>NC_048232.1:16777151-16935307 GCF_002007445.2 Ailuropoda melanoleuca | reverse complement strand
TATGTAAGAGATTCAACATTTGAATCAGTAAACAGAGTAAAGATTGCTCTCACTAATGAGTGGGCATCATCCATTCTGTTGAAGACTTGAATGGAACAAAAAGTCAAAGGAAGGGCAAATTCCTTCTCTCTGCTTGAGCGGAAACATTCATCTTCTTCTGCCCTCAGACATCAGTGCTCCTGGCTCTCTGGCTCTCGGACTCACACTGGATTTACACCAGCAGACCACATATCCTCACTTGGACTGAATTATAACACGGGGTTTCCTGGTTCTCCTGTTTGCAGAAGGCAGATCGTGGGACTTTTCTGCCTCCATACCCACCTGAGTCAATTCCTATAATTATCCTATTGGTTCTGCTTCTCTGGAGAACCCTGATTAATACACTTACCTTTATGACCACAGCACTCCACTCTGCCTCCCTGGTCAGACTGCCTTCTCTTCTGTGTGTGATCTCCTCCTGCCTATCTTTTATTAGGACACTTGTGATTGCAATTAGACCCACCCAGATAACCCAGGATAATTTCCCCATCTCAGGATTGTTAATGCTCCTGCATCTCAAATACCCTTTTTCTATGAACAATAACATTTCCAGTTTCCAGGGATTAGTACCTGATATCTTTGGGGCCATTATTCAGCCAATTTTATTCACATTGCATAATCATTTGAAACGCTCTTCAAGTTCAATCCCTCCCGTCCCGTAAGAAGAGGCACAAATATTAGTGAGAGAACTGGGATGAGTCATCTCTGCTCCCATATCAGAGATGTTTGTCCTCAGAGGATCCCTTTCATGATTTTATCTTTTTTACATAGACTCTTAGTTTCTTGCACCATTCAATTACGACCAACTAAATCTGAACCAAACACTTCTGCATTCTAGGCACTCTGACATCTTCAGGCATCACCGAGTCCCCTTACATTTTTACAATCCTGCAGATCAAATTGGTTAAAGGTGAAGCTCCCCACCCCCACCCCAATGAATTCCAACTGTCCAAACCAGCAATTACCAAAAGGTTCACCCTGAATTTCTTCTGCCCTCAAATGTTAATAGATGCTGATGGGGGAAATGTGACTCATGATTAAGTCAGTTGTAAAATCCATTATTAAAAAATGTTAAACACATGGGGCACCTGGGTGGCTGAGTCAGTTACGCGTCTGCCTTCAGCTCAGGTCATGATGTCCTGGGATCAAGCCCCATGTTGGACTCCCTGCTCAGTGGAGAACCTGCTTTTTCTTCTCCCTCTGCCTCTCCCCAACCTGCTTGTGCTCTCTCCCTCTCTCTCAAGTAAATAAATAAATTCTAAAAAAATATATGCTAAACACTTTTTATTATGAGTCTACTGAGAGACTTCAATGGGCTGGTGTATGCTGTGATCCTCCTAGAAAGGGGTTGGTATGTGTACCACTTTCTAGTCATGGCCCCCTTTTACCAGGGATTAACTTCGGGGACAGTGAAGCTGTGTAGATGATAGTTTGTGAAACACTAATCTAGACCACACCAACATTACAAAGCAAGTACGGGGTGTGTCGTAACTATAAAGTAATGCGAGTTGCTAAGAGAGCTGTCGGCATTCTCTCCAGGAGAGTTTCAGAAAAGGAAGACAGAAATATTGCCTGGCTTCGGCTTCCAGCTCTTTAAGCTAGGGATGCTCAATATATCTAGCCAATTTTTTTTAAAGATTTTATTTATTTATTTGACAGAGAGAGAGAGACAGCCAGCGAGAGAGGGAACACAAGCAGGGTGAGTGGGAGAGGAAGAAGCAGGCTCCCAGCGGAGGAGCCTGATGTGGGAGCTCGATCCCAGAACCCCGGGATCACGCCCTGAGCCGAAGGCAGACGCTTAACGACTGAGCCACCAGGCGCCCCCAACTACCCAATTTTTTTAAGACACCTATTTTAACTTGGCATATGTGGTGCTGTCCCTCTGTAAATAATGAGGGTAATCAAACTCTACCAATTACAAACATTTGCTCTAGGGCATATCAGTATGGAGAGCTAGGTCATATCTGAAAAAGAGTATTTTTCTGAGTAATCTGTAGGGTAGCTTGGTTATTTTTTTACTTTATGGGGCCCAGGAGGAGGAAAGTGTTCAGTGATCACTGGAACCCAGGACTTGCCTACCCGGCTTGGGGAGGTCATCCAATCAACAAATATAGGAAAACCAATGGTCAAGCCTGTCTGTCCTGCCTTGAGAAGTAAGCTGCCAGGTCTTTCAGACCAGAAGGTTATGTTGCTGATCAACACAACAGTAACAAAAATAGGCATGGGACATTAGAATCACTACAAAAATCTTTCATGTAATGATTCCTTGAATTACCTGAACAACAACAACAAAATCGAATAGACTCAGTCAAAAAGACATTAATCCTGGAGTCCTTAGGAATGGCCTTTGTATGAAAGTGTCACTGGAGCCATTAAAGCTTCAGATCTGACCAGTGAAAAACTCCCATAAAAGCACTCAGACACATGGGGGGAAAAACAAGGAAAATACGATGTTATTTTTATTCTCTCCACACATTTCAAAAGAAAACCACTCGATAACAAGAGTGAGATGGGACGAATCACGATGCAACAGACAGGGCCAGCTACGTAATTTCTGAGGCATAGCAAAAAACGAAAAGGCAGGACTTCTGTGTTCACAAAGCTAGCAAAAGGCTCCCTCCTTGCTTTTGCCATCTGTCTCTTGACCTGCCCTGGTGTTCTTTTACTTACTCTTCAATCCTGCGCTCTCTTGGGAGCGTAAAGACCTCACAGCTCCACCCAGCTGGGCACCTGGGGTGCACACCCAACCCCAGCTGACCCTGCACCCATGCCCAGGTCCCCTGCTGGGAGTGGAGGCCTCAAGGCACCTGCTGGGAAGTGCAGGAGAGCAGGTGCCTGGGCATCTGTCCTGGGGAGGCACTGGCGTGGCAGAAGGCGAGACCTCAACGGCACCAAGGCTCCAAGCTCCTGGTGCATACTTCATTGTCCCATCAGACTTCACTCCTTAGAGCACAAATTCAAAGATTAAAGTGTGAAGAATTTCAAGATGGCAATTGCAAAGCATTAAATGCCGAGCGCCTACATTGGTCGCACATCCGTGAAGCAGGTCCTAGGAACAGAGGGTGGTCCAAGCCAGGGCATATGGACTGATTGGATGATGACAAATGAGAACTGACTAAGCCATGGAAATGGTGATTCTGGCACAAGAAAATACTCCTCTCCCTATTTTTTCTCTGCTCTGTTGAGCTGCCAGGAAAAAAACAAATGAGATTTAACCAAATATGTGATGAAATGGAGACTTTCTGAGATGTGCTTCGAGTAGCTTCATTTTCTTTTTCTGATTATTGATGACACTTTTAATTAACAGCTTTGGTGTTACTGGGTAACTATAAAAATGTTTAGGAAATAAATCTGTTCTTTTTACCTCAGTCTATCTCTTACTCAAACCACTTATTTTTTTTTTTATCAGTGCCAAGGAGATCCACAAATTTTAATCTAGTTTTGGTTGAATTTAGATCCCCCACTAGTTAAAAGTGACTGTAAGAAGAAAGTACAATTATGTATTTGGTATAAGTGACACAATCAGAACAATTTTGCCTAGTTATTTCAAATGTCTGTGGGTCCATCTAGCAAAATCTTATACATTTCTGAATTGTTTTCGTGTGCTGGGTAAAAATTTACAGTACAGGGATTGAGCCCCATAAATTTCACAAAGAGGGCAGTTAGGGACATTTTTTTTTTTTAAATGCAGCTTCTCTTTGCCAAACTCAGAGAATCTAGACCACATTAAATAAATCATCAAAAAGATGAAGTCCTCAAAGCTAGAGGAGACTGTTGGTAACAAAGGGCTGCTAATGAGAGCAGCAAAGTTTTATTAGAACTTCTTGCAGTTCTTTCAAAATTATGAAATGATTTATAAGGTTCTGACAAGGGAATAATATAGCATCGGATGCAGTCTTATTAACTGTAAAGCATCTAATTCTTGAACAGATGCACTAACCCTCTTCAACCACCTCCAGGGGCTAATTCAACACCACAGGGCTTAATTTGAGAGAAAAAGAGAGTGCTTTTTTTTCTTAATAATATCGTAGTTTCAAGCCTGTTCTGCTGCAGCTTTAAGAAAAGGACACAGAAAAATAGCCCTGTTTGAGTCCCAGCAGCAAAAACACCTGAGGGGATGAATCCTCCCCAGGGCTTTTGTCTATTACTATTTTCAACCCAACGGTAGAGATCTGGAAAGATCAACATAGAGTCTAAAGTGGATAAAAGCATAGTGAAACAGAGTTTCTAATGGGATGGACATTCACCTGGAGACAGGATTCATAATCTTGGCAGAGCCAGCTGATAACAAAAGATTCCTGGAAAGAAAAAATAGGAATCATGTACTTTAGAATGAATTCTTCGAAGCAGGCTTAAGTTGTTTTCCTTTTAATTTCAGGCAGAACAGAGTAAATAGAGTTATTGACTTATATTTGGCAAGACTAGCACACCTATATAAGGACAAATAAAGGGGAATCTCAACTGCTCACTAGATGTGCTTCGGAGGAAACACGTGTTTGTTTAACAGCTGTGTCTTCTTAATCAACATCATTAAAGGAAACGTAAGGTAGCCCTAATTATAAAACACAGTTCTAAATTCTAATCTTTCTTGCAGTATTTCAAGTCTCCCAACTCCAACATGGAGCCATGCTTTTTGTCCTGAGGGACATATTATTATGTTGTCCTTAGGAATATTTAGAGGAGATTATCCCCTGTGTTATACAGAGTTTTCTTCATGAAGACTCATAAAGTTCTCCATGTCCATGTACATAGCATATATATGGATAGATGATATTAAGCAAATTATTTAGTTATCCGATGATCATTAAAAAACATGTAACTATCATTAGTCATCAGGAAAATGTAAATCAAAATCACAATGAGATACCACTTCATGCTCACTGGAATGGTCACAATAAAAAAAAATAGATAATAAGTGTTGGCAAATACGTGGAGAAATTGGAATCCTGATATATCAATGTAGAAATATAAAACAGGGCAGCCACTTTGGAAAACAGTGTGGCAGTTCCTCAAAGGAATAAACCTAAAGTTATTATATGATCCAGGAATTCCAGTCTGGGCTATATACTCAAGAGAAATAAAACACAGTCCACACAGAAACTTGTTCACAAATATTTATGACAGCATTAATCACAACAGCCAAAAGGTGGAAACAACCAAATGTCCATCAATGGATGAGACTTGTTCACACAAGGGAATATCATTCAGGCATCAAAGGAATGGAGTCCTGTGAGCACTATGATACAGATGAAGCCTGAGATTAGGCTCAAGTGATGGAAGCCAGTCCTAAGAAGGAAAAAAACACACACACACACGAACCATATGATTTCATTCATATAAAAATCCAGAATAAAAAAAAATCATAGAGACAGAAAGTAGATTATGGTTTCTTAACGGCTGACGGGCAAGGAGTAGACTGAAGGATAGAGAGATAAAAGCTAAAAGTGTACAGGGTTTCTTCCTGAGGGGACACAAATATTCTAAAAGTGACTGCAGTGGTGAGTGCACGTATTTGCAAACATGCTAAAAACTGTTGAATTGCACACTTTCAACGTGTGTAAACTGTTTTGAGTTATGTCAATAAAGCTCTGAAATTTTTCAATTGAAATACGTGAGTGCACGTATTTGCAAACATGCTAAAACCTGTTGAATTGCACACTTTCTTTTTTTTTAATTTTATTTTATTATATTATGTTAATCACCATACAGTACATCCCCAGATTCCGATGTAAAGTGATGCTTCATTAGTTGCGTATAACACCCAGTGCACCATGCAATACGTGCCCTCCTTACTACCCATCACCAGTCTATCCCATTCCCCCACCCCCTCCCCTCTGAAGTCTTCAGTTTGTTTCTCATAGTCCATAGTCTCTCATGTTTCATTCCCCCTTCTGATTACCCCCCTTTTCTTTATCCCTTTCTTCCCCTACCGATCATCCTAGTTCTTATGTTCCATAGATGAGAGAAATCATATGATAATTGTCTTTCTCTGCTTGACTTATTTCACTTAGCATTATCTCCTCCAGTGCCGTCCATGTTGCAGCAAATGTTGAGAATTCGTTCTTTCTGATAGCTGAGTAATATTCCATTGTATATATGGACCACAGCTTCTTAATCCAGTCATCTGTTGAAGGGCATCTCGGCTCCTTCCATGATTTGGCTATTGTGGACAATGCAGCTATGAACATTGGGGTGCATATGGCCCTTCTCTTTACTACATCTGTATCTTTGGGGTAAACACCCAGTAGTTGAATTGCACACTTTCAACGTGTGTAAACTGTTTTGAGTTATGTCAATAAAGCTCTGAAATTTTTCAATTGAAAGAAGAAGAAAATCGTATAACCTATTTTATTCTCTACTACAAAGAAGTTAGAGTCAAATTTCTGCATGATTTCAGCAAATGTATAAACTTTATAGATTAGGTCTTAAAAATACTAATTTTACCCCAGTTTTTTCATGTTTTTGCCCTTGTGTTTCCATCTCACCACCAACACTTTCAGCTTGATTTGCTTACTTATTTATTTTGCATCTACTTTTCTCTAGTTAAATTTGTGCACTGCCTTATTTTCCGTCTGGAACGATTATGCTATTACTAATCAAACTGCTGTTAAAGTAGTTTAACTGTGTTTATATAACCAGTTGGTTTGGGCAAATCTGATTTTATGTAGTAATAGATATCAGATCTACAATTTCCTCTTAAAGGAGACAAAATTAAAATTCATTCAAAAATTTTATTGGTTGAGTTTCACATATTTGAAAATCTCGTCTATCTTTAATTGCAAGGTATTATTTTTCCCCTTGTGGTAAGTATTCTTTGTACAGGAATAATATTTCTGTCAAAAACGTGAACATCTGCAATACCACATCTCAGCTCTTAAAATATCAAACATCCCTTCTCGCATCCCAGCAGATGGCAAAAAGGCCATGAATTTCACAAAGGTAAACACGGATAAGACAACATGTATTACATTTTCTGCAGTTTGCCAATTTCAGCCTGGTGTCTAATTTCTTAAAAGCACGATGCAGAGATCCTCCTAAAAGGATGTCATTAATCTAGTTGCCAAGTAGATGGCACTTTTATAATTTTGATTTTTCACCCTATGATAGTAAAGGTTTTCATTATTGCTAAGCCTCCTGCATGAGAAATGTTAATGTTATTGAAAATCCAGTTAACATACTCCCTCTGCTGGTTAATGGCTGTCTTCCTCAAGCTTGAGGACGTTCAAGTTCATTATCTCTTCCTCGCATATATGGTTCCTTTATACAACAGAATTTCTATTTTACACTACTTTTTAAAGAACCAAGTTACCTAAATAAGCTGTGAGTGAACAAATAAGTGAAAAATTCTTAAACATGTACATTTCATTGAATATTATATGCAAAATCTTCCTTCCTGCCAAATCCCAACCATTTTGAAAATTTTGATAACACTATTAAATTTTAACCCTCTTCTGTTGCATCTCCTAAAAACTAAATTCATTTCCAATAGCTCCTTGTAAAAACTTTTACTAAAGTCATCCTGCCTCTCAGATACATAACTACATAATCTCTGATATCATAGGATACTTCCTAAAATATTTGGAACATTAAATATATAAATTAAAATGCACACAGAAAATTATTCATTGCATTCCATTGACTAAAAAAACATCTTCAGTTACTTAACGAGCAATAGCTTCTTTTTAGGGCCTTAATCTCTATTCTTACAACTCCCTTTCTAGTCCAGATCGTCTTCGTTTTGTTTTCACATTTCTCTACTCAGTTCTTTCCTGGCCCCAATCATTTTAGTTATACTGCTGTCAGGAAAATTTCCCTAAACCAAAAATGTCACTAAACCCGATGTAATAATTTCACTCCTCAGCTCATAAATCAGTAGTCATTTTGAAACAAACCATTTCTGCTGTATTTCCTCCATTAGCATTTAAAGAAGTAATAAATCCCTACAATTAAGTACAAAACATTGCATTTGTATACATACGCATCTTTCCAGAGAAAGGGTTGCACAGCTTTCTTTAGCTTGTCTAAAGGATTCATGACACCCCCTCCAAAATGTAAGAACTCACTTCTTCTATGTGTCTGCATATTCCTGCCCTTCTTCACATGTATTAAGGTACACCCCTCATTGGCCCCTTTGCCCTGCTGGATCCCACAATCTGAATGGCCCCCTGTTCCACATTCATTGACCCAAGTTCTGTCTTCCTCCAAAGTACCACCTCTTCCAATTGTTTACTGAATTTCTATACTCCTTTGAACAGCCTCTCTCAGATTAGCACTTAATTATTCTTTAATAATTTCCAATTATGATACAATAACCATTTCCTTTCTTTTTAAGATTTTATTTATTTATTTGAGAGAGAGAGCACAGGTGGCAGAGGGCAGAGGGAGAGGGAGACTCCCCACTGAGCAGGGAGCCCGATGTGGGGCTCACCCCAGGAGCCTGAGATCATGACCTGAGCTGAAAGCAAACACGTTAACTGACTGAGCCACTCAGGCGCCCCTCGAATAATCATTTCTTAATATTTGTGTCATGCATATTGGTCTTACTTTCCCACCTAGGGTGAACACATCTGTGTTTTATTCTTTAGTATTATTTTTGCATCCAGTAGATGGAGAGCTCCCTGAGGACAGAAAGCTCTTATTTGTATAAGCTTTCCCAATATCCAGTATTGTGTCTGGAATAGAGATTCCCTAATGTTTGATAAATATAACCATTAATGCTCTGAAGATAACAGAACATCTCATTATTTTGTCGCTTCAATTAAACAGGTACTCCAAATTCTACTTGTTTATGGATTTTTAAAAAGATTTTGTAAAAATATTCACAATCTAAGCCTTTCCTAACTTGGAAAAGAAAGAAAGAATAAAAGGGCTTCACTTTAGAGATACAATGGCACATCTTAGAAGTTCTAAGGCCTAAATACTTCAGTCTCTAAGGAAGATGCATAGTTCACTACAAAATATTTGGAATTATGTTTTCTTAAATATTGGACGGCAAGAGACAGACCAAAATCTTGGTTTTATGGAGATTATATCCATATTTCCCTTGGATGATGTTAAAACCTGGTGGTAAGTGCTCAGGTTACAAGGTACAAAGTAATGTCTTATCACCTTGTTTTTCCTTTTGGGCCTTCATGAAGCAATTTGCCATCTCATTAAAGTCTGTCCTATACAATGTAAATTTTTGCATTAAAAAGATACGCAAAGCAACAACTAAAAAGGCATAAAGCAAAAGATCTCAGTCCTAGTTTAAAAACTTGAATGCATTGGGGCGCCTGGGTGGCACAGCGGTTGAGCGTCTGCCTTTGGCTCAGGGCGTGATCCTGGCATTATGGGATCAAGCCCCACATCAGGCTCCTCCACTATGAGCCTGCTTCTTCCCCTCCCACTCCCCCTGCTTGTGTTCACTCTCTCGCTGGCTGTCTCTATCTCTGTTGAATAAGTAAAATCTTTAAAAAAAAAAAAAACTTGAATGCATTAAGGACAGGCAAAATTACCTAGCTATTCTCAACCCTGAACGCCATTAGAATCAACTGGAAAGCTTTCAGAAGAATAAAAATACCAGAATTCTAGCCTCAGATTCAATTACTTTGAGGTGCAGTCTAGGCATTTTTTTCTAAGCTCCCCCAGAGAATTCAAATGTAAGGTCAGTTTTGAGAAACTCTGCCCTATCCCTAATCAAAATTGTATACAAACAGTGAGATAAATTATACAGCTCAGTAAACTAAATTCTGTAATATAGGTTCTAGGCAGGAATGAGAAAAAGAAAGGCAGGAAGTTAAGAAGGAAAACAGGGGAGAAGAAGACTGGAATTATCACAAGGAAAGGGAAAGGTAGTAGAGAAGATGTGACGTCATAAATCCTTGCTTCAGCCACCTTCAGACCAATAATTAGAAAAAATCTTGCTCTAGAATTCTACCGTTTCCCAGGTGTTAGCTCAAGGTGTCGTAGCCCTTCAAAAAAATCATTTTATTAAATTATCCCACAAACACTTTCTCCCAAAGTCCCTTGATTTTAGATGAGTGGTTCTCAAACCCAGCTGAATCTTCAGATTTCATTTCGATTTTTTTTTTAATACAGATTTCTTGTCCCGTCTCTAAAAGCTTCTGGTTCAGTAAAATTGCAGTGGGGTTCAAGAGTTTTTATCACTAGAAGTTTCCCAGGCATTTCAGAGCCAGGACCAACAATTACTGATCTCAATTACTAGATGAAAAACTCCATCAGAGCAAGAGCATGCCCATTACAGGGATTCCCAAATCGACTTTTTCAAAATACACACATTCAGACTCAACCCAAGAGATATTCATTCAGCAGACAAAGAGTTTGGGCTGAAGCATCCGTATATTTTAATGCATCATAAGTTGTACGGAAGCACCCAAAGTTGAGAAACTCCAGCATAACACACTACAAAATATCAATGAGTAGTTGTTGAATACATCAAAGAATGATTCAGTATAAATCTCTGTGGCTTTTGCTTTCTTTTAATTTTACAATTCACCTTACTTTTGACTATAATAGCATTTTTATATCTATTTCTCATTTCAGGGACAGGATGTCTCTTAATTCCCGGGAAGACTTGATAGGAAAAAAAGACCAATGTGGCATGCACAGATATTGTCTTCATGAAGCCAGGATTCCAAATAGCAGTGGATAATGTCATGCCTCAATCCTATCTGAAAGATATACTATGTTCTTCAGCGAAGACATTGAAGAATCTCCACTTTAGTAGATACATTGGAACAAAAGGTATAGCTTGGTCTTCCCTTAAGTCCAGCATCAATAAAACAGCTGACTGCTTAAATAATACGCACCTTCATCATATCACCCACTTACCAAATCAGAAGCTTGGGACAGCGGCAAGGTATCCTGGGACCATGTATTTTTAACAAGCACTTACACGTGGTTTCATAATGAGGCAAGATTTGGAAACACTGAACAAGGAGAAAAGTGAAAATCAGCCAAGACGGGAGGGGAATGAAGGATAAACAACCAGGATTTAATCCAATAAATAAGGAAAGGCAGCTGGTCATCACAGTGCTTAATGTAGACTGCAAGGTGTGAAACCATGTCTCAGATGTAAGAAACCAGGAAGACAGTATTTCACCCCTGTATGGAATAGTAGTTAAGAAGCAAAGCTTTTAGAAGTAACTAGTCAATCTCATTAAGTCTACCCATTCTTTCCATTTCAAGAGATGATTTGGACTGGCTAACAAAACTACAACTACAACTACATGGAGACTGAATAAAATTAAAATGCCAGGAGGCACATGGGTGACTCAGTCGATTAAGCATGCGACTCTTGGTTTCAGCTCAGGTCACGATCTCAGGATCGTGGGATCCAGCCCAGCTTTGGGCTCTGAACTAAGCATGGAGTATCTTTCTCTCTGTTCCTCTCCCCACCCCACCACCCCCCAACCATCCCACTCACCTGCACTCTCTCTCTTTCTCTCAAATAAATATCAAAAAAATATTTTTAAAAATTAAAATTAAAAAATTACAATGCCAATTTATAAGGATGGAGAAGGTAGCAGTTAGTATCCATAAAATTCTAACTGATGAAAAACTGATGAAAGCTCAAACAGTTAAACTCAAAGGTTTGCCCTGAACTTCCTAGCAGCCTAGGAAAGTTTAATATGTTACGTACCTTTCCCACCTAGGAGAAGAAAGCACATCAGTTCATCAGGTGAAAGAAACTTTTTCTTAAATCTGAGTGTTAGGAAAAATGTGTCCCAAAAGTCTTTTTATAGGAACCATTGAGAATGTAATGGGCTGTGAACTCTAAAGCAGTAAAGAACAAAGAATGTCATTCAACATATGGCTATTTTTAATATCAAAGCCTCCATGAAAGCAAAGAACATAGTGCTAATGGTTTTGTACAGATATGCGGACTTCTGGTAACTTCCTCCAGCAGAAGAATGACTAGTATCACATTACACTCAGAAAATAAATGAATAAATCCATGAAGCCTGTGTTTCCCTAAGTTAATCATATGTAAGAATCACACAGGAGCTGTCAAAAAAAAGTGTAAATTCCTGTACTGCTCCCTAGGGTCTCAGAGCTGGGACCAGGAATCTACATATAGAACAAATGACCCTCAGATGATTGAGGAGAACCACCTCCAAGAACTGCCATTTCCAAAATCCATTGTCACTGCCGGAGTTGTTCTGATTCAAAAAAAAAGAAACAGGGAGGGTCTGGTGGGTACACTGACTGAAAGTAAGGGGAACCATGGTCTCTGAGATCAGTTTTTCCAAATACAGTGCATTCCCCTTGGTAGCTTGCTAAAAAAATACATGTAAAGATAGACCCCAGAGCAGCAAAATCCCTTTCTTAGTGATGGAATGCAGGAATCCACATTTTAACTAATACTGCTGGTGGTTCTTTGAACAATAAAATTTGAAAAACTTTGTTCTAGCTATTGGACATACAAATGGAAATGATAAAAAAGATATTTTATTATGAGAAATAAAGTTCCTGAGTTGAAAGATGGCCAGAGTGGAAGATTTGGAGCTCACATAGGTCGTCCAAGATTTCTTAGAGAGCAATTTCAGATCTGTTCCAGTGCTTGAACCAGAAGTCAACTGAATACTGCACTGTCCATGATGAGTAATTAATCTAAAAGTTCCAGCAACATTCAGCTCTAGGAAATGTCCTAATATGGCATCAGCTGGCAATGCAGACCTATGCTTCCAAATATAATCGTTCTTCCTCTGAAATTCTTCTTAAACAACAGCAGAGCCAGAAGACTTTCCAGTTCATCTAATTAAATTCTCTCAATTTGCAGATGGGAAAAGCTGAAGACCAGAGGTCATGTCCAAAGGGACATGTACCTCAAAACTCTGGGCCCCTTGGAACTGCCATTATACAATGCCTTCTCTTACAGACTTGTTAATGCAACCCAAAGTTGTTACTGGTTGGGTTTGGTTTTGCTTAAAGAAAGGGTTAATTTAAGTGACGCCTGGGTGGCTCAGTCAGTTGAGAGGTTGAGCGCCTGCCTTCAGCTCAAGTCATGATTCCAGGGTCCTGGGATCAAGCCTCTAGTGAGCCCCAAATAGAGTTGGGTTCCCTGCTCAGCAGGGAGCCTGTTTCTCCCTTGGTTACTGCCCCTCCCCCTCCCTCTGCTTGTGCACTTGTTCACTCTCTCTCTCTCTCACATGCTCTCTCTCTCAGGTAAATAGATAAAATCTTAAAATGAAAGCCCAAAATTAATACTCTTGTTATTTTTCACATACTAGTAAGACACTGACCCATTCCTCAGTAAATGTTGATTTTTTTTAAGGAGGGGAGAGGATTTGACTTGGTTTTGGTTTTCATTTGCTCTGTTATATTTTGTTTTGGTTTTAGAGATGATACTTTTGTTGATCTAGCTATTCTTTTTACCCAGACTCCATATTTTTAAAAGATTTTATTTATTTATTAGAGAGAGATTGAGAGCACACAAGCAGGGGGAGGGGTAGAGGGAGAGGCAGAAGCAGGGAGCCCCACATGGGGCTGGATCCCAGGACCCTGGCATCATGACTTAAGCCGAAGGCAAACACTTAACCGACTGAGCCACCCAGGCGCCTGGAAGGTATCCATTTCTTCTACGTTGTCCAATTTGTTGGCATATAATTTTTCATAATATTCTCTGATGATTGTCCTTCTGTGGTGTTGGTTGTTATTTATTCTCTTCCACTGGTGATTTCATTTATTTGTGTCCTTTCTCTTTTTTTCTTGATAAGTCTGGCTAGATGTTTATCGATGTTAGTGATTTTTTATTCTAAGAACAAGATCCTGGTGTCATTGATATATTCTATTGTGGTTTTTTTTTTTGTTTTTTTTTTGTTTTTAGTTTCTACGTTACTTTTTTCTGCTCTAATCTTTATTATTTCCTTCCTTCTGTGTTTTGTTTGTTGTTATTTTTCTAGCTCCTTCAGGAGTAAGGTGAGGTTGTTTACGTGAGATTTTTTCTTGCATCTTGACGTAGGCCTGTATTGCTATAAACTGCCCTCTTAGAACTACTTACACTGCATCCCGGAGGTTTTGGACTGTTGTGTTTTCACTATCATTTGTTTCCATGTGCCTTCTTTATTTCTTCTTTGATTCCCTAGTTGACCCACTCATTGTTTCATAGCATGCTATTTAACCCGCATGTATTTGTGGTCTTTCCAGATTTTTTCTTGTGGTTGACTTCAAGTTTCATGGTGTTGTGGCCAGAAAAGATGCATGGTATGATTTCGATCTTCTTGAATGTGTCAAGGTTTGTTTTGTGGGCTAATATGCGACCAATTCTGGAGAATGTTCCATGTGCACTTGAAAATTATGTGTCTTCTGCTGTTTTAGGATGGATGTGACATACTGCTTGAAAGCCAGAATGGTATGGGATTCCTCAGGAATCTGCCTCTTGTAAAAACAGAACTTCCTGGCGTTTTCTAACAATACTGCCCAGCTTTTTTGATGTAAATTAATCCCGCCTGAAAATAAGTGTAGCCCCCTGAAGAAACAAATATAGATCTCACCCTGAGATTACACATTTTGGCTTTATATTCAAAAAGAACTCAGAAAGAAATGATGCCTTTTCTCTAGAGTTTTTATCTGCAACTGTGTTATCCATAAGCCTTCCTAATGATCTACAAATCCGATTTTTTAAAAAAATGTCTTCAAAGGGAAAGACTCAGAGTAAACACTAATTATTTCCCTGAAACACTTGAGAGTGTTTCTGCGTTATCTGTGTACACATTTTCTTCTTCCTTTTACCTTCTTCTGAGCAAGGCCTTGTTAGGGTTTGATTGGAGGGGTCCTAAAAGCCTGCTAATGGCAGCTCTGAGGAAGGAAAGGCATTAGCACACATTTCAGGAAAACAGGCTCAGCAAACAAGCCCCTGCACTTAACAGAGGATGAGATGTTCTTACACCAGAAAATACTATTTCACTGGAGACTCTACTGAAGGAAAGAATATTTTTAGTACAACTTAAGGAAAAGATGTTGTGACCAGACGAGGGATCGTTTTAGATTTATGGAATATAAGAAAACCTATCGAATAGGACAATCATGATTAACAAATCCTGCCACCAAAAAATGTTGAAGTCTGATATAATTTCTGCAGTCTAGATGAAAAAATTTGTCAAGTATGTTAGGAGGAATTTATTTTTAAAAAATTCTGAGTTGTTATGATTACATTTTTAAAAATCCATTTACATCTCAGGGGAGATAGCCAACATAGAAGCTTTTCATCCAATGTATGATTCATTGATTATTTACTCGTTGCGATGGGCCACTTACCACACCGCCAATAGGAAAGAATCTTTTATATACACTCAACATTTTTTGTAACTCTTTTTTGCTTCTGGGACGAGGACCACAAAGAAAAATAAGACTGGAGCTCTTCCTGGTAAAAGCCTGTTGACATGTAAGAAAATAATTGCAATTCCTGAGGCAAGTGTTCGATGTTTAGATGCTAAGGAGTCCTTGAAACAACTGAGATTTTTCCTGGGATGAAAACAGAGATTTATTTCAAAGCCCTCTCCAAACTGAAGGAGTTGATCAGGATATATGCAAATCCTGGAAGATGGTCCCAACAAAGACGAAGCAGTGCAACAAATGCAAAGGTAGCATCATTAACTGGATCGGTAGGTTCAGAAGACCATTCATATCTTGGTGTGGGTGCCAACACTGCGGAAGGAGGTGGTAAGAAGGGAAGGAGATCAGGGCAGAAAAGCAGGCAAATGCTAGATGATAAAGGGCTTTATATGCTCAGTATCCTCTGTAATGATTTTAACTTTGCTCTGTTAAGTGTTGCGGGTCAAGGAGAACCTGGAGTAGTGGGGATAAAGAAGATGAAAAATAGATATGAGGTATTTGTATATCTGGTGGGAATATGTGATCAATAATTTAGTTTAACAACAAATGCAGCTAAGTTTCAAAAATTAACATCTCTGTGAACAAAGTCAATGTTGACGCTATTTAACTAGGTAAATTTGAGGTACTCTTTTACTTCTATTCTCAAGAGTGAATTTAATTGAAAACTATAAATTTGGGGTTGTTTATGGACAACAAATGACAGCTATCATGTCTTCAATCTGATTTTTTGCATTCACTGAATTTAGGTGCTTCCATCCTTTTATGCCTATAGTCTCTATCTCAGGTCCACATTTTTATCATTTATATTCTGACTTCTACCAGCATCCTACTGCAGTCTGGCTTGCATGGGCTCTAAATCATCATTCTTCCTCAGCAGCATCTAGAGACTTCCTCTGTTAGGCAGTTCAGGTGAATGGCAACTAATCACTCATCTAAAAACAAAATAAAAATACATAGCAATATAGTGAGAGCTTTGAAAATTGACTGTAAATACCCAATGCTAAAAAGTGAACAGAAATATAAAAATGCAATTTAGTGAGGGTTTTGCAAGGTCTTGGAGAAGTAATTATGGAATACAGATTGATAAGAATATTGACTTCCAATCAGGCTCTTCCAGGGCTATTTTAAGTTTCATTCTCTCCATAGATAATGGATCAGTTGCAGATGTCAATCCCACCCAACACACACACACACACACACACATGCATCAACACACACTCGTGGACACTTGCACACACACACATGCCTGGGAGAAGTTATCTCCTTTTCTCACATCCCCAATTATATTTGTTAGCACATTCTGCTGGCTCTACCTCCAGAATATATCTGAAATCTGACCTCCTCTCATCACTATGATAAGGAATCGGGAGAATAATAAATAGAGGGATGTCAAGAAAGGAAGTTTTATGACAGGCATGTCATTTGTGAAGGAATGTCCTGCAAAGAGAAAAAAACTACTGTGGGTGGGAAAGAATTGATGAAAAAAAGATTTCAAGACTTTACTGTGTATGTTTTATCTCCTTCATAGCATTTGGGCAATTCAAGTAGATACTTCAATTATTTTGACTTTGACTTGGTGAACTGCATGTCTTTGGATAATGACTCTGCTTCCTGTCTAAACTATATGAGGCTTAGCTTACAGAAAGATCTATAGAGTCTCCCTTCATCGTTTTCAGTCACTCACATAGCTTTCATATTCTATTATATAGAGGAATATATTTATACCCCTGGTGCTGCTTTCTGTCCTGGGCATTAATCTTGTATTTTAACTGCCTTCTCCTCAAATACAATATACTTAAACTTTATTTGCCAGTGTTCCTTCCAAACCTTCCCCCGGTCTTCTGGTCTCTGTGAACAGCTTCCATTTCCCTAGTTAAACAGCATCCACTTTGCCTCCTCCCTTCCTCTGTCCCTGACATTCAGTAAGTTGCCAAGTCCCATCTTCTCTGCCTTTGCCTCATCACATCAGTGCTGTATTGAGGAGGTCCTGGCAAGAAGTAGATGGCATACTCAAATTGGGCAATTTGAAGAGAGGTTAATAGAGGCGTCAATACAATAATATGGAGAGAACCCATTACTACCCCCAGGACTGAAGGGCCAACAAAAGAAAGAAATGATAATGGAAATAGGAAGCCAATTAGAAAAGGCTAGGCCTAACAAGAGTTATGGTCTTGGGCCACAGCAAGACCATGGTGATTTCCAACAAAAGAAGCTGGTGGAGGTGGAGGGCAGGGTATAAATATCCTGATTTCATGCTCTCACTCCACTGATGTCCAGCCTGCACACATCATTGTCTGAACATAACTGGAAGCCAGAGAGTAAAAATACACATTGATGTAGTCCAAGCTGTTCAACTTCTGGATATAACCACCTCAGAACAGACTACAGAGGGACAAATGGAAGATGTATAGTACAATTAGCATCCTCTTTATCGCCCTTGTTACTCCATTAATTCAGGACCTGATTTTCTCTTCCCTGCTCTGCTGTCTTCTAAAGATCTGCCTCCTTATTCTTAGGACACTGAACAATCCTGCCTTTGACTCTAGAAGACACTATCTCTCTCCTCCATGGATGTTCACTGTACAAACATCCTTGAAAATAGTCCAGAATAGTCTAGGTCCTCTCAACAATGATCTACCAGAGGCCTGGCTCCTGGTCCAATATGGCACACAAAGGGCCCAACATCTCCTTTCTGGATTTCCAGGTATGCTTGATGCCTTTTGAAACTATCAGAGGAGAGACCACTTCTTGTTATCTAAAACTAAAAACTGAATTTACTGCTTACCTAAGTAAAGGAGAGCTGTGTTGACCAAGCAGTCTTTAGGGCAAAGGAAGTTGCTGACTTTATACAGGGTTTTCAGAAAGTGTTCATTTTAGAATTGTGTTGGTTATGTCAGCAGAAATGAGTTGATGCAAGCATGTTTTTTTATTTGTTACAGAGATGGGACTGAGCTCACATCAGGGACTGAGTTAACATCAATCTTAGACACACGTTCACTGGAATGAGTTCACCATCAACTATCTGACTTTCAAAGTGTGAAGCTGTCATTCGTGGCTAGATTTTAGGTTTGTGTTTAACTCAAATGGTTACTCATTGGTCAACTAAAGAAGTTTAAACCAGGTCTGCTGGTTACTACAATAGCTATAGAACTGTCATTGACTGATTAAACAGATTTAAAAGGAATTTTGTTGGCTTGCTAGCGACCTTGAATATGGAATAGCCTTTCCCCTAACTTTATTTAAAGAGAAACCTTGTTCTTATAAGACTTTTGGCTCTGTGACCTCCCAAATCACATCACCATGGGCTAAGGGCCCATAATCATATCTCATATCTGGGATATCCTTTTCCAAGTCTCAGATATGACTATATTTCTTTCCTGTCATCAAACTAATCAGAGTGAATGAGTTAACTTGAAATGTTAACAGCTCTAATTTAATTCAAACTACTAGAAAGTCTACTGTGCCATCCACTTGCCTCTGGTTCAAATTAGAACCTATTCCAGAAGATACTCCCTTTCATGGCATCTCTTGGTCCCCAACTCCAATATATCAAATCCCCTGATATTATTCCATCCACCTCAACCTCTGCTCAATCCTTAGAGAGTTAAAGTCTCTGACAAGAAGATAAATGGACTGTATTTCAGCAAGTTTAGGAGAGGCATAGTACCACAATAGATAGATTTTCCAAAAGAAAGGAGGCCATAAATCAGAGAGCAATTCTGGAGTGATGTTCGTCTCAGAACATCTGTTCTTTATAGCCCTGATGGGGTACAAATGCTCAACTGAATTATGGTGTTCTGCCTCCAATTCCCTTCCATCTTCCCCCGTCCCCCATCATTCCCTTGCATATCCTCCTGTGTTCCATTGGACCCTCCAAGTCTGGGCCTACTGGGATTCTCCTTTATAGTTACATCTCTTTCATAGAAATGTCATTATAGAATATTGAGAATCTTAATAGGCCTGTAAGTTATAAAATGAGTTTTAGAGAATTTTAGGATTTTGAATCCCACCCCTCTATCGCTTTCTTTCCATTTTTGGATTATTAGTAAGAATAAATTCAGTTCTGTAAATCTTTATAAACTGTTACTAGTTAATCTTGCCAATTCATGACCACTAAGTGTCCTTGCATACTTCATAGCACAGGAAGAACTAATGTTATTAGTGGACATAATCCATTATTTTGCCAAATAAATGCATCAGCCAATTGAATCCTCCACTGTAGATCAGTGTCCCAACACACTGGCTTCACACTTATCAGAACAGCTTGGTACAGGTGATGAAGAGACCTCAACTAAAACCTGGAGGTGAGTGACAGGAAAACAGCATCATAAAACAACTATAGAAATGGAACCCTGAGCTGAATTATTCGTAAGTCCATTGTGCCATTTGCAGAAGCCTGAGCATAACTATGAGTATAATTATGCTCCACGGAGTTATTCAAGTGAAATACAAAGCACATTTTCTGGTCTAAAGCAGTATATAATTTGATAGTGAAAACCGAACAAACAAATAAAAAACTAAATAACATGTGAAAAGAAAACCTAAATACAGCTCAATACAATTACTCATCCTTCAGTTCTCAAGTCAAATGCCAGTCACATTTTCCTGACCACAATTTGGTTTTGTTCTTAGAGTACTGTTATAATTTCCTTTATTTGATATACCCAGTTTTTAACTTTTATGTTTGTGTGTGATTATTTGATGAATGTCTGCTCCTGCGCTGGCCTATAATTTCCAGGTAGGTGGAGCCCATACCTTCTTTTTGTTCACTATTTTACCCCAAAAACCCATCTATTGCCTGGAATATGCTAGTACTACTCAATAAATATTTCTGAATGAATCATTAAGTGTAAAGTATTTCAATTTACATTATTATCACTAGTTGTATCTTTAAAAGCGTATCCAGTGGTGAAAATAGCCCACAATTGAACTGACACTACCTTATTCGGAAGCCCCAAAAATGTCACTTATCTCTGTCTCTCTCTTTCTCTCTCTACTTGTATTTCCACAAGTAAAACGGTGATTAAAAACATCTGACTAAACTACTTTTCCAGGTTGCTGTTCCAGTTACTACTGCTATATAGCAAACCAAAACTTAGAGACATAAACCAATGATTTTATTATGCTCACGAATTCTGTAGGTCAGGAATTCAAATATGGCAAAG
The DNA here is from genome assembly GCF_002007445.2 of Ailuropoda melanoleuca. Lineage (NCBI taxonomy): Eukaryota > Metazoa > Chordata > Mammalia > Carnivora > Ursidae > Ailuropoda > Ailuropoda melanoleuca. Next base: position 16,914,767 of record NC_048232.1, on the reverse strand, counting down.
AGGACTTTGTTGTTTCTGCTCCAAGATGGATACAGCCTCATCTGGGAAGACTCGAAGATTAGGGGGTGACTCAGTGGCTCAGAACTAGAATTTTCTGGAGGCATCTCCACTTACATATTTGGCAATTGATTCTGGTTGTTGACTAGGAGCTCTGTTGGCTGGAAAACCTACAAGTGGCCTCTCCAAGTGTTCTAGTTTTAACTTCCTTGCAAAGAGTAGCTGAGTTCCAGGAGGAAGCATCAAAAGAGAATCAGAAAGGAACTGTAGCAACTTTTATGATCTAACTTCAAAACTCACATAGCTTCACTTGCATTTATGCAGTCTCAAGTCTTCCAGGCTCAAAGTGATGTAGATTATAGACCCAACCGCTCAATGGAAGGAATGTCAAATTCACGTTGTAGGAAGAGCATGTAGCTGGGAAATATTGTTCTGGCATTTTGGAATATATGATCTGCCACAGCTGCTTTGATGATCCAAAAGGGTACTAGGAGAGATGCTAAACTGCATCTTTAAAAGTTAGTTTTTGTCTAAATCTTGACCCTTTGTTAATCTCACAAAATCCTTGAATCATGAATTTCTGTGGTTTTCTCATGGTTCCTATCGGCATCTTTATACTGTTGGACTGGTTCTTGATAGAAATTCAAGGAAAAAACTGAAACTCTAATTTTAAAAACAATGGAGACATAAATCACCACTGGAAGTGAAAAAAAAATATGATTAACTAAACACAGGGAAATCATTAACTAAAACAAATATGACAATAAGATAATATTTATCTGCCAAATTAGCTTAAAAATGACAATGTCAGCAAGGACTCTATGCCAACTGCTGGTAGGAGTGGGTATTATTTATCTGCTGATGTGTAACAAAGTATCCTAAAATGTAACAAAATAACAAATATTTATTATTCTACACAATTTCTGAGGGTCAAGAATCAAGTAGTGGCTTAGCTACTTGGTGGTTCTGGCTCAAGAGTTCCCACGAGGTGGCCATCAATTTGCTGGCCAGGGCCAGGGTCATCCGAAGGCTGGGCTAGGCCTGGAGGATGCTTGAGAGATGGCACATTCATATGATTGTTGGCTAGAGGACTCAGGTCCTTGGGGGCTTTTGGGATGGGGCATCAGGTTCTTGCCACATAAACCTCCCCTTGGGGCTGCTTAAGTATTCCCATTGTATGGCACCTGGCTCCGTCAGAGCATGCAAGCCAAGAGAGGGCAAGGCAGATGTCACAATGTCCTTTCTGACTAAACTTCATTTCCATAATATCACATTGGTTTACACAGGTCAACCCTATTCATTATGGAAGGGACTACCCAAGCGCATAAATATCAGGAGGGTGGCATTGGAATAATCACTAATAAATTGGTATAACCATACTGGACAACAAGGTTATAATATGCATCATAATACTTAAAAATGTTTCATAGCACAAAGCTGGCTTTCAAAGGATATTTGCTGCAGAAATGATTAAATAAGTAAAAAACCCAGTAGTTCCAGTCCTAGGAATCAACTCTACAGAAATAATAAGGTAGCGATGACAAAGATTTATTTATCAAGATGTATATTAATGCATTATTTGCAACAGGGATGAAGTAGAAATGAACTAAATATCCAAAGAGCAGATTCATCAAATGAATTATATCTTGGTTGTTTCTCAGTTATTAAAAATTAAATTTTCAAAGAATTTTAATGGAATGTTCCTGATATACTATTAGATGAAAAATGCACAAAGAACAAAAACCAGCCGGTGATGGGTATTAAGGAGGGCACATACTGGCATGGTGCACTGGGTGTTATACGCAAATAATGAATCATGGAACATTGCATCAAAAACTGGGGATGTACTGTACGGTGACTAATATAACAATAAAAATTATTTTTAAAAAAAGAATAAAAGCCAATAATTAAATATGATCCTGATCATTTGCATTCATATATGAAAATAATACTGGAAGGAATACAACAGGGTTAACAAAAGTTATTTCCAGGTTGCATGTTATAGTTTTTTTTTCTTCCTTCTACTTCTCTATACCTTCAAATTGTCTATATTGCACTTATTTTTATAATCAGAAATATTATTTTTTATTCTGATTTATTGCTCTTCTCATGCATTTTTTACTCACCAGCTCATGTGGCCCCACATAACCTTGACGATAAGGTCATAGCTAAACTTTTGCACTTTTCTATTGTTAATATTTTAATGTTATGCACATCTTAAGATCCTATCTTAAGATCTAAAATCACTAGAAAGTCGGCAATATATAGCAACTTATCAGGCTATATTTTTGGTTCTTGTAAATCTGGGCCAGTTTTTATTTCTACGTCACAAAATTATCTATCCTGGAAAATATTGCTATTTAAATCATAGAAATCATTTTTTGAGTAAATATACAATGAATTCCATTTGGAGACAAACACATGTTTTGTTTTTTCTTTCTTTCCTTACACTAGGTAATTCTAGTGACTTTAGACTCTACAAATAATCAGTTTAGCACTTGACTTCAAAGCAATTCTGAAGGTCACTTTGCCTGTTCTATCTGCCTGTTATGGGAATCTTAAAGTCTTTCACACAGAAAATAAATCCTTTTACAAATGGTTTATTAAAACACATAACCCTTCAGGGAAATGAAATAATTTAATTGTATAAGGTAAGACAAGCAAAACTTGACCAACAGAACTTCCAAAGTAAAAAAAAAAAAAAAAATTTTAGAGAGAGAGCAGAGGGGAAAGGGGAGCGGGTGGAGGCAGGGAAGGGCACAGGGAGAAGGAGAGAGACTCTCAAGCAGACACTGTGCCCAGCCTGGAGCCCTTTGCAGGGCTGGATCTCACGACCCTGAGATCACAACCTAAGCCAAACCCAAGAGTCAGATGCTCAACCGACTGTGCCACCCACATGCCCCCAAAGCAAATTTTGAAAAGTCCTGGAGAGAAAAGGCTTTTTTTCTTCTGAAAGACTAGCCTCTTCTGTCAAAAGTCTGTTATGTCACTGTCCTCCCTTGCAAATAACCACAAATATAAGAAAGAACTTCAACCTTTGCACTGGAATATCTAACATGTCCCAAATATCTCAATACAACAAACGAAAAATGCAATTTTCTTAAAAATGAGAGCTATCATATTCCATTACATATTAACACGATTAATTTTGTTTTTTCTTTAAAAATTAAAGTCAGGGGCGCCTGGGTGGCACAGCAGTTAAGCGTCTGCCTTCGGCTCAGGGCGTGATCTCGGCATTATGGGATCGAGCCCCACGTCAGGCTCCTCTGCTATGAGCCTGCTTCTTCCTCTCCCACTTCGCCTGATCGTGTTCCCTCTCTCGCTGGCTGTCTCTATCTCTGTCGAATAAATAATAAAATCTTTAAAAAAAAAATTAAAGTCAACCCATTCTTTTGGAAAGAAATAAATGCCTCCTTGGTATACCTTCCTTGTTGACATCAAATATGCTTCAAACTAAGAACCAAGTTAAAAGGAATAGTTAAGAGAAGACCAAAGAAATGTTCATTTTAAGGTCTTTAATATCTTAACTGTTCCATCATTAAGCTCAGAACAAGTCCAATCAAATATGACATTAATTAAAATATTCTACACTTCCATTACTTTTGATTAGTTATTAGTATAAAACTGTTAGCATTTTTACGAAACACCTTAAAAATCTACCCTCAAAGAAGGTGCAAACCACATATTTAACAACAGATGCCGAGGGTGAGATTGTCCTCTCTTTAGAAGTACAATGTACCACTTAAATAAAGAATAAAAACCAGAGAAGTGATAAAAAATACTTTTCTCCATGGGTCTTTTCTACCTTCAAACATAAGGACTGAGTACTCGTATTATAGTAAAGCTGAAGGCAGGCTGTTTCTTGGTGAATTAGTAAGTTACCCAAAAGCTTTTTTTTTTTTTTTAAATTGCCAACCTTATAAAGGAAAATGTGTGGGTTTTGCTACATAACCCAAAATCAACCAATCTAACATGTATAGAAGTCTTCCTTTGGGTTCTGCATACAGTATGAATCAACCATTTACATTTTCAATTGCATTTCTGAAAAACGCCTCAAAAAACACATTTATATCCAAAAAATATAAATGTCTATCATTTTAGAGGCATTTGAATAAGCAGATTTAAGATATCTTTACCCTTTGAAGGACAAATCAAAGAAAGACATTTAAAAATTTATCTCCCATCATTCCATTTTAAACGTGCATTATCCATCCTTACTTCAAATGACAGACCACGTTGAGTAAACAGTTATTAAAAGCTAGCAAAGGGACAGAGATGCTGCTGCTTGTCTTCACATGCAATATAGAATTTCCAAATACTATGTAAATTTCTTCATAAATACCACTTTACCCATCCCAGTGGCAATGGGATTTAGCAGCTAAGAGCACAGACAATGTAGTCATGTTGCCTGGTGGGATCCAGGCTCTTATCACTTAAGAGTTATGTGCCATGGGGAGGTTACACGACCTCTTGCTCAGTTTCCTCATCTGTAAAAATGGGGCTGATTATAATAGTACATAACGTATAGAGAGTTTCTGCAAGGAGTAAATGAGTAATATAATAAAAGACTTAGAAACGTGTCTGCCACATCATAACGAATCTGTGTTAGCTTTTATTTTTTTCTGATTGTTTCTGTTCTCATTGCCACAACTTTAATTAATAAAGAATATTTATGTTCCCAGATTGCTTCGCCATCCTCCCATCAATCTCTCTCCTTGCCTTCTCTATTCTCCACATCTAATGTACTTTTTTAAAATTGAGGTGTAGTTGAGATACAGCATTATGCCAGAATTATATATACAACATAACGATTCAGTGTTTGTATACATTGAAAAATGATCACCACATTTAACCATCTGTCATCATACAACGTTACAACATTTTTTTTCTTGTGATGGGAACATTTAAGGTTTACTTTCTTAGCAACTTTCAAATTTGCAATACCGTATTACTGACTACAGCCCCCTGGTAAACATTACATCCCCATGACTTATTTATTTTTTATTTTTATTTATTTTTTTTTTTTAGTGGGCTCCACGAATAGTGTAGAGCCCAACATGGGGCTTGAACTCATGACCCTGAGATCAAGACCTGAGCTGAGACCAAGAATCTGATGCTTAACTGACTGAGCCACCTAGGCACCCATGACTTATCTATTTTATAACTGGAAGTTAATACCTCTTGACCTCTTTGTTTTCAAGAAATTAGCAAACAAATATACCTACTCACAAGTGCCCTGCTCAAATAATTTCGTTTTCCAATTTTCTCCAGAATAAAGAGTAAAATCTCATCTTCATGGCCTCCCACAATTTGCCCATACCATGATGTGCTAACATTAGCTTTCCCTGTCTGCCATTCATGTGGGTTCAAGGAGACAGGCTCACTATCTTCCTTTAGCCTTCCGAGACTCTTGGCTGTTTCTCCTTTTAGAATGTCTTCCCAAGCACCACTCCGTCTACCGAGCTCTCATTCTGCAAAGCCATTGAAGTCCCAACCCATTCACAAAAACTTTCTGTCTTACCATGAACCCACAGTGATAAGGCCTGCTATGTTACACATAAATACTAAAATTACTTATCCAGGATGCTCACGAGTCCTTTGTCATGCATTACCCCATATTTCAGTATTTCAAGGTATAATTCCTGTGTAAATGTAAGGCAACCACATACCTAAATTTTAGCATTCCTCCCAAACAATTAGCCTGCTTCTCTGAGGATCAGAACTGTATTTTACTCATCTTCTATTAGAGCTACAGCCAAGCACATAACAGCACTACATGGAATTGATTTGAATATTTATGATCCCTGTCTAGGCTGACATTAGCATATTAGCATATTAGCATCTTGTAACTGACAAAAAAGAGAGGGGGAAGCTCTGCAGTAAAGCTCATAAAAAAATGCACAAAATTCTCAAGTTGATTACCCAATGTTTGTATCTGGGGCAAGAGGAACCTATTAGAATAAATGCAGCAACTTTGAGCCCTAACAGCTGTCTTGCTGTCCCACAGGGAATTCCTAATGGTCTGCATTTCACCTGGTCGAGGATACCAATCCCTGCCAAAGGTGAGAGGCTGTGACTGTTCTAACTCATTGCTGTCAAATGACTAGAGTGACTTTTTTTCTCTTTCCATTAAGCAGGTCATGTTCGGTCGAATGTATTAGCAGTGTTGGAATTGGGAGGCTGGCACCTCCAGGTTCTGTGTGTGCTCTATCCTCAGACCTGGCAGGACACTGGAGAGAGCCCTGGTTTCCTAGAACATGTTCAGACTGCACCAAAAAGGTAAATGGCCACTACCACCAAGACTAGTTTTTGTAATTGGGAGATCTATGGTGGAGTTTGTAAAAAGGATGAATAGATGGGGATCTTTTAAAAAAAAAAAAATCATTACTGTAAAATATATTTGCTAAGCCACAGTTGCCATCTATCTGTCCAAACAACCAATGTATCCATATCCCTTCCTAGAAGGCTTTGGAGCCACCATTCCAATTATATATATTTCAGTAATATATATCAACATTGCCCCACTGTACCTCTTTTAACATTTGGCTTCTCTTCCTCACTACTGTTCTCTGTTTTATTTTCCTACTGGACATTTATAATCCCTTTATATCTTCAATTCCCTTTGAAGTCTTAAATGAGGGGCACCTGGGTGGCTCAGCCAGTTAAGCATTTGCCTTCAGCTCAGGTCATGATCTCAGAGTTCTAGAATCGAGCCCCATGTCAGGCTCTCTGCGCCTCAGAAAGACTGCTTCTCCTTCTGCCCCTCACCTGCTCATGCTCTCTCTCTCTCAAATAAATAAACAAATCTTTAATAAATAAATAAAGTCTTAAATGATAACTTATTTCTGGAACAATCTCTTTCCATCCAGGGAAGACCCAGATGCAACTTGAGGTATGGGACTACGTTTGCCAGCTGGCCTTTATGTGGGACTAAGGAGGACACTCACTTAACAGGAGGCAGAAGGAGGCTTGTAGGGCATAAGAGTAGAGCTGTGAGTCTCAGGGGAAGGGGAAGTAATGCGTGAAGATCTCATCTCAGTGAGATGTTGACAATCTACGAGGCGTGTAGACCATCGAGAGATGCAGAAGCCAAGAGAGTCACAGTAATAAGTCTAATCACTCCAGGAAATGCATGCAAGGTGATCAAGAGTAGGATTACAGCCCCTTTCTGGACGTGGACCTGGACCTGGACAGGGGCCCCCTAACCCTGCTACCCTGCCAGAACATCAGGTTCAATTCCCAATTGGCTGCTCGCGCACTGGAGGAAGCACCCACTCCTTCACGGACTAGGACGGGGCAGCAGCCTGGCCACCCACAGCAGACATTCAAGGGGAACCGCCTGAGGGATGTCCATCCTCAAACACCACCACCAAATTTCCTTGTGCCTTTTCTCTGTGCTTTTTTGTGTAAGCTATTGACAATGCCTAGAATTCCAAACTCCACTCCTTAAATTAGGAAAATGGCACTTACCTTTTAATGTCAAGTGTAACCTTCTCCCTCCACCTCCTGGATTAGATGTCCAGATGTTCTGTGCCCCAGTCATAATCATATTATAGTAGAATTCTATATTTGTCACCTCCACAGACTGAGGGTTCCTTGAGGTCAGAAATTATATATTTTTTTCATCTCTGTGTCTCCAGAATTGCCTTACTCATGTTGATGAACAAACGAGCAAATACACAAATAAAAGAAAGAAAGGATGAGTGCATTCCTGAGCATTTGTGGTTTTGACAGGGAGACAACTGACAGTTACTGAGCCCTGCTGGCACTGAGGGCTTTGGTGAGTGGGATGAACCGATGGTGTGGCATTACGGAATTCTGCCCTCCCGTTGACCTGAACAAGAGCCAGGCCTGCCTCCAGACAGCAGGGCACACATCAGAAACACAGGGAAGGCACCTGGAAAGATACAAGTGCTGATACCACCTCTCATAATAATACTTCTCGGAGAACTAAAATCTCTTTCCTTTTCTTCCTGCCTCCAACCAGAGTCAAGGAATGAGTAACTGCACACTGCTGATATTTCTCATTAGGGCGTTTTACACTGGAATGGACTTCCCTGCTTAGGATAGGGAAATGACTACAACCATATTCTGTATGGCAGAAAGCATGTTATCACCATGAAGATAATAGCAATGCCACCTCTAAGGCTAGTGATAAGAAGTTAGCATAAACTTTCCTGAGAGAACTGAGATTAAAGAAAAGAATAATTACAATATTTCAGGGCAAATCTGTTCCACAAGAAAGAGGGGAAAAAAATCCCACCTCCAGCCTCTATAGTCAATGATTTCAAGTGCAGCAATGGTGTTTTATCCTTATCAATGAGTTTATTCTCACACAATGCATAGGGCTATAGAAAAATGATTGCATTTTATAAGGAAGAGAGGGAAGATTGCTACCAAAAAGCAAGGTTCTGATTCTTCCTAACTTACTAGTTTGCTCAAGTGATGTTTCTTAACAATCATGCTTAGGAATGTCTCATCCAGCTTCCCAACCCCAGAAAGTATCACTCATTTTATGCTTTCAAATGTCAGCTGTCAGACCATATAAGAGAAATTAACAACTCTAGCAATACTGTCAAGCCTAAACAATAGAAATTAATTAATGATATTATTAGACCTTATAATTTGCATATATTTCATTTTTCCATGAAAGAAAAAATAAAAATTTTTAAGTCTAGTATTATAAATTAGGACATAAAGAATGAATAGCAATGCAAAAGAATGAAACTAGACCACTTTCTTACACCATACACAAAAATAAACTCAGAAAGGATTAAAAATCTAAATGTAAGCTGAAACCATAAAACTCCTAAAAGAAAATAGAAGCAGTCAGCTCTTGGACATCAGCCTGAGTAATATTTTTCTGCGTATGTCTCCTCAAGCAAGGGAAACAAAAGTAAAAATAAACTATTGGGACTATATCGAAACAAAAACTTTTGCACAGCAAAGAAAATCACCAACAAAACAAAAAGGCAACCTACTGAATGGGAGAAGATATTTGTAAAGGATATATCTGATAAGGGGTTAATATCCAAAATACATAAAGATGTCATACAACTCAACATCAAAAAGCAAACAATCTGAGTAAAAAGGGAACAGAGAACCCCAATGGACATTTTTCCAAAGAAGACATCCAGGTGGCCAACAGACACATGAAAAGATGTTTAACATTACTCATTATCAGGGAAATGCAAATCAAGACCACAATGATATATCACCTCACACCTGTCAGAATGGCCAGAATCAAAAAGACAAGAAATAACAAATGTTGGGGAGGATGTGGTAAAAAGGGAACCCTCATTCACTGCTGGTAGGAATGTAAATTGGTGCAGCCATCGTGGAAAACAGTATGGAGGTTCCTCAAAAAATTAAAAATAGGAATAACATACAATCCAGTAATCCTCTACTGGGTATTTACCCAAAGAAAACAAAAACGCTAATTTGAAAAGATATATGCACCCCTATATTTATTGCTGTATTATTTACAATAGTGAAGTTAGGGAAGCAACCTGTCTGTCGATAAATGAATGGATTAGGAAGATGTGAGATAGATCTATTTATATAATGGAATATGACTCAGCCATAAAGTAGAATGAAATCTTGCCATTCATGACTACATAGATGGAACTAGAGAATGTCATACTAAGTGAAATAAGTAAGACAGAGAAAGGCAAATACGATATGATTTTATTTACATGTGAAATTTAAAAAGCAAAACAAATGAGGGGCACCTGGGTGGCCCAGTCCATTAAATGTCTGACTCTTGCTTTTGGCTCAGGTCATGATCTCATGGAGCATGAAATCAAGCCCCATGTCAGTTTTCACGCTCATCAGGGAGTCTGCTAGAAGATTCTCTCCCCCTTTTCCTCCCCCTACTTTCTCTTTCTCAAATAAATAAATAAATATTTTTTAAAAACCTAAAAAAAAATGAGCAAACACACACACACAGAACCAGAAACAATCTTATATATACAGAGAACAAACTTGTGGTTGCCAGGGGGGAGGGGGCTGGGAGGGATTGGCAAAATAGGTGAAGGGGATTAAAGAGTACAAACTTCTTTTTTTTTTTTTTATTTGACAGAGACAGAGACAGCCAGCGAGAGAGGGAACACAAGCAGGGGGAGTGGGAGAGGAAGACAGGCTCACAGCGGAGGAGCCTGATGTGGGGCTCGATCCCATAACGCCGGGATCACGCCCTGAGCCGAAGGCAAACACTTAACCGCTATGCCACCCAGGCGCCCCTAAAGAGTACAAACTTCTAGTTATTAAATAGTTACAGGTATGAAAAGTACAGTATAGGGAATATAGTCAATAATACTGAAATAACATTGTAGGGTGAATGTGGTGAGCACTGCATAAGGTATAGATTTGTCCAGTCGCTATGTTGTACACCTGAAACTAACACAACAATGTATGTCAACCATACTTCAGTTTAAAAAGAGAACCAATAGCAGAGTCTAAATGCAATACACATTCTTCATCTCCAATTTAAAACACTCCCTAAGTGAAATAGACCTATATATGTCCTTTGATTATAGCAAAAAATAATTCCGGTAATTACTCTGTTTTACATATAGGAAGTTTAGTCTCAGAATCACGAAGCAAGATGTCCAATGTCATCAAGTTCACACACAGTAGAACTTAGATTTGAACTTTTCTCCTTTGAATTAATGAAATGAAGGTAAATAGGGAATTCTGACAGATGCATAAATCAACTTTTATTTGGCTACAGACATTATTCAAATTCTCTGGAGTCTTTTCCTTCAAAATAAGTAAGAATATGATTTATCATAAATGTGAAAAGTGACATAAGCAAAGTTCCCCAAATGATACGGAAAAGCAAATAGGTTTAAAGAAAGACTTTGCAACAACATCAACAACAAAAATTACTATGTCCCTTTGTGCAATATTTTCTAATCTGTGCTCTGCAGGACCATAGTTTTACAGGGCTTTTAGAGGTATTATATGGGGAAAAAAATCAATTGCATTTCTATACACTAACAATGAGCAATCCAAAAAGGAAATTAAGAATACCATTCCACTTAAAAATAGCATCAAATTGTGCTAACTAGCCTTATTCTAGTATTCATTTCACAATATATACATTTATCAAACCATCACTTAGTACACCTTCAACTTACACAATGGTATATGTCAATGAGATCTCAATAAATCGGGGGGGAATTTATTTATTTTTTTTAAAGATTTTATTTATTTATTTGACAGAGATAGAGACAGCCAGTGAGAGAGGGAACACAAGCAGGGGGAGTGGGAGAGGAAGAAGCAGGCTCCTAGTGGAAGAGCCTGATGTGGGGCTCGATCCCATAATGCCGGGATCACGCCCTGAGCCAAAGGCAGACGCTTAACCGCTGTGCCACCCAGGCACCCCGGGAATTTAAAAATAAAAAAATTATATGGCATCACAAAAGAATTCAATACTTAGTAATAAACTTCATCAAGGAGGCAAAGACTGAAAACAAGATGTTTCTGTAAGAGGTTAAATAAGACACCAATTAATGGAAAGACATTCATGTTCATCAATTGGAAAACTTAATATAAGGGCACCTAGGTGGCTCAGTTGTTAAGCATCTGCCTTCGATTCAGGTTTTGATCCCAGAGTCCTGGAATCAAGCCCTACGTCTGGCTCCCCACTCAGCAGAGAGCCTATTTCTCTCTCTCCAACTTCCCCCTGCTTGTGTTCCCTCTCTCGCTGTCTCCCTCTGTCAAATAAATAGAATCTTAAAAACAAAAAACAAAAAACAAAAAAAAACTTAATATTGTTAAGATATCAATACTACCCAAAGTGATCTATACTATTCAATGCAATCCCTATCAAAATTCCAAAGACATTTTTTTTTGGCAGAAACAGAAAAATCCATCCTAAAATTCATATAGCATCTCAAGGGACCCTGAACAGCCAAAGTAATTTTGGAAAAAAAAAGAAAAAGAAAGAACAAATTTAAAGGTGTCACACTTGCTGATTTCAAAACTTTCTACAAAGCTACAGCAATCAAAGCTTTGGTGCTGTCATCAAGACAGACATATATCCCAATGCAACATAAGGGAGAGCCCAAAAGCAAACCCTCCCATAGGTGGTCACATGATTTTGAAAGGGTTCTGGGACCATTCAATGAGGAAAGGACAGTCATTTCAAAAAGCATTGCTGGGAAAACTGGATATCCACATGCAAAAGAATAAAGTTGGATCCCTACTTTATTCAAAAATTAACTCAAAATGGATCAAAGAGCTGCTTCTCCCAGAACTCTTTGTATCTCACTAAATGGCAATCTCATGCTCCCAGTCGCTCAGACCAGAAGCCTCAGTCATCCTTGTCTTCTCAATGTCACACTACATGTTCAACGCCACAGAAGTCCTATCACTTAACCTTCTAAATATATCCTGAATCTGACCACTTCCATTATCTCAAAGATATAGTTACCTTCTCTGCACAAAACTGTTATCTTGTTTCCCTTTTTTCTTCTCATCTTTATATATTTTCCACACAGCAGGGTCATTGCTTTAAACAAACCCAATCATATCTCTCTTCTGGTCAAAATCATGTAATGGATTCTTATCTCATCCTACGTAAAAGCCAGTCATTACCGTGGTCTAAATGTCCTACACCCTCCACAACCTGCACCCCCCCACACACAATCTTTTGGAGTCATTGTATGTAACTCCCCTCCTCATCCACTCTGCTCCAGCACACCTGCTTCATTGCTTTCCCCGGACAATACCTAGAATGTTCTACCTCAACACCTGGACTTGCTATGTTTTCACCTAGAAGTTTTTCCACATACCTGCAGGCTTGTCCCCTCCTGTCCTCAGGTCTTGATTCTGATTTTCCAGACCTTCTATGACCACCTAATATAAAACAGATCTTGGGGCGCATGGCTGGCTCAGTCGGTAGAGCATGTGATTCTTGATCCCAGGGTAGTGAGTTTGAGCCCCACTTGCAGCATGCAGCCTACTGAAAATAAAATAAGAATAATAAACAATAAAATAGATCTTTCCACAGTGTTTTCAGCTAACTTTTGATGTTACTGTGCAAATCGAAATTGAAAATTTTGTAGATGTATACATTTACTTGTTTAGCGTCCATCTCACTCCACTAGAATATAAGCTGCATTAGAGTAGGGACTTTGTCTTGTTCACTATTATATCCCCCAGACTAGAGTCTGCCACATGAAAAACCTCAAAAAATATTGTTATGAATGTGAATTTTGTTATAATGTGAGTGAACGAATGAATGAACATAATTACTGCTACATTTATACACATAATTAACAACTCATGAAATTTACAATTTACTTCATTGCTCCAATTAAATCCTTAAAACTAAGTATTATCATTTTGGTCATAAATGGTCATAGCTCAATTTAGTGAACAAAAATTAGCTTTTAAATTATAATGCAGCCCACTAATGGAAAAAGGAATCCTATCGCTCCTTGCATACTGCCTTACAATTTAAATGAATCCTTGATCCAGTGATGTCTTGGTCATTTGGACCACAAAAGAATTTGAAAAAAAAAAAAGAGAGAGAGAGATCAGCTTTCAAAATCTTGCCAGCCATTAGTATTTTCTTCATTGCTTTTAATGACAAACAACAGAACTAACCAGTGTGGTTCTGACTTTACCAGTCTGGCACCATTGTAACCACAGTCATGTTCCTGTGTTGTGTTAAATTTCTGGTCAAGTCAATTTATTATTCTTCTACTCACACTGGATACATGCTGTGAATTAGTAACATCTCCCTAAAGTTCCTCCAACCCAAGGCAGGAAAAAAAAAATCTTACAGTCGTTTCTTCTTACTTGCAGGGTCTTTCCATGTCTGTACAAAAGTAACCTCCATACAAATTGTACAGTTTGTATGTCTCAACCCAATAACAGATTTTATACTGCAAATGAGGTGTCCTCGCTGACCCTTTGGGGTGTTGATTCTCACACAAGAGCCCGGGCTCAGTGTCAACCCAGCAGCTCAGTTTCCCAGAGTGAGCCTAGGTTCAAGCACTCACTGCGCTCCTGTCTTCTCCATTCAAAATGTATTTCTCATATTTTGGCTAGAACTAATATGCTAACTGATTCAGGCCAAGGTATAAGAATGCATAATAAGTTTTCATGGATATTTTGAAATGAGAAATATTTTTCAGCCCTACTCCAATCATACCACATAGGGAGTTATTTATTATATCTTAATATTATAAGTGCCTTCTCAGGAAGCAAACAAATGTGACTGAGTCCAGCATGAGAAAAGTAGTTAGGCAAATTACAGCAATTCACTGAATGGATTATTGTGATCATTAAAAATGATACTTATAAAGATTACACAGCAAGATGTGAAAATATATATAATTTTAAGTTAAAATCGCAGAAATCAAATTGCATGTAACATGATTATACCTGTTAAACATATGTGTGGATTGAGGTCAAGACTGGGAAAAACATGAAAAATAAATGCAATTTATGTATCAGAATGTTTCAATTTCTTTCTTTATATTTTTAAATTAATTTTATAGCTGGTTTAAGTTAAAAATGATGTAATTTTACGGAATGTATTATAGTAATATAGTAACATGTTCTGTCTTCTGGGTTTCCTTTTGAAACTATTCTTTACCTTCTTCAAAATTTAAAGTCTAATCTGAGGATATTTGGACTATTCTAACTTATTTTATTATATATCACAAAAAGTCTAGCAAATACCTCATTTACTAAATGTGGAATATTTTTAATGAATTAAATAGCAAAAAAAACACCACGAATTTTTACATTAATTTTGTAATTTATGATAATCACATTGAGAATTTTAATCATCTGTTGTAATATTTATTAGGACTTCTATGTCATTCTCTTTAATGATATCTTTTACTGAAAACAATCTATCTCAAATAATTTTTAAAATTATTATTTATTTCAACAGTGGCATTCACTGCTAGGGAAGAACATATATTTATCAAATATTAAAAATTATCTATAATTTTTTCCATCCTCAGGATTTATTTGAAATGACAGACTTAATTTAATTTCTGTCAAACCGTACCTTGAAGAGATATACATCACAAAAATCCTATGAAATCTTGAATTTGTAGCTGTAAAATGTATGCCTCTGACTGACATTTTATTTTGGCTGCAAATGATTTTGATAAGCACTAAATATCCAATGAAAATATTGACTTCAAAGTCAGATTCGGACAATTTGGCCACAGCGGAAATACTTCTAATATATCCTTGTCTTAGAGCATTTAAAACACCTTCCCTCAACATCTTCCCATAAAACAACAAAACAACGATTCTACAAAACTAGGTTCCAGAAAATAATTAGATAGGGTTGAAAATAAATCCTGCCTCTGTGAAGAAGTAACCAAAGGGTGCTAGTCTTGTTCAATGCCAGATCTACAATCGCTGGGGTAGGAGACAAGTTTCATAGCGGTCACCTTTCTCTCAGGGCTTGATTGGTTTTACGCTATAATTCCAAGCAGGAAAAGTCTCTTCTAGCAAAAAGCATGTGGAATGACCCTTGCATTACGCTGCATGAGCTCAGCAGAGCACAGAATTCTCAGGGTAAAGAGTCATAGTGTTGATTCATCATATACCCACACCAGCAATTAACAGATTATAAATAAGAAAAAGAAAGGCTTCCAACCAATACCCTAAAAGCCATGTCCCATTTCTTCCATTCATTCATTGAAAACAATATTTATTGAGCAACTGCTATAGTCAGGCACTCCTCTGACACTCAGACTATAACTGCAAAAACAGAGGCAAAATCCCTGCTCCCAGAGAGCCTACCTTCTACTGGAGAAAGGTGACAATCAAGTGAACTGAATCAATAGGTAATTAATATTGATATGTTCTCTAAGGAAAAGAAAAGTGAGTCAGAGGATAAAGTGGAATGAAAAGGCTGGCAGATCTCCTGTGTTTGATGGAGGTGCAGGGAGGGACTCTTGGATTAGGTGGCATGACACTGGATAGAAAACCTGAATGAAGTGAGACAGTGAGCCACAAGGCTTTCTGATGAAAGTGCTTCCAGAAGCAGCAGCACCCTGTGCCAAGTCCCAGGTGGACTTAACATGATCAGGGATGCCACAAGGAGGTAAGCTTGGCTGAAGAAGAGTGAGTGAGGCCAAGATTGAGAAGCAATGCAAAGAGACAGGTAAAGGCCATTTCACTGAGAACATGATTTCCCATGGTAAGCACTTGGAATTTTGTTCCGAGTGACAGTGTAAGTCATTATTGGGGTAGGGGTAGGGGATGATCACAGAGCAAAAGGGGGAAGCTGGGAGACACATTCAAAACCTATCACAGCAGACCAAGTAAGAGATGATGGTGGCTTGGGCTAAAAGTATTTCATTGAGCGCTCAAAATTAGGATACATGTTGAAGGTAGAGTTGCTGATATTTTGAAACATGGGGCTTAAGGGAAAGGTAGATACTTTTTGAGAGTCAAATCTCTGGGTCAAGATGAGATAACCCAAGTGAATGAATATAGACAGAGAAGAGAAAAGATCCAAAGACTATACCTTGACAAACTCTAATATTTGAGGTCACAAAGCTGAGTAGAATGCAGCAAAGAAAACAGAGAAGCAGCAGTCCAGTGAGGCAGGAAAAAAAAAAAAAAACCATAAAGGAAATGATATTCGGGTGACCAAGTGCAGACACAGTTTCTCTGCTTTTCTTTTCTTTCTTTTTTTCTTTATTTATTTGAAAGAGAGAGAAAGAGAGCACAAGCAGGGGGAGGGGCAGGCAGAGGGAGAGGGAGAAGCAGGCTCCCCACTGAGCAGAGAGCCTGATGCCTGGCACAGTCATCAGGACCCCAGGATCATGACCTGAGCTGAAGGCAAAGGCTTAATCAGTTGAGCCACCCAGGCGCCTGACAGTTTCAAAGAGAAAGGAGCAACCAGTGACATCAAATGTGGCTGCTCAGTCAGTAAGACAAGGACTGAGGATTCACCACTGGATTTAGCAACATGGAGAACATCCAGGGCATGGATAAGAAACAGGTGTGGAATGCGGGGAGAGACTGGAGTGAGTTCAGTGGGAAATGAGAAGACAGAAAGTACTGACACTGTTTCAAGTGTGCTCGTGAGGAAGACAAAGAAATTAGACAGGAACTGTTGGGATATGAGGGTCAAGAGAAGGTTTTTGGATAAGAAATATTTCGAACATCTTTTACGTTTTCAAAGATAGACAAAGATCCATCCTTATATATCCCTTGGCAAATATCAGAGTTACGTATCTTCATTATAGAGTCATTCACCAAAACAAAACAAAACAAAAAAAAACCCAAGTATTTTTTTTTAATCTCACAATTTTCATGGCAATCTTGAAAACACACTTTCTAAAGAATCCTTAAGGTGAACTCCTTTATAAAAATGACAGTCTTTTGAAGAAAATGTATTTTTAATTCTTGATATAAGATGAGCTAACCATAAAATTTAACATTTGGCTTTCCACAAAAAATAATAAAATTATGCATGAAATGGGAAGTAAAGGAAGAATATTATTGTTGCCCTATTGCACTTTTCATTTTCAGGAGAGAAAGATTTTCCTGCTAGTAATTTCATTAAGAATATTTAATAACATGATGAATGTTGCTAAATGTATGTATCTTCAATAACAATATATTCTACGTGGATTTTTTTGGATAATAGTCTTCTAGAAAAAACAAAAATGCTGGGTGCCTGGGTGGTGTAGTTGGTTAAGCATCCGACTCTTGATTTTGGTTCAGGTTGTGATCTCAGGATCATGAGATCGAGCCCCAAGTTGGGCTCCACCCTGAGTGTGGAATCTGCTACAGTTTCTCTCTCTCCCTCTGCCCCTCCCCACCGTGCTCTCCCTTTCTCAAATAAATAAATAAATCTTTTTTTAAAAAAATGCTTAGAACATATGTTACAATTCTTTGAATAATTTCTATAGCAAATTGAAGTCATCTAAAATATCAATCTAACTTTCTGGTGACATTATATTAGAAAATCCAGAAAAATGAATGATCAACTTATCTCTTGGGCCATATTTTTTCAGACTCACACATCTCCCTCTTAGGCGTCTTGAACAAGCCTGCCTACAACTGGACAGGACCAGGAACTCAGTGTCTCTGCATACCTTCAATCCCCTGTGGAAGCACCAGCTGAGAAGAGCCTTAGATTATGACTCTCAAACATGAGTTGTTTCAATCTGTCCTCTGAGACAAAAGAACAGTAAAATCCAGACCAGACTCTCTGACAAGAACCTAAGATACAGAATGAAGAGATCTCATCTGCTTTAAGTACCTGATATGCCAGGAATGAAGCTGGATTGTTGCTATAAAATTTTAGAAACCTATCTAAAATTCTTCTGTATGAGAAGGAAAACTCCAACAGTACCTATAGCCGGAGATAAAGTTGTCCTCATGTGGCAGCTTCTGATTGATTTAAATGCTGAGATTAAGGGAGTCAATAAAATGATCTGTTGGGATTACAGAAAGGAATATTACAACTTCTATTCACATTTATTGTTGTTTGTTGTTTCATCAGTTTACAATTTCTATTTTGTGTACGTTTTATAATAATCATAATATTTAGGGGCACCTGGGTGGCTCAGCCATTAAGCATCTGCCTTCAGCTCAGGTCATGATCCCAGGGTCCTGGGATCGAGCCCCGCGTCGGGCTCCCTGCTCAACAGGAAGCCTGCTTCTCCCTCTCACTCTCCCCTTGCTTGTGTTCCTTCTCTCGCTATCTCTCTCTGTCAAACAAATAAATAAAATTTTAAAATAATAATAATAATCATAATATTTAGTAGAATTGTACATTTACATAATATACATATACATATATTTTAGAAGAGGTGCTCAAAAATATCATGGCATGGTGTTCCATCAAGAAGTTCAGAGATGACTGCGTATGTGGTTTTAAAGCCACTTTGGCTAGGGAATGCATAGAGGCTGGTGTTGATCACTCAGCACGTTGGCCAAGGTTAACTTCAGTGTGGGCGCTCTAAATGTCACATTGTTGAGGAGCGGTACGTTCCAGGGCGTCTACCTTTGGAGAAGTGCCAATGGTTTAGTGGCTTATAAACCCAATGGGGAGAGGTACAAGAATTCCCATTACAGGGGCGCCTGGGTGGCTCAGTCAGTTAAGCGCTTGCCTTTGGCTCCAGTCATGATCCTGGGGTCCTGGGATCGAGTCCCCATATTGGGCTCTCTGCTTGGCAGGGAGCCTGCTTCTCCCTCTCCCTCTGCCTACCACTCCACCTGCTGTGCTCTCTCTCTCTGTCAAATAAATAAATAGAACCTCAAAAAAAAAAAAAAGCCCATTATATCCCAACTATTATATTCATGTACTGCTATATTCCATCATATTTCCAGTGCTTAGAACAGTGCCTGACTTCCAAAATTATTCACTGAACATTTTATTAAGAGGCACTGTTCTATTACAGAAGTTCACGAGAATACTTGAGACGAGCTATAGATATTATGGAAATTTGATACTGATACATTTTACCAAAACATTTCTTTTGCCATAATTGGATTTTGAAATACTATTTGGGAACAGTCTGTAGGATCACTTGTGTTTTAAAAAAAGCTTTCTTTCAGGTTTATCTGCTTCAACCTTCTTCATTCAACACAACAGTCGGAAAAAAAAAAAAAAGCCAAACTCATAGAAACAGTAGAAAAGTTTTAAGGGTCTGGAGACGGGGCAGGGGGTGGGGGGAATCGGGATAGGCTGGTAAAAGGATACAAACTTTCAGGTAAAAGCAAACAAGTTCTGTGGATCTAATGTAAAACATGGTGATGATAGTTGATAATATTAGGTTGCATAATTTAAGATTTCCTATGAGAGTTGAACTTAAATGTTCTCACCAAAAAAATTAAACAGAGAACTATGTGGGATGATGGGCGTATTAATGAACTAGATGGAGAGGGTCCTTTCACAACATGTATGCATATCAAATCACCACAATGTGCACTTTAAACATCTTGCAAATTTGTCTGTTTGTTATACCTTAGCAAAGCTGACACTTTTTTAGAAAACAGCCTGATTCTTGGACCCATTCCCATTGCAATTTAGCAACCTCCTCAGTGATCATCTGTTTACCTTTCCACACCGATGACTGTGGCTAATGATGGGACCTCTTTTGTTGAGGATATCATTTCAAAACAATAAGTCAAAGTCATCTCAAAACAAAATATAAAACTATCACATTTTCCCCAAAATGAGCAACTATTAAACGAGTTCATTTGACTATGGAGAGTATTTGTTTGTTTGTTTGTTTAGACCCTACTCTAGGATAATGCACGTAGGCCTCCTACACTCCTTTTTCTCCAGAAGGCTTATAACAATGGGGAAAACAATCCTTTGCTTAACTTTTGAGAACCACATCATTTTCCTCCAGAAAAGAAAAAAGCAGTGAGCACCCAACAAACCACAAAACCTTTCAACTGAATGATTTTACTAAAATGAGAAGTGAACTTAAAAGAGAAACATGTACAGCCATATACTATGTGTTCATGAAGACTTCTAAGTTCAAGATTCCCCCAAAAAAGTTTTTTACTTCAGAGTATCTGGTTTACGCTGGGACAGATAGATGCAGAATGAGAAGGTGACCCCAAGCTAAGGAAGAATTCTGCAGAGGAAACGTAAAGGATGAGAAGCCTGTGAGAAAGTTATTTAAACCCCTAGAACAAAGGTATTTCTAAGTCCAGTGAAGCTAAGAACACCCACAAAAATGAAATACCACCAATGCCCAGAATTTAGTCAAGTATATTTTATCGAGTTCTACTACTCGGTGTGAAATGAACTCACAGGGGAATTACAATCCAAGCACAGATGCTTTAGATCACCAATTTCCCCAGTGCTGGGAAAAGACACATTCTTCATAATGTTTTACATTAGAGGATTTTACAAATGTGCAGTTTCCTAGGAAGCTTGGGCTTTCACATTTCTTCACTCTTAACTACACATATGTCAAATAGAGAAAAAGTCATTAATAAGAGGCAGCATCTATCACTGAAAAAACAAAACAAGTTGTTTCTGGATTTTGTACTGTCTAGAGAGATAAACATGTTATGTCAGTTAAAAGTGATGGATGGTCTTGGTTCCTTAGTACTCACTTGGTTGTAGCCTAGTTGCTCATCGGTCTTATGCCTTAGCCATGCATAAGAGTGTGTGTGCGTGCACACACACATGCACACGTGCAACTTCGTATATCCAACATCACATGCTAAATTTCAGAGCATTCTAGGACAACAAAAACAAGACCACCTTTGGGAAAGTATTCAATTCAGATTTAGAAGGTTAATATAAACACAAATGGTTTACTGTCGAGGAAACAATCCTATTAAAGTATTATTTGCAAGACCCACAGGTTTTTATTATCACTCCATTAAGGACGTGCTTATAATGGGCCGAGGCAGTGATAGATAGGCGCTGTGGCTTGAATGTTTTTCTCTAAGTATTAGTCATATTTGTATGTCTTATAGTCCCTTAAAAAGTGAACATCATAGGTATTCAATACTTTTTAAATTGCAGGGATAAAATCAATAACAACATAAATCATTTACAGATCATGACATTCATTTGAGAAAAGCCAAACAGGCCTGAGGAATCAAGGATCAAATTCAAAACCAAGCAATTTGTGAACCTTTAATAATGTAAAAGCTCATATCTTCTTTCGATCACAAAGTCATATGTTTGTGAGAAGACGGCTGAGATCCAGACTTTGAGAACTTTGCTCTCATGGCCTTGGACAGCACTGGGACAGGTTTCACGTGGATGGAGGCTTAGCTTCAGCCAAAATCAGTGTTCCTAGCGATCTCTACGCTCTGAAGGGGTATCCACATTTGGGCAGACTTCTCACCCCTGCCACTGGGAGACTGCAAGCAAGCAATTTAGATGAGATCTCTGTGCCTAACTAGATTTGTGCCTCTGAGCCCTTGTTGAGTCTCTTACATCAGGTTTTTATCGTTTCGCTCTGGAGGCTCAGAGCAGCCTCTCACCTACATCCCTGCTACTTGCCCTTCAGTCCCCCTACACACCACACCAAGGTTATTTTTCACACATGCACACCTGGACTCATCATATTCCTACTAGAGACTGCCAACTTCCTCGCTGCCAGCACAGTAAAATCCAAATGTGTTAAAATACCAGACATTTTTGTACTAACCCAACATTTTATCTTAATATTCCCCTTCTTAAATACATACACACGTCTACCTCCAGACGCCGATTCCTCAGTTGTTACCCAAATACCTTAGTACTCCTGCTTCCAAGCCTTTGTGCTATTTTCCTTCCTAGAATGCCCCTTAATACCTGGAAAACTCCTGTTCATTCTTCAGTGCCCAGGTCTAACCCTGTCCTCATTGTGAAGGCTCAGGCTCCAGGTAGAACAAGTCGATCTTCTTTTTGTTTCTTTAACAACTGATATCTGTGTCTTGTAGTGAGATGTTACTGTTGCGTGTCTGTCTTCCTATCTTGATTTAAAATCTTTGGGAATGGAGAATTCATTTACTCAAAAGATGAGTATTATCATTGTCATTATTGTATTTGCATAATTATGTTTATTATAATTATTATTCAGTAACTACCAAATGCCAGGTACTACCTCTGGAGCCAAGGATACAGCAGTGAACCCAACAAACAAGATCCCTGTCCTGTTGGAACTTACATTCTATTAGGAGAGAGAAAAGAAAAGAAAAGAAAAGAAAAGAAAAGAAAAGAAAAGAAAAGGCCTGAGGAATCAAGGTTCTGATGGCTTCTACCACTGTGACCACTCTGATTCAAGCCACATGTCATATATATGTATATATGTATATGTATATATGCGTATATATGTATATCTAAAATTAGATATACGTGTGTGTGTGTATATAAAAATACATATATATATATATATAAAATTAGAATACAAAGTGATAGGAACTATGAAAAAAACTAACCAGGGAAGCAGGATAAGGAGTCCTGAGTTTGATGGTTACCATTTTAATTTGGGTCAGCGGGAATGGACTCACCAAGAAAGCAATATTTGAGCCAAGATATGAAGACAGTAAGGCAGAAAGCATGCAGATAGCTAGGAAAAAACATACAGCACAGAGAAGAAACAAGTGGAAATGACCTGAGATGGGGGCATGCCTGACACATTCAAGGACCATCAGAGAAGTCAGTGTGGCTGGAGAGGAGCAAACAGGGGTAAGAGTAGTAGGAAATAAAGTGAAAAAGGTAATGGTACCAGTTCATGGAAGATCCCTTATCCATGGTACAGATTTAGCTGCTGATGCTTCTCCTTCTCCTCCTTCTCCTC
Organism: Ailuropoda melanoleuca; assembly: GCF_002007445.2. NCBI lineage: Eukaryota > Metazoa > Chordata > Mammalia > Carnivora > Ursidae > Ailuropoda > Ailuropoda melanoleuca. The sequence continues at coordinate 16,891,500 of NC_048232.1, read as the reverse complement.
CTTCTCCTCCTTCTCCTTCTCCTTCTTCTTCTCCTTCTCCTCCTCCTCCTCCTTCTTCTTCTTGAATGAGAAGTTAGGCCATTGGAAAGTTTTGATCAATAAAGCAATTTGATGCTTACATCTAACAGGATGGCCATGACAGCTAGGTGTTCACCAAGTAAGCTTATTTCCTCCCTGTATACACAGCGCAATGCAATTTCCTAACTTCTCTTGCAAATGGCACCATGTGACCAATATGCCCAATGGGAAGCAATCAGAAATGACGTATGCTGCATCCAGTCCTGGCCTGTAAGGAAACACACTGCCTACATTCTCTGCCACATGCAGAGAATCCAGTAGAGAATTCCACATCATAGGGAAAGAAGGATCCATTAGATAGAAGAATCCTGGGTCCCTAAATGACCATGTAGATCAGAGTCTCTTCATTCACTTACTGCCATGTGAGCAAATAACTAACATTGGTTGCACAAAGCCACTGAGGTTTTAGAGTTGTGTTATAGCAGTTGGTGTAACACAGGAAGCTTTACAGCAACCCAGGTAAAATATGACATGTGGCTTGAATCAGAGTGGTCACAGTGGTAGAAGCCGTCAGAACCTTGACAAGCTTAAATATGAACCAGTAGAATTTACTCGTAGATTATATTTGGGATGAGAGATTCAGAGAGGAGTCAAAGGTAAGGGAAAGAGAGGAGTACAATATTTCTGACCTGAGCAACTGGAAAGATGGAGTTACATTTACCTGAGCCCAGAAGACTCTGAGAGAATCAGGTCCGGGGGAATATCAGGAATTCTGTTTAAGAAACGTAAAGTTTGAGGGGTGCCTCGGTGGCTCAGTTGGTTAAGCGACTGCCTTCGGCTCAGTTCATGATCCTGGAGTCCCAGGATCAAGTCCCGCATTGGGCTCCCTGCTCAGTGGGGAGTCAGCTTCTCCCTCTGACCCTGCCTCCTCTCATGTTCTTGCTCTCTCTCTCATTCTGTCTCAAATAAATAAATAAAATCTTAAAAAAAAAAAAAGAAATGTAAAGTTTGAGATTCAAGTACAAATGTCATGCAGGCAATCAGACATATAAGACTGTAGTTTAAGGGCAGGGTCTGGGCTGCAGATAAAATGTTGTAGTTTTCAGCATAATATTTCAACCCCAAGACTATATGAGATTTCCAAGGGAGCTGGTGTAGATGTAGAAGCAAAGAACCAAAGACCAGAGTCCAGGGACGTTCCAATTCTCAAAGGCCAAGGAGATAAGCAATACCAGGTAGGTATGTTGGAAAAGAAAGTCAGTGAGGTTGGAGCAAACCAAGAGGGAACAGAAACCAAGTAAAGTGCTTCAAAGATGGAGGAGTAATTAACTTTAGCAAGAGCTGATGACAGATCACTTATGAATGTTGCTACCATTCTCTTTGACTCTTAGCATGGCACCTGATGCACAATAAAAATAAAAATACTAACTGCATATTTCTTTGATGCTCGGGCTTCGTTCCCAGAAAGTAATGGGCTGCTTCAAACAATCCTCCATAGAAATCACTTGTCTCAATGGGGCTTGGAAAAGTGCTAAAATAATACTGAAATACTACAAAGAATAAGTTCTTGCGAATTAATTCTTCACATGCTGCCTTCAGTTGAACGTCTGTCCTAACTGTCCTATCTCTGATGGCCCTTGCTGGGCATCAGAAGCGGAAGTTTTCAGAATACAAAATACAAAAACAGAAGCAGTCATTCATTTAAAACTTTCTCCAGCAAAAGAGTGATAGAGGGCCTCCTCTCAGCAAAGGTGGTTCCTTTTCTCATTGTTCCTTTTTTTTTCTTTTTTTTTTTTCTTACAGCTTTAAGCATAAGCTGCAGGCTCCTTTAGTCCTTGTCCCACAAATAAACTTTGGATGACCCAATATTAGAAAAGTTAATTCTTTGAGTAGCTATGTAACAGTGATCACACATATTCTACTTAATTGATACACATAACCCTGCTTCATGGGTAATATTCACCTCATTTTATTTATTTTTTATTGATACTCATTTTAGATTTGAACAATTTAAAATTTATAGAAAGACAATGTCTTCTGCTGCTGCTACATATCTGTTAAACGGTAGAGCCAGGCTTAGACTTCCAAATCTATGTTCACGCTACAATGTCCAATATTGCTGTCAGTTTTCCTTATGATGTTCTGTTCAGAGATTTTAAGTATGCTCATCCAAACAACGCAGGCTTTTTCAAAACTGGAGCCTGATATAAGCCCATGTTCCTCTTTAATTTTCTGTTCAGAAATTTCAAGTAAGGCTTATTAAAACCATACTTTCTTTAGAAATACAGCTGGATATAAAATTACCATGCATCTAAAATATGGATCCACAACTAACAAACTTCAAAGTGTATTGCAAGACATGACAACTTAGAAATGTTTTATTTAAAAAAAAGTAAGAATCTGATCCAGAATGGCCCATACTAAGATATAAATTCAATATTTCTTCCTTTATTAACAAACATTGAGCAATAAATATATTTAGGGCATCGATAGCAGTACCAAAAATAATAGTATAAATTAGTCCATTACAAATGTTTATATAAATCTTTTGGAGCTAAAAGTAAACTGCTTATTTCATTTGATGTATGTGTTTGTGTGTGTGTAATCAATTTTATAAACTAAGAGTACTGTTGTTTACCTGTGAGATGTAGAAAACAGGTAAAATTGGCATATATAAGCAGAAGATAGGACATTGGCCAATGCACATTAGGAATGCTAGGGCTCAAACTTGGTTAACACCACCACATTACCTGAAATTCACAAAGGTTTTATAGGATAAAGTAAAATGATTATGAAGTCAAACTAGGTATCAAATTCCAAAATATTGAGAATAACTTGTCTATTGAATATGCTTAAAATTGGCATGAGTTGAATAATGATCAAGTTAAAAACTTTCTATCTGTAAGATCTGTCATTTCTGAAATATTATTTCACCAACCTAGAGGAAAGAAATAAATTGTTCCTTTTTCTTCTAATATCGCAAGTGTCTCAAAAGATTTTCGTCATAGCTACCAAATTTTCTTCCCGTAATTTGAGATCATTCTGATATAAAGATACAATTTCTAATGCGAACTGTTAAGAAATTGGGTACTCTTTGCAATATAATCTCCTGTTCAGTGTAAAAGTCTTTGGCTTTGTTGCAATCTTGTTGCAAGTAGACCTGAGAGTATTCGATACCACCAAAACAAAATCTCTCCAGGATTTCCTGACGTGTTTTGTGTTTATAAATTCTTTTCAGCTCCCAAAAACAGAACCTGAGCTATGTAGTGGTTAAGGGATAATTGTTAAAGAAATAGTTGAAATTGTAATAGATACATCATATTGCAATTATTTAAATGGAGCCATCTTACCATGCGGTTCCATTTTCTGGAAGTACAGACTGGGTTCCATAATTGATCCTCCAGTGAAAACAAATTAAAATGCTAAGTCAGGGGCACCTGGCTGGCTCAGTCGGCTAAGCATCTGCCTTCATCTCAAGTCATCATCTCCAGGTCCTGGGATGGAGCCCCGCATCGGGCTCCCTGCTCAGCGGGGAGTCTGCTTCTCTCTCTCCCTCTGTGATCTCTCTCGTTTTCTCTCTCTAATATATTTTTTTAATTCTACAAAAAAAAATGCTAAGTCGAACATATCTGTAAATCTTTTTGAATTCCTATATCTAGCAAGAAAGTAATACTCAGATGCCAAAATTTAAGTGAAGGCAGAAACCCAGCAAGGTAAATAGAGAATTTAAAATAGGTTATTCCTTGGAGAAAGCCAATTTCTGAGCTTAGGAATTTGAAGCTTTGCCTTTCATGGCTTTAAAGGTGCAGGAGCAGAAAACAATGCCCAAGGCATACACAAATGAGAGTTTAATAGAAGGAGAGGGGAAAGAGAATGAATTATGGGAAATATTTGAATAAACAATGACTTAAAGTTTCTAAAACTTACAGAACACCCCTCCCCACAGATTCAGAAAGCTTCACAAATATCAAGGAGAATAAAGAAAAAGACATCCACACCGCACTGAAACTATCAAAAACCAAAGAAAAAGAAAAATTTTAAATAGAACCAGAGGGAAAAAAAGACGATTACTATAAAGGAATAATAATTACATTAACAGATTATTATCATTTGTAACAGTGAAGACCAGAAGATGGTGGAATTACATGTATGCTGAGAGAAATTAGCTACCAGCATACTAAACCCAATTAAAAGCATGTAATCCAAATTTATTGGTGTATAATATATTGAAAATGTACTGCAAGCATTTAATGTATACTATTTCCTCAAGCCGCCCTGTGGCACATCCCACCTGTTACCACTGGCACCAAACAACCACAGATATATATTTTTGGCAGTATAGCATTTTTTATTCTTTTTTGTATGAATGGCATCATAGAAAATGTATTTTTTGTGTGGATCCTTTCATTTAGCATAATGATTTTGAGGATGATTGGTGTTGTATTATGAATCAGTATTTCATTGTTTTTTTTTATTTCTGAATATTCAGTTGAATAGATATGCCACATTTTTAAAAATTCATTGACAGACATTTAGGTTGTTTCCACTTTTTGGCTATTGTGAATAAAACTGTTACATTCACCTTTGTGTGGATATTTTTTTCATTTCATATCTAGAGTGAAATGCCTAGATCATAGGGTAGGTATTTGTTTACTTATTAACGTAAGTGTCAATTTTCCAAAGTACTTGTAAGCGTATGAGAGTTCCAGTGTCTTCACCTTCTCATGACTATGTGTATTTTTGACAATTTTAATGTCAGTGTTCCACTGATAAGTAGCGACATCTCCTGGCCTCGACTTGCATTCTCCTAATGATGTTGAATATCATTTTATGTTGTATTGACCCCTGTTTTCTAAAGTATCTATTGAAATGTTTTGCTCATTTTTAAATTGGGCAGTTTGTGTTCTTATTTTTTAATTAAGAAAGTCTTGGGGTGGCTGGGTAGCTCAGATGGTTGGGTGTCTGCCTTCGGCTTATGTCATGCTCTCCAGGTCCTGGGATCAAGCCCCAGGTCAGGCTCCCAGCTCAGTAGGGAGTATGTTTCTCCTTCTCCCTCTGCCTCTCTCCCTGCTTGTGCTCTATCTGTCTCTGTCTCTCAAAGAAATAAAATATTTTTTAAAAAGTCTTTATATATGTTCTCTATATGTCTTTTGTCAGAAATATGTATTGCAAATAATTTATTCAATTCTGTGGCTTATCTCACATTTTCTTAGTGGTCTCTTGAAAAGCAAAAGTCTGTAATTTTGATAAGGTCCAATATTTTTCTTTTGTAGTTCATGCTTTTTGTGTGGTATCTAGGAAAAAGTTCCTACTCAAAGTTGCAAAAAATATTTCATCCTAGGTTTTTTTTCTAGAAGTTTTTTACTTTTAACTTTTCCATTTAATTCTGTAATCCAAGTTAATTTTTGTGTATAAGGTAAGGATTGAGGTTTATTTTTTTATATGAATATCCATTCGTTCTAGCACTATTTGTTGAAAAGACTTTCCTTTCTTTAATAAGTTGCTTCATCACCATTATTGGAAACAAGTTACTGCATAGGTATGAGTCGATTTCTGGATTCCCAATTCTGCCCCCTATCCTTTCACTAAAACCATTCTGTTGGTAAGATACCCTGAAATCACAAAATAAAATAACAGAGATTATTCCAAACATGTTAATAATTTAAAATTATATGGACCAAATATTTTAATTTAAGAAAAAGAAAATTACAAACTATTTAATTCAGTTATATCTTACTTATAGGAAATACGTCAAAAACATAAAGATATAGAAAGTCCAAAAGCATAAAAATAGAAATTTATATGCTAAGCAAATACTAACCAAAGGAAAGCTTGCATAATTCCATTAATGCAAACCATTCATAAACTGAGAGCATTATTAGAAATAGATCAATTCAGGGGTGCCCTGGTAGCTCAGGTAGTTAAGCATCTGCCTTTGGCTCAGGTCATGGTCTCAAAGTCCTGGGATCTACCCCCATGTTGGGCTCCCTGCTCAGCGGGGAGCCTGCTTCTCCCTCTCCCACTGCTCATGCTCTCTCTCTCTCAAATAAATAAATAAGATTCTTTTTTAAAAAATCTTAAAAGAAATAGGTCAATTCATAATGATAAAAGTTTCAAAAAAAAGTTCCAATACACATGGAAGAATATCAGTTCTAAAATTACATGCAACTAATAACATAGGATCAATGAATATAAAGCAAAAAATTACACAAACACAACGAGAAATAGAAATCTACCAACATAGTAGAATGTTTTTAATATACCCTTCCCATTAATAAGACAAATCAGGTACCATGTAACAACACAGCCCAAATGAAAATGCAAAAATTGTTCTTAAAACCCATAGGTCAAAAGAAACCCCCTCAAAATATTCCCACCAAAAATGCCACATCCAAAAATATCTGAAGCCCTCCATCCTCATGGATTTATCATCTCATTTTCCTCTTACGAAAAAATCCAAGCTTTTAATATGCCTGAATAGGCAAAGAAATATGATTGCTTTTGTTTGGATTAGGAGAAGTAACACAGAGTTCTACAACACAGAAACCTAATAAATTCCAGTTACTTTAACAAAATAAAAATTTATTTTTTATTCCCATTACAATCCAGTTGAAGGTCTCCTTCCATATGGTGATTCAGGGACCCAGGCAGCTTCCACTTAGTGGTTCCATTTAAGTCCACGGGAACTTAAATCTGTTGGTGGATCTTCTGCATGCACCCAGAATTTGTGGGAAGAGAAAGAGGCTTTTAAGCTTTTATGGGCCAAGCTTGGAAGTGGCATGCAAACTTCCACAGGATTTGGTCATATCGCCAGACATAATTGCAAGGGAAGCTGGAAGTTATCACCTGATTGTGTGCCCAGCAGGTAGATAAAATGGTTTTAAGAAACACATAGCAGCATCTGTCACAATACCCCACCCTCCTACTTAACCAGAGAGAGCAAACAGTTCTATCTCACTTTCTATAAATGTTTTCTATCTTTAATATCATTTTTATGATATGAGTATATAATTCCTTTCTTAACGTATTGTACACTTTTCCACTCTATGTCCTTGATGCTTTCAGAACTCCTTCACAAAGGAAGTGAGATGCAACTAAATAAAAACTATTACCTTTTTTTTAAATTAAGGTACAATCTCCATATTGTAAAACTCCCATTTTAGTGAACAGCACTATGAGTTTTGGCAAGGACATATAGTTGTTCAATCTGCACCACAATCAAGATATAGAAAAATTTCATTAACCCTCTTCCCCCAAAAAAATTCCTCTTTGCCTTAGTAGTCAATTTTTACTCCTACCCCCACCCCCGGTAACCACTGATATATTTTCTGTTAAAAACTAGCATACAAATGTTTTTAGCAGCTGTATTCATAATTGCCAAAAACCAGAAATAACCCAAATGTCCTTCCACTGAGGAATAAACAAAACTATCAATCTTCAATGTTAAATTAGGTCATTTATGAGCACAGAACAAGGGTTCTAAAGTTTGTTATATGAGCCAGTTATCTCATATTCAACTGTAATCTTAGTTCTATACTGCTATTTTAGAACTGAAGTTTGCTCTTTTGTTTTTGTTTTCGCATTTCAAAGAACTATCTGTTCTCTCAAGGAGACAATGGAAAGAGAAGAGAGCTGATGTCTGCTTGGTGAATGTGTGAGATTGAAATATCTTTTAGGCCCCCCCAAAACCGTGAGAAGATTAGTCCAGATGAGACAGTCAGTCGTTGGCGCTAAGCAATTTCAGCTGTGTCCTAGATTCCAAAAGCAAAGTCAATACTGAGCACAGAGCTTCTTCGAAAGTTCAGGAAGGTCTTATTGACGACTGGGCTCTCACAATGAATATCCATTTCCCCATCATTAGGCAAAAGTTGCATCCAATACATTCTTAGTCAAATCGGCCAGTTTTAAAGACATTATGTGTGAGCCATTCAGACTTTCAACCTGCTTAGGCACAATCCTAAAACTACTTGGTTTTGAAGAAACGCTTGTTGCATGTACCTTTATCACCCTTAACATTTATTTTATTTTTCCTTGAGATACATTTGACATACAACATTGTATTAGTTTCAGGTGTATAACATAATGATTCCATATTTGTATAGATTATAAAACAACCACGGTAATAAGTCTAGTTAACACCTGTCACTGCACACAATTACAGTTTTTTTTTCTTGTAATAAGAACTCTTTAGGATTTACTCTCTTAGCAATTTTCAAATACACAACACATATTATTAACTATAGTCACCATGCTGTATAGTATATCTCCAGGACTTAACTTATAACTGGAAGTTTATATGCCACCCTTAAGTTTAAATGTTATATTTTGGGTTTTTTTTCCTAATTCCTAATTGTTTTAATTCTTTTATAATTAACTTCTAATTTTTCTCTAATTGTTACAGAACATTCCCAATTTAATTCTCCACAACATATATGCAGAAATCTTCATTATACCCAGTCCTCATCACATTACATCAAAAACTAATGATGTATTATATGGTGACTAACTGAACATAATAAATTAAAAAGAAATCTACATTATACCTTAGTAAGTGAAAAACTTGTTACTTATGCGTTGTAAAAGCTTTGACAAGACCTACGTCTAATCTGTTGACAGAATCCTAGGGAGGGTGATTGCCCAGAAACATAAGGGGGGAAAAAGCACCAAAATCCAAAGAAGTGGGTCTGCTGCATGTTGGAAGTTTCTCAGCCATATTTGAGAACTGTCAGAACGGTTCAAAGACACGTGCTGGTGTGGGGATATCAGTTTTACATACTAAAAGGAGTGTCCATAGCAGGAGACCGTGAAAAAAATGAAGGTCATCATCACCCGTTGCAGGAGACTGAAGCCTCAGGCACCCACACAGAGGCATCTTGCCCAGATATCAGCAGCTGGGTCATGGAGAAATGCTTAGCCTGGCATCAGAGCAGGACTAGTGAGCCACTGGCATTAGCTCCGGGCTTTGGATTCTTAAAGGGTCCCCGAGGCAAGCACTTCAGAAGTGTGATGACACAGATATCAAGTGGAACAAAGAAGATACATGGCAAGCGTCACATCTCAAGGACCACCTATTCCACCCCCACACAGAGGAAGAACTTTACAGAGGCTGGGTTCCAGTGACCCCTGGAGGAGGGTGAACTGAACTGCAGAGTTCCAGTGTCAGCCATATTGAATACTTAGTCTCAAAGCCTTGTGGTTGGAGAAACAGGTGTTAGAATAGTAACATTTTATCGCTATTTAGTATTCAACAAAAAGCAGGCAGTTCATTCATGTATTTACTTTTGACTAAATACATAGTAGATAGCTCTCAGAAAAATGTCTCCCAAAGCCACTCTGGGCTCTTCCTCACAGCTAAAAGAAGTCCAAATTTTAGATGGGATAGCGTCCAGTGTTAATTTCCCCGTCACTTCTTATATTCTTATTTTAACTTCTATAATGTATTGGAGACTAAAGGCATTTTAATAGTAAAGAAATTGAGTCATGGGTAATCAATTCCATTTTGTCAGGTTGAAAACATATTTGTTGAGAACGAAGAACCGTAAAGGTTAACACACTATTTTGAAGTCTTTTTGAAATCAACTGCAATGACTCAGGGTTTCTCCACAGATAAAACAGCAGATGTTTTTCTACCAAGGTTAACTTTCTCTTAGTATTTACGGGGTAAAATCACACAAGAAAATATAAGCAGAATTCTCTAGATGGACCAATATTTCAGAAATAAAAATGGAATATCTCATAGCATCAGAAGAATTTGAAATTTACTCTAAATTCCAACCATGTTCTAAAAATAGTAGTTGGAAATATAAATCAATTGAATGACTCTCTCTTTTTTTTTAATTGGTTAAAACCTACAGAAAAACAACATTTTGAGGAAGTAATAAACCATAGTGTTTGATGACAGTCCTCTGAGGTCAGTAAATGAGTTGAAATCCCACCTTCAAATCCCACCTCAAACTAGGTATGTCTTCTTTAGCAATCAGCTTCTTTTCTGTTTCATTACCCGCCTATCAAGAAGACAACACCAATACTGCCCTCACAACTGAGCAGGTCGACTAATCTTTGTGGACTGCAGTTCCTCCAGCTGTGAAAGTGAGATGTTGATCCTGGTCTCACAGCCTTATTGTAAGAACAGACCAAACCTGCTAAAATGCATTAAATGTGAGGAACTACATATATCCTGATTATGTTGCTTTGTATTATTCGTGGACCATGGTGGTGTATAAATTAGTAAGTAATTAAATACCTATAATCATTAACATAATTTGTCAGTGGAATTATCTAGTCAATTGTCAAGCAAGGTCTCGGGCTCGTAGGCAAATTAGAAAATCACATTTGGAAATGGCCTGATTTATACTCTCCTTGCCTTTTGTGTCATTGAGTGGGTTCATTATGGAGATAAATGGCCACCAGGCATGACCAGACAAACCCATTTTACCTCATGACCTGGTCAAATCTGAATGCAGGCAGGCATGTGAGGTTAAAAATGCAGCTGAACTCTGGCACCATTCTTACTTCATCAGCTTTCAGCTCGGGTTTCTTCCAGAAGAGAGCTTATTTTTTATTGCTTCATCTCAGTCTCTCAAACCCTAGAGTATAACATTTCTAGAGATTTCTGCACAGCGATGAGGATTTTTTTCCACACAAAAACAATGTCTTAGACTTTTGCCGTTGTTCTGACATGTTCCTTATATCTTTTTCTCCTTCAGACCGCAATGCTAAACTCGAAGGTAGCTTATTTAAACTTTTTTTTGTATCACATAGTCATAGAGGGAACTTTAATACTGTTGTAATATCCCTGAAATCTCTTTTTTGCAATGTCCCCATGTGATAGCATTCACTATTATCACTTTTTTTTATTGTTGCTAAGGATGGGAAGTTATTCTCTTTTTTCCCAAGATTTTATTTATTTATTTATTTATTTATTTATTTATTTATTTATTATTGAGAGAGGGAGAGAGAGAGCATGGGAGTTGGTGGGCAGAGGGAGAAGCAGACTCCCTGCACAGCAGGGAGCCTAACATGGGGCTTGACCCCAGGACCCCAGGATCCTGAGCCAAAGGCAGACGCTTAATTTCACTTGGTGATACGCAATTAAGTTTCCTCCATGTCTTTTCTTCTTAGCGCTGATAGCTCATTTCTTCTTAGCGCTGAATCGTACTCCATCGTCTGGATGTACCAGTTTACTTAGCCATTCACTTACTGAAGGGCATCTTAGTGGCTTCCAAGTTTTGGCAATTGTGAAAAAAGCTTCTATATACATTCATGTGCAGGGATTTGTGTCGATATAAGTTTCTAACTCATTTAGGTAACTGCCAAAGGGCACAATTACTGGATCATAGGGTAAGAGTATGTTTAATTTTCCACCATCATTTGGTCTTGTTAATGTTCTGAATTTGGGCCATTCTAGCTGGAGTACAGTGGTATCTCATTGTTGCTTTCATCCATAATTGCCCAGTGATGTATGATGTTCAGCATCTTTTCATACACTTACTTGTCATCTGTACATCTTTTATTCTGGGGGTTGGGACAAATAGAGATGTACCATGGTTCAATGATAAGCTGTCGTATGGGAGCAGAGAGGCAAGAATGGAAGTAGGCAGACACCTAGGAAGATTGTGCAATAGTTCATGCAAGACATTATGATGACCTGGACCAGAAAGTAGAAAACAGTGAAGCTGCCAGATTCAATACAAATTTTAAAGGTAGGGTTCATAAGACTTGCGGAAAGATTGTATCTGGAGAAAGAGGAATGAAAAAGCTAAGGAAGTCTCCTCCTCCCCATCATCTTCATCATCATCACTACCATTACATTATGTCAGGCAGTATGCTAAGTTCTGACCTTTATTGCATTTTCCCCTCCTGTTTCTCACAGTAACCCTTGAAGTAGTATTATGATAACCATTTTGGTGAGGAAACAGGCTCAAAGAAGCTAAGTAGCCCAGTTAATTAGGAGAAAAGTCAAGGTTTAAATTCAATCCTGCCATTAAAATCCAAGTTTCTCCCACTGTGACCCCAGTTCTCATCCTGTTACTATGTCTATGGTGTCATGTGCTTACCCCTCACTTGAACAGTATGTGCTCCACCTTCCCTGTTGTGCTGAGTAATCACAAGAAATCCTTTTGTTTCTTATTTCCATTTTTAATAAGTCGATTTATGCAGGAGTCTTGTGATACAGTTTAGCATCACAGTTTTCATTGCAACTTCTTATTTACCCATTTATCTTGCTTAGGAAGGGGTTTTATTCACACTTACTAGGTGCCAGCCTATTTGGAAACTCTCCCTATGTTGTATTGGCCAAAACACATAGTTTTTTTGTTGTTGTTGTTGTTTTTTGTTTTTTTAAAGATTTTATTTATTTATTCAACAGAGATAGAGACAGCCAGCGAGAGAGGGAACACAAGCAGGGGGAGTGGGAGAGGAAGAAGCAGGCTCACAGCAGAAGAGCCTGATGTGGGGCTCGATCCCACAACGCAGGGATCACGCCCTGAGCCGAAGGCAGACGCCCAACCGCGGTGCCACCCAGGCGCCCCAAAACACATAGTTTTAAATTGGTAAGGATAGCAATATGAGCTGGTGTTGTATTTCGCTTTGCCCTCTCTCTCTCTCTCCCTCTCTCTCTCTCTTTTTAATTATGCTGAGAAAGAGAAAAGCAGTCCCTGGCATCTAGGAGTTGGCCTGGCACTCCCAGGTACTCCTGTTGAACATAAACAATTTTACAGAACATTAACATCAAATAGGGATGTTCTATGGCCACGATGGGTCCAGATAAAAACAAGATCACTGTGTGTGTCTAACACAGGCAAAACACGAACACTGGCAAAGCCACATTAATGACCAAAGGTCCCTATCCTAGCTAGTATGAGTAAATGACTCACCCCAGTCTCAACTTCTAGGTAAGATTATTTAAGGCATCTCTTATCAGCTGAACTGTGGCCCTTCAAGATTCATATGTTGAAGCCCTAAACCCCAGTATATCGGAAGTGACTATTTTTAGAACTAGGATCTCTGAAGGGATAAGTTCAAACAAGGTCAAGAGACTGGGTCCTAACTCAACATGATTAAGTCAATTAAGTTGTTATAAAAAGAGAAGATTAGGGGCACCTGGGTGGCTCAGTCATTAAGTGCCTGCCTTCGGCTCAGGGCGTGATCCCGGGGTCCTGGGATCAAGCCCCACATCGGGCTCCCTTCGGTAACTTAAAACATCCGTTCCAAAGGACACTTCCAAATTTCGGGAAGTCACCCACTTGTTGGGGGTTGTTTCCATTCTCAAGTTGCTACATACTGCACTGAAGAAATAGCAAAGGGAATGGAAAAGACATTGTGTGTGGTCACCATTAACCAACAAAAAGTCAGCAGTTCCTTTCCCCCTTCTTTTCCTGTGCAAGGTTGTGTATACTGCTTACAAAGACACTGTGCTGGGTGGAAGAAAATAGACATCATGCATTGATATGTAAACTGCTTTTACAGATTAGATATTTTATAGATTAGATTCACTATTAGAAGCGTCCATAAAATGAGCATTCAGTAAAAATTTTTGAAAGAATGAATGAATAAACAGTTTTACATTTTCTCACTCTAACCTCACAAAAATCCTCTGAGGTAGGGAAAGCAAAAGTGGCCCCAGGAGTGATTCTTTCTGATCAAGAGATGTTATCTTTTAATTTACTAAGAGGAAGGGAATCATTTCTAAAACTTTTGCTTCAAAGACAAAGGCATTTCTTTTTTCCCATTTTACAGCATAGCTGCTATCATATCAAACAGACATAAAATTTATCATTTTACAATGTAGTGCTCTTTTCTTTGATCAGCTTACTTCAGAGCTTCCCAGAAAGGAATAATAGAATGACACTCGGGTATAATAAATAACATCAATTTTCTGATTAAAAAGACATGAATTTTCTATCAAAATGAATTTCGGTATGCATGCTTATATATTTATGAAGTACAAAATCATAGTGGTTTAATAATACATCATTTTATAAGATTACTGAGTTTTTCATTTAAAAACCTTCAGAATTACAATGGTGGATAAATATTGGTCTGATTACTGTTCACTGGGTCCTCAGAGGACATCATACCTTGCAAATGACTAGAGAGTGAGTAAGCACTCCGACCGGACCACTCTTCCACGTGGTTTGCTCATGACTCAGGTCAACATTCTCATGCTGGAAAGAGAGTCCATTTATTTTTGAGAATACCTGAATATTTTGTCTGCCTGATTCCAAACGTCAGCCTTAGAATTTCAGATTTGAGAGGAACAAACACAGAATAAGTCCAGGAAGTTTTCTAAGACATTTTTCAGGCACAACTTCAACAATGAGAGGGTTCCCTCACAGAATAAGCAAATCTTGACTCTGACACACACTAGTTCATCGAAAACTCACACTCTAGCAGCCTGACAGAGTCACTTCAGCTTCCAAATATGAGTAAATTATTCCCGGTCTTAATAGGGAGAAAGTTATAATTGATAGAATTTCATATCTGGAGATCTTTTAAGTAAAGATTTTCTATTTTTATGTAGAGTTTTGATATTTCTGAATGGATTCTGAATCACTGTATTTCCTTTCTTAAATTAACTACTTTAAATACAGTTTCTGATAGACACCCAAACCACTAGATAGCAGGTTTCTGTCCCACTTTATCCCATCGGTCTGCAGAGGTAAGCAATTCCTATAGAAGACTGTATATAAATCTAGTCACATTGAGAAAGGTATCAGAAAAATCATCTCTGGTTTGACAAAGTTCCCCTAAATCTATTCAAAACATCATAATTAATAACATGATTTCATAGGATTATCGAATTTGTAGTGTACGAATAAATTAGGCATGCTTTCTAAGATTAAAATGTTCTAAAAAGGAATGTTGAAAAAGAAAACCAAAGCTGGTGGCATCACAATTCTGGACATCAAGCTCTATTACAAAGCTGTAATCATCAAGACAGTTTGGTACTGGCACAGAAACAGACACATAGATCAATGGAACACAACAGAGAACCCAGAAATGGACCCTCAATTCTATGGTCAACTGATCTTCGACAGGGCAAAAAGAACATCAAATGGAAAAATGACAGTCTCTTCAATAAGAGACTATCTTGGTGGTGGGAAAACTGGACAGCCACACGCAAGAGAATGAAACTGGACCATTTTCTTATACCATACACAAAAATAGACTCAAAATGGATGACAGACCTAAATGTGAGACAGGAATCCATCAAAATCCTAGAGGAGAACACAGGCAGGAACCTCTCGACCTTGGCCGTAGAAATTTCTTGCAAGACACTCTCCAAAGGTAAGGGAAACAAAGGCAAAAATGAACTACTAGGACTTCATCAAGATAAAGATCTTTTGCACAGCAAAGAAAACAATTGACAAAACTAAAAGGCAATCTATGGAATGGGAGAAGATATTTGCAAATGTCTTATCAGATAAAGGGCTAGTATCCAAAATCGATAAAGAACTTATCAAACTCAACACACAAGGAACAAAAAATCCAATCAAGAAATGGGCAGAAGACATGAATAGACATTTCTCTAAAGAAGACATACAAATGGCCAATAGACACATGAAAAAATGCTCAAAAGCACTCGGCAGCAGGGAAATACAAATCAAAACCACAATGAGATACCACCTCACACTGGTCAGAATGGCTAAAATTAACACAGGAAACAACAAATGTTGGTGAGGATGCAGAGAAAGGGGGTCCCTCTTACACTATTGGTGGGAATGCAAGCTGGTACAGCCACTCTGGGAAACTGTGTGGAGGTTCCTCAAAAATATGAAAATAGAGCTACCCTATGACCCAGCAATTGCACTACTGGGTATTTACCCCAAAGTTACAAATGTAGTGATACGAAGGGGTGCCTGCACCCCAATGTTGATAGCAGCAATGTCCACAATAGCCAAACAATGGACGGAGCCCAGATGTTCATCGACAGATGAATGAAAAACGAAGATGTGGTGTATATATATGTATGTATATATATATATACACACACACACACATACACACAATAGAATTCTACTCAGCCAACAACAACAAATAGAAATCTTGCCATTTGCAATGATGGGGATGGAACTAGAGACTATTATGCTAAGTGAAATAAGTCAGAGAAAGACAATTATCATATGATTTCATTCATAGGTGGAATTTAAGAAACAAAACAGAAGATCATAGGGGAAGGGAGGGAAAAATAAAACAAGATGGACAAAATCAGACAGGGAGACAAACCATAAGAGACTCTTAACCATAGGAAACAAACTGAGCATTGCTGGAGGGGCAGGTATGGGAAGATGGGGTTACTGGGTGATGGGCATTAAGGAAAGCATGTTTTGTAATGAACCCTGGGTATTAGATAAGACTGATGAATTATTGAACTCTACCTCTGAAACTAATAATATACTATATGTTAATTAATTGAATTTAAATAAAATTTAAAAACAAAAACAGAAACAAAAAAAATGTTCTAAAAAGGTAAGACTAGGATTAAGGAAATCATGTTTTAGGCTAAAATTTTCATTTAAAAAAGCATAAAGGAACTAGAGATTTCTGTTACAAAATTTGGCATGTCGAAAATGGAACTTTAAAATTCTGGGGTGAGGGGTGAGAAAAATGGGTAGAAGTGGCCAAAAGGTAAAAACTTCTGGTTATAAGTAGACTAGTCCTAGAGATGTTAATATATAGCATGGTGACTATAGTTAACAACACTGTGTCTGATATTTGAAAGTTGATAAAGATAGATCTTAAAAGATCCCATCACAAAAAAAAATATTTGTAACTATGTATGGTGATGGATGGTAACTCGATTTACTGTGGCAAACATTTCATGATATACAAATATTGAATCATTACATCATACATCTGGAACTAACTCAATGTCATATGTCAATTATATCTCAATTTTAAAAACTGTAGAATTCTGGACACCAGTTTTTCACGGACGGCACGTATACGAGGGTATGCACACACAGACATCTCTCTCTCTCTCTTCTTCTTCCTCTTCTCTCTCTCTCTCTTCCTCTCTCTCTCTGCCTTCCCCTCTTGGATCCAAGAGAAAACAACCAGAATTAATTAGCAAGTGGTTCAATGTCTATTCCAGTAATTTGCAACTTGTTAGCAAGTCAGTAATGGGGATTATTCTCACATTGGCCACGTAGGATCTGGAGAACAGCAAAAGTGCTCAAAGAAATGAATACTAGAAAGGAGGAAGTCAGATTCTTCAGCTTTTTGAAGACCTTTCTAAACTTTTCACGTTCTGAATGGTCTCTGAGTTTTGTGAGGCATAAGTAGTTAGAGTGAAGTAGAGAATGACAGGGTGATGTGGACACTTGAGACTAAGGAGGTGACAAGATCTTAAATCCTGAAGATCAACCACAGCTAGGTGGCGACTAGGTCACAGAGCACGGGAGAGCCTTGCCGTGGATCACTGAGGCCCGGAGCCGAGATGTCCCCCAGGACACTGGGGACAGACCAGTACTGTGAGGTCACTTTCAAGGATGGCTGGCGCCGAGGGACCTTGAGTGACAGTTGGCATCTGGATGTGGGTCCCTTCTTATCAGATAATAACACCGAGTGAAGAGCCCAAGAAGTCTCCTGGACAGAACCTTCAGTGTGCATTTGAAGAGGTGTTCCAGCCGATACATTCCAGTCCCTCCCAAATGAGGAGCGTTAAGAAAATTAAAAGAGAGGCTCTGAAGTGAGACAGTCAGTGGAGAAGAACAGTATCAAGGATTCTCAGCTTCTGCTGGCTCAGATGAATGGAACTGCTTTGTTTTTTTCTATTTTAAGTAGATCATTTTGTTTAAACTCTTTGATATATATCAAACAAAATGATCTACTTAAAATCCCCGCAAAGTACAAAAAGAATTCTCTAAACATCCAAATGGACCTAAAGGTTACATAGCTCTCAGAATAGAAAAAGCAGGGGCACCTGGGTGGCGCAGTCGGTTAAGCGTCTGCCTTTGGCGGGGGGTCATGATCCCAGGGTCCTGGGATGGAGTCCCACATTAGGCTCACTGCTCAGCAGGGGAGCCTGCTTCTCCCTCTCCCTCTGCCTGCCCCTCCCCCTACTTGTGCACACGCGTTCTGTCTGTCAAATAAATAAATAAAATCTAAAAAAAAAAAGTGTGTGTTTCTTATCTATTATTGAATAGGGTGTGTTGTTTTGCCATCTTACCTTACCAGGGTAAACAAAGGATAATATCAAGTTATATTCAGGAAATCTGATTTTCTCGGTGTCAAGGCAACTCCCTGGGAGAAGAAGCATGGACCCTTTCAGGCCTTCATGGCAATACTTATTTAAAAGCCTCCCTAATGTTTTTTTTTAAAAATAACATATCATCTGCAGATACCAAATACACTAACTGAATTAAAGGAGCCATAACAGTATCTTGGTGCTAGAACAATTCATTCTAGCCAATAAATTAAAGATTTTGAGCCCAATGCTCCAGGACAATAAGCATCTGATGTTTTATAAGGAATTTCCAATAAACACTTGCGAGTTTTCACAAAATAGTATTTCACACACACACAAAGATAGTTGTTCAATTATTTGAAATTGCAACTATAATTGCAGTCAGAGGGCCCCCTAAACCATTTATTTCCAAACCCTTGTGTGCCCACCATAAAATTCAGGTGGGCAATGTTTTTTCATTTACAGTGAATGTTGCAGTCACTGACCTGTAAATAAGAGTAAGAATAAAAAATTTTTTCCTGTGCTTACAGTGACATAAAAGAACACATTTTTAAAAGCATTTCCCTCACACTTTCGACTTCTAATACTAGTATCTGCCCCAAAAAGATGACATTTTGTCTTTCTTTACTTTAAATTGTTTGCCATCACAATCTCAATCAAAAGCAAATTTACACCGGAGACAGATGCAAAGCATAGCTTTTCTATAGTATTTTCAAGGACAATGAGTCATTGGTCTGTTAGCCAAAGTCTACACAGTTATATTCACAAAGCAACAGGAACTTGGAGTCTCTGGATAGCCAGAGTTCCTTTCAACATAGCAGGACCATTCATAAATTTATCAAGCCATAGAAAGACTTTTAGTGCCGATTTTGCCCCCAATTTTGCCCCCTTGCTCGATCCTCTTGGTTGTCACTACCTGAGGGAAAGCGGGAGAGCTTTCTCATAAAACATGTAGCATCGGCAAAGCCATCCAGCAGAGTATCTTGCCCTTTTACAAATCTCAGACCCCTTTGAGAATCCAAGAAAAAGTTATGAATCATTTCTCCAGAAATAAATATACATGAGGATAGTCACAAACGTGTGTGGCTTTAGGCATTCCCACATTTCCAAAGTTCAGTCATGGAGACCCAGGTTTTAAAATCCTTGCCCATGGCTTTTGAAAGGGGTTCAGTTGCCCAGGGAGGTTACTGTTGTTAGTTCTGTGCTAAACATATTTGCACCGTGGCTTAAGATGGTGACCAGCGGACAGAAAACATTTGACTGTAGGGGCGCCTGGGTGGCACAGTCAGTTAGGCATCAGCCTTTGGCTCAGGTCATGATCTCAGGGTCCTGGGATGGAGCCCGGAGCCTGAGCCCAGCATGGGCTCCCTGCTCAGCAGGGAGTCTGCTTCTCTCTCTGCCTCTCTCCTCCTCCCCACCCCCCACCCTGCTCGTGCTCTCTGCCTCTCAAATATAGGAAGNGGAGTTTTATTTCCCTACAATCAGCTCCCAACACTATACTCCATTTCTCCCTGTTCATTAAGGACAAGGCTTGAGATAGTCCCTTTCTCCCTCTAAACACAACCTATATTTTTAGAAACTTTTTCTCCCTTTCAGAAGACCCTTCATATCTGTTTTAGCCACATGTTACCCCCTAGGCTACACACTCAGAGACTCACTCTCCAACACTCCATAGATCACTCTATCACTGCATCCCCAACCCTTTCTTTTGTCGAAAATTTTTCCTTACTCAATATTAAATCCTGGTTAAACACACAGATTGGCTTCCTCACCATGTGCCTCATATTTCTTCGTTTTCATGGTACGTTTAGAAAGCATCAGAGAGTCACTGCCAGGCCCTCTGTCAATGTCCTTTCAGGCTACAGGCCTATCTCTTGGCGTTGACAGTGAGAATAAGAATTCTCTGGGCTAATCTACACATTATGCCTACTTTCCAACCTCTGTTGAACTCCCTCATCATCCCTCTTTTTAATTTGTATTGTATTTACTTGATTAGTAATTTGTATTGTCTGACTGACTAATCCGAAGAGATCACATTCTTAATCAACCAGTAGCATTTTTTTTTCCTGAGATACAAAGGTCTACTCTTACGAGGTCAAAGGGTAGAGAAACCTAATCTCCTAGGAGTTGGTAACGGTAATTGCCAATCTCTCTGTGTATATAAACTAATCGGAATACATCTACTTTACTATTGTGAAGTTTCTACCGGTCGTCAACTAACCGACCAAGAAAAGAAATAATATATTAATTTATTCATTCAAGAAATATTTACATAAGTCCAGATTGTTATCAGTCCGAAGTATGGAAGGAAACAATGGAGACAATGACTCTCCTCCGTGGAGTTAATTACATTCTTGTGGAGGGACGACAAAAAGTAAACAGAGGATTGAACAAGATAATTTCAGATAATGAAAAACAGTATTTAAAAAAAAAAAAGCCAGGTGATGTGATGTCGACTGGGATCGAAGTTACCCTTAGGTTTGGAGCGCAAGGAAGGCCTTACTGGGGGGAAGGGAGGGAGGAGACACATTTGAGTGGAACCTGACCAAGCAGCCAGTCTTGCAAAAATTGGGGAGCAGAGCTTTCTAGGCAGTATGAACAGCAACTACAACGGCGTAAGGTTGGAAGGAAGCAGGCAATTTATCTAGGAACAGAAAGATGTCTGTGTGATTGGAACCGAGTAAGCAAATGGGAAAGTGTCATGAGATAAGGCTGGTGAGAAAGGGCCCATTCCTTCCAGCTTCGTAGCATGAGTAAGGGAGTTTAAAATACAAAAAACCAGTGGAAAGTTAAGCAGAGGGTGAAATAATCCTATTTACATTTCTAGAAGATTACTCCAGTTGTTATCTGCAAATAAAATGTAAAGGGCTAAGAGTAGAAGCAGGAAATGAGAGAAAACCGATCATCAGTGCTCTGTTCTAAGGACGAACTACTGTTTTTCAGTAGTTTTTGAAAAGTGACTTTTTTCGCCTCTTCACAATACAAATCCTTACAATAGAAATCACAGCGTAGTAGAATAGTCCTACCTTATCCACAGCTTCACTTTCCACAGTTTGTTACTCCGAGGTCAACCGCGGTGGGAAGCGGACGGGCCTCCTGACGCAGCCTTTCAGCATCAGGTCAATAGCAGCCTAACGTTACGTCACAATGCTGCGTCACTGGCTCGCTTCATCTCACGCGCAGGCGCTTTATTGCCTCAAAGCATCCCAAGAAGTGTGAGTGCCCTGAGATAAGATATTTTGAGAGAGAGACCACGTTCACATTTTATGACAGCGTATTATTATAATTGTTCTATTTTACTATTAGTTTGGGTATTCATCTCTTACTGTGCCTGATTTACAAATAAAATTTATCATATGTATGTATGTACAGGAAAAAACCAAAGCACATATAGGGTTGGGCACTATCTGAGGTTTCAGGCCTCCACTGCAGGGGGAGGGGTCTTGGAACTCGTCCCTGCGGATAAGGGGGAAAGACTGTAAAGATAAAAATTCAAGTTGGCACCACTGTCTAATGAAATGTTTTTGAATGTCAAATCAGAACAGGGACCCCTTTTTGCATGACCTTGTCAGCAAATGCTCTTTGTAGTTCTGGGAGCATTGAACCCTCAGATGCAGATGATTACCTAAAGTTAATGGCCGCTTTCGGTTTTATCGGTTGATTTCTTGGAAAGAAAACATACGTAATAGGGTATTTTAGTTGTGTTTTGACTACAGCTTTGAAGTTTTAAATAACAGTATAGTGCTTACAATATTATAGAATTGGATACAAATTCTTGGAATCGCCTGGAATTTATGCAGAACAGGGATCTGCGTCTGGGTAAAATGGTTTCTCCTGCAATCACTATGCTTTCAATCCTATTAATTGCATTTTATTTACTTTATTTTTATTTATTTATTTATTTATTTATTTATTTATTTATTTATTTATTTATTTTTTGAGAGAGAGAGAGAGAGAGCATTTGCTAGCAAGGGAGTGGAGGAGGGTGGGCAGAGGAGAGGGAGAGAGAGAATCTTAAGCAGTCTCCGCATCCAGCACAGAGCCCAATTAGGGGATCGATCTAAGTTGGACGGTTACTCGACTGAGCCATGCAGGTGCCCCCTTTTTTTTAAATTGCATTTTAAACAGAAGAAACAGCAAGTATGGCTTAGTGGTTAAAAAGAAAAGAAAAGAAAAAAAATACAAAAATGTGTTGATATGATCCAAAGACCTATTTTCCATTCATCACCCCCTGAATATCTGAATCTTCCAGAGACACAGCATGACGTCTTGCTCTGGGATGTTCAGCATATTTATTTTTGCCCCTCCTTCCACTTTCAGCAGAACAATTCCTATCTTTTTAATCATGGTCCACTGCCCAGCGCACACGCATTCTATTTTAGTGGGTTTTTCTCACTGTGGGGAGGGAAGCAATTCACCTAGAGTTTGATAGCTATTAATGTTTAAGATATTTCGCTGTCCTGATAACAGGGGCATTCAGAAACCCAAATGATGATGCAAAAATATAAATGTCATTCTAATGGGAGAAACCTCAGACATCACTGAATGTCCTAGAAGTAGAGTGGACAAATCCCGCACTAAAGCCCTATGTGAGTCCCACATGGAAACCGACCTTATGGATTGCCATTGCCATCACTGTCGTTCCCACACATGGAAGATGCTCGATATTTGAACATAGTCCGCCTGGGAAGAATCAACCAGGTAACAAATACCAGCAGATTTTTCTTCCCTAAAGTTCAATTTTCTGTTTAACTGCTAAGGCTTTGTAACTTTAATGACTTCTTCCTCTGCCCCAGACCTTATCCACAGATCCTCTTTCTAAAATCTCAATCCTTACTATGCCAAACAGCAAAAGGCACACATTCAGCACTGTAAATTTTTTAGCTAATTTGCCAGCTATTTTCATCATTCAGATTTGACAGGCCCAAATAAAAAAAAAATCAATTTCTGTCTCCGATGACAGATAAGAAAAGCCAAAGGATGGCGAAATGGTGTCTTTGTCGATGCTTAATGAATAAACCGCATAAAAGGAAGAGCCTGATATTTTTTTTTCTCAGATATCAATAGGAACACTCCCCATTTTTATATTAATCCACTCTGCATTAAAACCTAGAATTGCAGATTAAGCTTTCGTGTCTCTGTGCTCATTTCCCAACCTGCCCTATTTGGTGATGTGCTTTTTCTAGGCATTGAGCAATTGTCAGTCACCCCTGCATTTCACCAACTCCCTGCAAAGAAGTTATTTGCTGACATGCTGATCTGTTAAGCAACATACGAAGAAATCCACAAGCTTGTGTTTCATTGAATCATAAAAAGCCTGAGAAAATTCAACAAAGGGTGGAGAGGGAAGGGAAACTTAATTAGTTTAAGTGAAACTGACTCAGAAAAATATGCTAATTTGCTGACTCCACCAGGATCTGGTTTTCTCTATGCTCAGTGTTAACTTTCAAGCCACGTTTGTGACTGTGGACTGTCACAGGCCCAGGCTTTCGGAGCCAGGTTTGGCATGGGTTTGGTGACAAAGAAGACCAGCCAGGCAGGAAAGCCAGGGCTGGCTCAACAGGGGCTGTTCTCACAGTCAGGTCAAACAGGGCTCCTAGTAGGAGGGGAGAATGTCACCTGTTCCCCCAGAAGCAGCTGGGAAGACAGTGCAAACAGATGGCAAAGTTGGTCCTAATCAGGATGTCAAAGTGCAAGTCTGAGCTAGTTGGTGAAACAAAAAAGGGGGTCAATGTGGGGCAGGTTCTGCGCATTTTAGATGATGCTTGGAATAAAAGGTTTTCTTCCACCCACACTGAGGTGATGTCAGGTACCACTGGTCAAGTGAGAATGATATTTTGGTCTGAAGGAAATTGGAAGGATTACCTCTGAAGCAGCCCCTGCCTTAATAAGTGAAAGTGTCTTAGGGTGGGCTAATAAGAGAAATCCTGGGACACCTGGGTGGCTCAGTCGGTTAAGCATCTGCCTTCAGCTCAGGTCATGATCTCAGGGTCCTGGGATGGAGCCCCACGTCGGGCTCCCTGCTCAGTGGGGAGCCTGCTTCTGCCTCTCCCTCTGCCCCTCCCTCAGCTTGTGCTCACTCTCTCTCTATCTCTCTCTCAAATAAATAAATAAAATCTTTAAAAAAAAAAAAAAAGAAGAAAATGAGAGAAATAGAAATCATTAGAATTTCACGGTAGTTATTATTGCCACAGGGAAATTTCACTGATGGATGCTTAAATTAGTGGTCAGAACTTTAAAGAGAAATAGGTTATTAACATAGCCCCAAAGTTATCACCCACAATATTTAGTAATTATTGTGGTGCCTGTTAATTACTGTGGTTCTGGGAGGTGGAGCCTAATTACCGTTTTTTGAGTGTGGTCTGGATTTAGTGACTGGCTTCTAATGAATAGAACACGGAATGGGAAAAATTATAATTATATACAAGAGAGAAACCTGGCAGATAACACCTTACCCAAATGATCAAGGTTAACATCATCAGTATGAGTAATGTTGATATCATGTACCCATTAATATGTCAAGATGAGAAAGGCAAGTTACCTCTGTGGTATTCTTCCCAAAACTCCATAATTGCAGTCCAATGAATCATGAGATATCATCAGACAGACACAAGTTGAGAGGTACAAAATACCCACCTGGTACTCTTCAAAAGTATTAAAGTCATGAAAAACAGGGAAAGACAGAGAAACCACCAAAGATTAAAGAGAGCCTAGGGGACATGTTGACAAAATACAATGTGATATGCTGTGTTCGATCCTGGAACAGAAGGACATTAGTGGAAAGCTGGCCAAATCCCAATTGCCTGTAGTTTAGCTAAGAGTGTTGTTCCAACGTTAAATTCTTAGTTGTAATCATGTACCATGGTTATGTAAGATGTTAACATTAAGGGAAGCAGAGGGAAAAGTAAAAAGAGAACTCCCTGTGCTAATTTTGCAATCCTGCATCTAAAATTATTTTAAAATGAAAATGTTCTTTAGAAGACTAGAAATACAACCTAGCCACTTAGTATTTTTTTTTTAAAGATTTTATTTATTTATTCCACAGAGATAGAGACAGCCAGCGAGAGAGGGAACACAAGCAGGGGGAGTGGGAGAGGAAGAAGCAGGCTCGTAGTGGAGGAGCCTGATGTGGGGCTCGATCCCATAACGCCGGGATTACGCCCTGAGCCGAAGGCAGACGCTCAACCGCTGTGCCACCCAGGCGCCCCTAGCCACTTAGTATTTTACAGTGGAAAAAAAAAAAAAACCCACAATCTTCTCTGGCTGCTCCAATGCTATTTCTCATCACTCATAATATAAGTTTCTAGTTAAAACGTTGTTTTTTAATTCAAAAAAATGTTTTAATTTGAATGATGGACCTAGGTCAAGAGAATGAGAAGCCAAGCCGCAGACTGAGAGAAATATTTGCAAAAGACATATTTAATAAAAGACTGCTATCCAAAATATACAAAGAACCCTTAAAATTCAACAATAAGAGAACAAACCCATTAAAAAATGCACAAAGGAACTGGACACCTTACCAAAGAAGATATGTAGATGGAAAATCATCATATGAAAAGATGCTTAACATCATATATCATTAGGAAATTTCAAATTCAGCAACAATGACACACCACTATATACCTATTAGAACAACCAGAATCCAAAACACTGACAACACCAAATGCTGACAAGGATGTGGACCCACAGGAACTTGTATTCATTGCTAGTGTGACTACAAAATGGTACACCCACCTTGAAAGACAATTTGGCATTTTCTAACAAAACTAGATATACTCTTACAATGTAATCCAAGAATGATACCCCTTACTATTTACCCAAATGAATTAAAAACTTACATCCATGCAAAAGCCTGCACACAAAGGTTTATAGCAGCTTTATTCATAATTGCCAAAAACTTGGAAGCAACCAAGATATCCTTAATAAATGAATTAATCAGCTGTAGGACATCCATATAATTGAATTTATTATTCAGTACTAAAAAGAAATGAGGGGCGCCTGTGGCTCAGTTCGTTAAGGGTCTGCCTTCAGCTCAGGTCCTGATCTCCAGGTCGTGGGATCAAGCCCCGAGTCAGGCTCCCTGCTCCTCGGGGAGACTACTTTTTCCTCTGCCTCTCCTCCGCTCGTGCTCTGGCTTTCTCTCTCTCAAATGAATAAATAAAATCTTTTTAAAAATAAATAAAATAAAATAGAAAATAAAAAGAAATGAGCTATCAAGCCATGAAAAGATATGGAGGAACCATAAATACATGTTACTGGGTAAAAGCAGGTAATCTGAAAATCATACAGATTGTATTATTCCAACCATATGACATTTTGGAAAAGGCAAAACTATGGAGATAGTAAATAGATCAGTGGTTGCCAGAGATTGACGGGAAGGAGAAGATGAAAAGGTAGAGCTCAGAGGATTCTTTTTTAATGGACTTTATTATTTTTTTTTTTAGAGCACTTTTAGCTTCATGGCAAAAGTGAGAGGAAAATACACAGATTTCCCATATACCCCTGCCCCTACATAGGCACAACCTCCCCCACTGTTAACATCTCCCGCCAGAGTGGCACATCTGTTACAACCGATAAACCTACATTGACACATCACTATCACCCAAAGTGCATAGCTTGCATTAGGGTTTATCCTTGGTGTTGTATATTCTCAGGGTTCAGACAAGTATATAATGATATGTATCCATCATTATAGTATCATATAGAGTAGTTTCAATGCCCTAAAAATCCTATCAATGTGGGTTCATCACTTTGGTGGTATATACTGATAGTGAAGAAAGCTGTGCACGCATGGGAAAGGGGTGTTGGGGACCTTCTCTATACTTCTGCTCACCTTTGCTATGAATCTAAAACTGTTCTAAAATAATAAAATTAGATTTAAGGGGGAAGAAAAGATTATTCTGGGATAATGAATGAAGAAAATCCAAGTAGAGAAAGCAACTCCATCCTTATTGATAAAATAGCACATTCACTGACACATGGAATTTGCTATGTGTGAAACATATTCAAACAGCTTTGTATACACAATTTAATAATTGCAACATTTCCATGAGGTAGTTCCCTTTTAATTATTCCTTTACAAATGAGGACCCAGACTCAGGGAGGTTACGTAACTTGCAGTGGAGACAACATGGCACCCAGGAAAGCTGGTTTTTCTCTTCGAAGCGTACAAAACACAGAAACTGAGGTACATTAAAGTTTATAAGAGTTTATTTGAGCAAACATTCATTTAAATCAAGGAGCACCAAGCTGAAAGTGGTTAGGAACTTCCTGTGGACAGAAGCTAGGAAGAAGGCTTTTATGGGGCAGAGGCAGAAACGAAGCAAATAAATTATTTGATTGGCTATAGCTTAATTGGCTGCTTTAGTGGGGAAAACCTAGTTGGCTGTCTGTGATTAATTGTTCTTAAGGTTTCTCTTCACAAATTCAAGTGGGGACTCTGGCTTATGGTTTCAGTTTGCTTACATAAGCCCCCAAGTATCAGAGTCACCTCAGTCTAATGGTCTCCTTGTTTATTATTTTAACAGAATCTAGCTAAATTTGTTGGCATTAAGTAGAGCCCTACTCGTAACAGGCAACACAAAATTTTATATTTCTTATATGAAACTGTAATACTGACTGAAGAATCAAATTTACATGGAAGTACAGTAGTCTCAACAGAAAATCACATTGTTTTGTGTTCAGAACACAAATTTTTTTCCATACGTTACCTTAAACTTGCACTTATTACAGATATATAATGCAAGTACTCAAAAAAGGAGCACCATTTTAAAAAGAAAATGCCTATTTTAGGCTACTATAAGCCAACATCCACTAATTAGTTTGTGTTATCAACATTTGACTCAAGGCAAATTCGATCTACAATGTTTTTATTCAAATCTAATCCCTGAGGGGAGTGTGGGGGCTCAATCAGTGGGTGTCTACCTTCAGCTCAGGTCATGATCTCAGGGTCTTGGGATTGAGCCCCCGCATCAGGCTCGGTGCTCAGTGGGGAGTCTGCTTCTCCCTCTGCCTCTAACCCCTCCTCAAGACTCCTGTGCTCATACTCACTCTCTTTCTCTCTCAAATTAATAAATACAATCTTTAAAAAAAAATAAAACTAATCTGATGAAGCTCAAATCATTAGAATATATGTTATAAAGAATGTTCTCTTTGCATCTGTCATTTAGAATATGTAAATGTAAGTTAAGACCCCAGAGCAGAAGAAATCAACTCAACAAAACACCATACTCCTTGTCCAGAGGGAGTCAGAGCAAGTTTAATGTGAGGCAAAGGGAAAGGCTAGGTAGGGTTCACCAATGGCTTTAATGAGAAGCAGTCCTTTCATCAGTGGGAAAGAGAAAGAAGGAACAGAACAGAAGGAAAGAAGAAATAAGGACTGATTTTGGCCCTATTTGCTTTAAACTTTCAAGCGCTTCTTACTATCGGTAAAACAAACTCCAAAGTCTTAGCACATGCAGCTAGATCTTTAGGAATCACAAATTCCTAGCCTGCAATTGCCAGGCATGGTATCTAGGTTCCAGTTTCATAGACTCACTCAAGTTCTCCAGACTTATTCTTCACTCTTCAGCCTCTGAGACTTGGCTCACCTATTCCCCCCACACCTTCAAATGTCCTCATTCAAGATGGAATGCAGGGGCGCCTGGGTGGCTCAGTATTGAGCGTCTGACTCTCGGTTTCAGATTAGGTCATGATCCCAGGGTCATAATCTCAGGGTCATGAGATGGAGCCCCGTGTTGAGCCCTTTGCCTGGCTCCCTGCTCAGCAGGGAATCTGCTTGAGATTCTCTTTCCCCCTCTCCCATTTCTCCTTCCCCTGCTCACTCTCTCTCTCTCTAAAATAAATAAAATCTCAAAAAAGAAACAAACAAACAAAAAAGATCAAATGCAAAGGCCAAGATGGCTGAACAGCTATCCCAAATCATATTTCATTCTCTAACTGAAATTTTTCTTTCCCCCCTCTTCCCGTATTACCAATCCACTTGATACATACATAAGAGCATGTATCACATTCTATCTAATGCAGCAATTAGCTGAAACTGTCCTCTCTTCTCTGCAGGGCTGTAATCTGAGAGCAGAGACCACATGGCTTCATCCGTACTCTCCAACACACCTGCTTCAATGCCTGACATGTCAAAGAATCCTAGATCCTTAAACTCAGAGTTAGAAGGAATCTCAAAGATGAAATAGGAAATGTCACAAGGTTTCAGGACATGTTTGATGGAAGAATGATGGAAGAAAGATTGAGGGGAAAGATGAGGAAAAGAAAATTAGAAAAGGCAAGAGTAATAATAAATATTTCTTAAGAATTTATGATGAGCCACACAATTCCAAGCCCATTATATA
Organism: Ailuropoda melanoleuca; assembly: GCF_002007445.2. NCBI lineage: Eukaryota > Metazoa > Chordata > Mammalia > Carnivora > Ursidae > Ailuropoda > Ailuropoda melanoleuca. Next base: position 16,861,947 of record NC_048232.1, on the reverse strand, counting down.
TATATTCTCTCATTTAATTTTTGCAACAATTTAACAAGGAAAGCATCGTTATCATTCTCTTTCTATCAGAGAAGCAAACCGAGACACAGAGGTTAAACCAATGGCCAAAGTTGAGCAGTTGAGGAATGATGGAGTCAAAACTCCAGCCCAAGCAGTTTGGCTCCAATGTGTATTTGTCAGTAGAATCAAGCTCAGTAAAGGGGCATTGCACGCATACCACAAGGAGAAGGAACCTTCAAGGACGGGTGACTACAATATATGTTCCATCCTGCTAACCTCTGGATGCCCACACTGAGTGCACTGGGTGTAATTATCTTGAAGTTCAAAAACCTTACCCCAAATGGTCAGCACTCACAAAATATTATAAAACATTCATACAATATGACAGTTTTAGAAAGCACCTTTCTGTGAATTTTAATGCACAAATCCCCATGAAGGGAGCACATTTGGTAACCAGCCCAGGCATTGTAGCCACAACAGAAGAAACTCAGTGAATTTAATCAAAAGCATGTACCTCGCCACCAGGGCCCCTTTGGGAATGCTTGCTAGAAAAACCACATGTAGCTTTCCGTTTCTATCATCTGGCCCTAACACAGCCCTTGTTTATACTGCTTAGTAATAATTCAAAGCAGGTTGACTGTAGGAATAATTTTTAAAAGACTAATTTTTTATAACTTCAATGTTAGGCAAATTTTTCACAATTTCCCATTACAATCAAAGCTTAATGAAATATTTATGAACTACTTAGTTTGATGGTTTGTTAATCTTCATTTTTTAACCAGAATGGGATAACACTGAGTATTGATGTCCCATACATTCTCTTTGGTCACGTGGACAAGTTGTTAAGTCTCTTGGACTTTAGGAAATAAATGGGTCAGTTCAGGTTGCAGAAATCTCCTTAAACTCAGCCCAGTGTAATAGAACGGCACATTTTAAAGTTGACCAAGGAAATGCCTTGGAAACTGCTATAAGAAGTATTTGACAAAGAAGCAAAATATGTCCTCAGTTCATCTTCAGTCACGCACACACACACAAACAGCCCCAATTCCCTGCCTGCCAGTGTTGGGTACTTCTGGGGACACCACTCACATTATAGTCTAAATCAATGCTCCCACTTGATGTGGTTTTGGAATACAGGTGAGGTTTGGTGGGGTGGGGTACGGAGACGACAGCCAAGAAAGAATTCTTGAGACATTTTCGGTGCAAAAAGGTGGTTTTATTAAACCACAGGGTTAGGACCCACGGGCAGAAAGAGCTGCTGCACCGGGATTGTGAGGTATGACTGATTATATACTTGGGAGTTGGAGGGGGTAAGGAAAAGGGATGTTTCAACAGGATTTTCATATGTTAAAGACTCACGGGATACTGGAGGCCTTGCTCTTGTCCAGTGGAGATTGTTTTTCCCTCTAGCAAGGCATTAACATTAAGACAGTTGGGAGCTTCCTGGAGGAATGTCACACATATCCCATCCAGGAGTGGGGGGGGCAGGGGGAGTTTGCAGGGTGTCAGCATGTGCTTTGTCCTTAGCTGGCCTTCCGCCCCATCACCACCCTGTGTTCCTCCGTCTCTTTCTTGCCCCTGTCTCTTCCATTCACTGGCCTCACAATGCCCCCATTTCCCAGGAATACCAGATCTCTGGCCTTTCATTCATAGTTTACAAATGCCACTACTTATTTAGAGCTTAAAGATCTAGCCTTCCTGCATTTTAACAGGAAGGGGGAAAATGCTTTGAGGGTTAGAGCTTAATGTTTCAGGCTCTGGAATTTCAGGCATCAGTCAGCAAATAGCAGAGAGTATCTGGGGATATCCAAGCCCCTCATCCTTAATACATCACCTGGCTGAGCACCTTGACCCGTTATGGTAAGCGAGCCCTTCTTCCTACTGTTCATGGAACTTTCAAGGTCCTTCCTCCCTTGTGCTGGCTGTTGGTGATGAGTGCGGAGAAGCAGGACACCGGGGCTAACATCCAGCATCGTGCTCTTCACCAGCACGGCGTCAGCTCCCGCATCCTTGGACACCGTATGCGTGCTTGACTACGCAGTCCCTCCCTGTTTATAGAGCTCCAAGGTAAAGGGACAATGATAACATCCCTTCTCACAGGGCTGTGGTGAGCTTTCGGCGAGTTTGCACACATCAGCATTGAGCCCAGTCCTCCCGGCACTCAGGACATGCTAGCTGGTACGGGTAAGCAGCTCTAAAGTTACATGGAATTCAATCCCTAAAGAAATCGCCCCACAGCTTGTTGTTTACAGAAGCTCACATTGACTCTTCCCCGGAATTTCATGCCCGTCTCTCCCACCAAGATGACGGGACTCCAGATGTTGTTTTCTCCTTTCTCAAATTACATAACACCTTTGATCCCTCACTTTCAATCAGGACTAATAGGCTCTAATTGCAGACATTATCAGTGCAAACGGTGCTGGTTCCTGATAAACGAGCTGCTGGCACGGAGTGTTCTGCCAGCACATGGAGATGAGCACAGGGAGAGCGGTGTCATCCACGAATCTCTCAGCACCTGGGACTCGGGCTCATGGCACCTGGCAATCTCCTTGTTTCCAGCACACGGCCTTGCCAGCCACTGACTGTCATTAAACAATACACTCTAATATTATTCTATGGTTTGCTTTTAAAGAGACCCTTCCTAGACCAGACGGACTGATTCATTTCCAAGCCCCTGGCAAACATAATCACATAGCGCAGACAGAATAATAGAACATTCTGATAGCCCACATTTCCTGAGATACAATCAGGAAAAATCAAAGACCATGTTTTGACTAAAGTTTGCGAATGAGAGTTTCCAGGGTCAGAAGGTAGACACGCACACACAACTTTATAGCGGTATTTTTTACGAGGATTTTGAGTGAATCCTTTGATGAACATTTGTCCTGTAAATGTAACATCATCTTTACCACAGAATTTATTCAACGATGGTTTAAAGTTTCAGCCTTTAACCTCTCAGCTTCCCCAATATGTTAATAAGTCACAGATGATACTGAGAAAATAACATGGCCCAGAATGTACTTGGCTTGAGCCAGGTACCGTAAGCTCAAACATCAGTGAAACTTGAAAAACACGAAAATAATGTATTTGGTCAAGTCCATTTTACAGAACATGGACAATATGGAAGAAAGCAGTCAGAAGCAGAAAGGAAAAAAATTTCCTTATTTTCCCTGTTGAACTCAGAAATCTTTAATTAGAGAATCCATCATTTCTGCAAAGTTTCTCTGACTATATGATGTGTTATCAAGTTAGACTCTGAAAGACCCACCTACCTCCAGCCACACTGGTCTGATGTCAGTTCCCACAACTAATTCATCTGTTTTTTCCTCACCTCAGTGCCTTCTTCTTTGCTGTTCCCTCAGTGCAAAACATTCTCCACACCCTTCCCCACCACCTCCCACTTCCTCTTCAATTTCAACTTAAACATCACTCTCTTATGGTGATCATCCCAAACACTGCGTCCCCTTGACCCAGGTCTCCTTCCCTCATACCCCAAACTGCCACCCACCGCCCCCCTGGCTCCTTTCTAACGCTCTTTACATAATGGTTCTTCAGTATAGCTCTTTCCTGTGGCCTCTACTGTCCCTAATGACTGAGACCAGGTCTTCCTTATCTTTGTGTCCCTACCACTTACCATGAAGCCTATCATATTTTAGGCACTCGATACATATTTGTTGAATTAGCTGATTAACATACGAATGAATAAATTCAGGCATTCTGATGCACTTTTATAGGGTGGGCATGGATTGGCACCAGGAAACGGGTCCTTTTGGAAACATGACATCATAGGGCTTTCAGAGTCTCCAAAGAGTATTCCATGTCTAGACACATGGTGTATAGATGTGGCCTAAGAGATAAAAGTGAAACCAAAGGCTCACCTTTTGTCCCGGGCTGTTGCCACACCACTCAAGACTAAGAAATTGTGGGGCTCCTGTTGGCTCAATCTGTAAAGCATGTGACTTTTGATCTTGGGGTCCTGAGTTTGAGCCCCACTTTGGGCATAAAGATTACTTTTTTAAAAAGACTAAGAAACTGTTCTTTATTAAAACAGTTCTTGGTGCTGCAACATGGACAGCACCAGAGGAGATAATGCTAAGTGAAATAAATCAAGCAGGGAAAGACAATTATCATATGATTTCTCTCATCTATGGAACATAAGAACTAGGAAGATCGGTAGGGGAAGAAAGGGATAAAGAAACGGGGGGTAAACAGAAGGGGGAATGAAGCATGAGAGACTATGGACTCTGAGAAACAAACTGAGGGCTTCAGAGGGGAGGGGGTGGGGGAATGAGATAGACTGGTGATGGGTAGTAAGGAGGGCACGTATTGCATGGTGCACTGGGTGTTATGTGCAACTAATGAATCATCGAACTTTACATCAGAAACCAGGGATGTACTGTACAGTGACTAACATAATATAATAAAAAAACATTAAAAAAAATAAAAAATAAAACAGTTCTTGGGATGCCAGTGTGGCTCAGTCAGTTAAGTTTCTGCCTTCCGCTCAGGTCATGATCCCAGAGTCCTGGAATCAAGTCCTGCATCAGCCTCCTTTCTTGGCAGGGAGCTGCTTCCCTCTCTGCCTCTGCCTGCTACTCCCCCTGCTTGTGCTCTCTCTCTCTGATAAATAAATAAAATCTTTAAAAAAAACCCAAACAGTTCTTTACTAAAGCACATACTTATGCCATTTGTCAGTTTCTAAAGCGCTGAAGGAATCTAAAAATGTATCTGTATCCTANCTGATAAATAAATAAAATCTTTAAAAAAAACCCAAACAGTTCTTTGCTAAAGCACATACTTATGCCATTTGTCAGTTTCTAAAGCGCTGAAGGAATCTAAAAATGTATCTGTATCCTAAAAAAATGGGGGAAAAAAAAGCACACAAAATACTACCAGAAATGCATAACCTGCCCTACAAATTAAACTATTGAGATTGTCTCCATATACATAGACCAGTCAGGATACTTAAACACTTATTTCCATGGACACGCTACCCTTTACATTGTAACTATTACTGGATATAGTAGCCAGGATATGATAGGCTACGTTATGATAACAAATAAAACCTGAAATCTTAGTGGCTTAATACCATCGAACTTATTTCTGCCTCTTGCCACATGTCCCTTCCATCTTGGGGTCTCACCATCCTCTGGTTTCACGTTTAGCCAGGATATTGGGGGAAGAAATCAACCAGAAGTAAAAGTTTACCTCTACTCACATTTCACTGGACAGAACCAGCCACGGTGAATCTAACTGGAAGGGAAGCTGAGAAATGAAGAGTTGCGCATGGATAAGGGTGAGTATAAACAAGGCGTAATTTGGTCTTAACAAGCAATTCTGCTTTTTGACACATGGTCTTCATGATTTAGCTAAAAGGACTATTTCCTTTATGACAATTGGATTCAGCCCAGACACATTTAAAATATACTCTCAGAAGCCCATAGCTTTGCATTTATATTCTTTGGCAATGTGCTCCAGGATATACTTAAGGTATTGTGTTATTTATTGCCATATAACAAATTACCTCAAAAGTTAGCAGCTTGAGACAGAAAACATTTATTCTTGAATCAGGAATTTGGATGTGGCTGGCTGAAGGTCTTTCCTGACCTTGCAGTCACACTGTTGGCTGGGCTAAGGACACATCTGAAGGTTTGTTTGGAGAAGGATGCACTTCTTAGCCCACTCATGTGATTATTGGCAAGATTCAGTTCTTCACGGGTTGCTGGACTGAGGGCCTCAAGTTTCTCACTGGATCACTGTTCCTCACCAGCTCAGTTCCTCACTGACTGTGAGGAGGCCTCTCTCATATCCTTGCACAGGTACCTGTCCACAGAGCAGCTTACAACGTGGCAGCTGGCTTCCCTCTGACCAGGTGAGCAAGAAAAGAAGAGGGAGCAGCCAAAGATGGAAGCCAATCTTCTGTAGCCTAATCCAGAAGCAGCAGTCATAGTTATCATCTTCTATTCATTAGAAGTGAGTCTCCAGGGGCGCCTGGGTGGCACAGCCGTTAAGCGTCTGCCTTCGGCTCAGGGCGTGATCCCGGCATTATGGAATCGAGCCCCGCATCAGGCTCCTCTGCTATGAGCCTGCTTCTTCCTCTCCCACTCCCCCTGCCTGTGTTCCCTCTCTCGCTGGCTGTCTCTATCTCTGCTGAATAAATAAAATCTTAAAAAAAAGAAGTGAGTCTCCAAGTGCAGCCCACATCCAAGGGATGGGGATCATGCAAGGACATGAATACTAGCAGGCTGGGATCATTGGGGGCCATCTTAGAGACTACTTACCACTGATGTTCTTCCAGGACACCTTATTTTCGGTCATCCTCTTTCAACTCTTTTGTTTCTTATTTTCTTCTCAAGTTTAGATCGATAGGGTTACTTTAGTGTTGTATATCAGATAAGATTTAGAACCTTGGCTTTTGTATTCTTCTCAGGCCATGACATTGAAGATGGCCTATAGATGGTGGAAATTGTGAATAATCAACTTATGAAAATTATAGCAGATTCAAGTGTACAACCATCTAAAAAGGAAGAAGTATAGCCTTTCTTCAGCTATCTAGTACCACATTCAGTATGTTGTGTACACTTGCCTAGTTAATCCTCTACAGGACTAGCTAAGTTTTAAAATTCCATCTGATACTGCTTTGTCAGTTAAAGTATCTTTGGAGAAATGAAATGGACTTACAGGGCTTCCCATCCGTGAGGAGTCAGGAAGTTCAATTTTTTCAACACCCAGAGTGGGGAAGCACCAGAAATGTTTGCAAACAACACTAATGACCCTCCCCCCTTAACCTTATCAAGTGAGGAAATCTTTTCTTTATTTCCAAGTTGAAGGTCAAATAATCCTATTAATATATTCATATTTGGGTTTGTAATAATAACAATTAATATTCTTTCTTAATATCCTATATATTCTTGGAACTGCCACCAAACTACTTGGAACTTCAGGTCCCCAAATATAGGTTCCAATGAAGCCTAGACATGTTTGTGTGTCACCAGTAATCTCAACGGGGCATCATTGGTATTTGTGCAAAGTCTGGTGTTTCTTATGTCTCTTAATATCCAAATTCAGAAATCACTGGTTTTTTATGTTTTCTAAATTTTAAAATCTTATATGATATATAGACATTTGAGCTATATTGTATTAAATAATACAAGGGCTAACCAGCTTAGAATTTCTTTTAGAATACGTAAAGTTTTAATCTCTGAGAATTTTGACAATAATATATATAGTTGCATAGAATGTTTAAAAACAAAATATATTGTTTTATAATAATCTTTATCACTCTGTACAACAGAGTCCTATTTTCTGGTCTCCATGAGTAATCTAGTTCTCTCCTTGGCCTACACTCTATCAGTGTGACTATATTAACACGAACTGAGATTGTGTCATTGCTCTGTTCACAACCCTCTAATGTCTTCCAAAAAGCTTTGAATAAAAGCTATAGTCCTCATCACGGTGCTGGATCTGGCTACATCTCCAATTTGTTATTTACTCCTTCCCTGTTAGGGGCTCACTGGTGAATCCCACGGCCTCTTCAGTGGGAGCACAGCGCTCATGTGAGCCTCATGACCTTTCCTCTGCTTGCTTCCCTTCTCTCTCCTCACGGGTCTTCAAAAAGGTCTTCATTCATAGCTCTGCTTCAAATTAAAAAAAAATAAAAGATATATATATATATATCTTAAAAATATATATAAAATAAAAGATATATATATATATCCACAGAAAGAACTTCCCAGACCAGCCTTTCCCTTCCTATTAACCTTCTTCTGCTTTCCTTCATCACATGCTTCACTGACATTATACTGTATAGTTAATGAAAGCTTCATGAAAGTAGGAACTTTGCTTTGGTGTTTTAGTCACTGTTACATCCACAGCACCTAGAATGCCAGCTGCACATTGTAAGAATCAACTGGACTTAGAAGATCCTTCCAATAAGTAATTTTAAAAGAACTCAAATCTCGCTGCCAGTATAGCGAGAATGTTCTTTCCCAGCGCTGCAAACCCCGTCCCTAACAAAGTGCTCTGCTCTCTAATAGTCTTTACAGAGGTATCTGTAGTTGAAATGAATGAACACATGCTTAAATTGAAAGGAATCGGTGCTATTGCTTCTTAAAATGTGTAATAAACTAGTTTTTCTCAGCTAATAATACCTTCCAATGCATACCCAACCAAAAAACAAAACATGAACAGAAATATGTAAGTGGAGAAAATCTGGCAAAGTGCCCTGAAAAGCCCTCTTAGTGGAACTACTCTAATTCTGTAGTACGAAAGCCATATATCGCTGAACTCCCTTGAAAAATTGACCCTGTGATCCGTCTGACATCACAGCCAGAACCCACAGCCTGTCCCTCTTCCCTGTTCTTCCACCGTGACAGAAAAAGCTCATCAATCAGTGTCTTTCCTTCCGCACGCACGCAGACTTGGCCTCAGAATCCCAGCAAGTTTCTCTTAGAAGCCACACCCGCCCATCCTCCAGACGATGTTTATTTGTCATTGGTGCTTGGATTCGTCAGAGACAAAATGATCAGAGACTGTGAAAGCACAGACTTTACCACTTTTGTCTGCTACCCAAAAGAAAACATATAGACTTTGGACTTCAATATAAACAAACCTAAAATCCAGATATTAGTCTTCATTACTTTCTTCATATTAGCGGATAGAATGGTCTTCATTTTGGAAATATGAGATCCAAGCTTTTTGTGGGTTAAACGTGATCCCTCTTAGAAGGATTAAACTTCAACTCTCGAGTACTTCTCTTGAGATGTTTCACATCCAAGCTTTGAAGGTGACCTGTATTCAGGTCCATTCAAATTCATAAATATTTACTGAATGTCTGCTCGATGGAAAATGTATTCCCTGTTAGGAATCAGTTATTAACAGATGGAAGAAAGCTAATAGATCCCCCATGGCAACTGTATTCAGAGATGACATTTCATAACATCATAAACTCTTATAAATAATTGCTTAAAGGGCTAATATAAACCTCATCTTTCAGATGTGACCAATCCAAAATTCCTAATAACTAAGGCAAGTCTATTCTAAAGTTTGTTTTTGAAATTTCTTTGGGAAAAAATATGTTAGTAAGCAAATTTGCAACATAAGCGCAAATGTAACAGCATTTTTTTTAAATATTTTATTTATTTATTCGACAGAGACAGAGACAGCCAGCGAGAGAGGGAACACAAGCAGGGGGAGTGGTAGAGGGAGAAGCAGGCTCATAGCGGAGAAGCCTGATGTGGGGCTCGATTCCATAACACCAGGATCACGCCCTGAGCCGAAGGCAGACGCTTAACCGCTGTGCCACCCAGGCGCCCCATAACTGCATTTTTAACCTCCATAAGAGAACACTTTTCAGGGACTCCAGCAACATTTATTAAGTAGCAACAATAAAGTCCAATTAACAGCAAGTCTTGTCTGTCCATTAAAGCCAGTCTAGCAGGATCTACTAGTAACTTAACAACATCAAACATTTTGGATTTTGAAAAAAATTCATTGTTCAGATTTTCTACCAATGCACCTTGCTTCTTCTTCCTGTGATTTTGGATTGGTCAAGTTGTTATCTGTACAGAAGAAATTTTTAGACATACATTGAGTCTTACGTTTACAAAATCACTAAGAACTTTCTGCAAAAGGAAACCTTCAATTAAATGACCAAGAGGCTTCAACAGTGCAAAATGAAATCCTGTTCTGCCATCTAGAGGACACAAACTAGCTGCCCAGAAAATATTTTAAATCTTAATGGTTCCTGAAGTTTAAAATATAGATACTCGGTTTAAAAGCAGGGTTGGGGGGAGAAGTGTGAAAGAGATTGTTTCTTTTTCTCTATGACACTATCAGATTTCACCACACAGAAAAAATAATTTGTTTTTTTTTTTTTTTTTTAAAGATTTTATTTATTTATTCGACAGAGATAGAGACAGCCAGCGAGAGAGGGAACACAAGCAGGGGGAGTGGGAGACGAAGAAGCAGGCTCATAGCAAAGGAGCCTGATGTGGGGCTCGATCCCATGACGCCAGGATCACGCCCTGAGCCGAAGGCAGGCGCTTAACCGCTGTGCCACCCAGGCGCCCCAGAAAAAATAATTTGTTTTAAAAAGCACTTTTTAAGGGGTGCCTGGGTGGCGCAGTCGTTAAGCGTCTGCCTTCGGCTCAGGGTGTGATCCCGGCGTTCTGGAATCGAGCCCCACATCAGGCTCCTCCGCTATGAGCCTGCTTCTTCCTCTCCCACTCCCCCTGCTTGTGTTCCCTCTCTTGCTGGCTGTCTCTCCATCAAATAAATAAACAAAATCTTTTAAAATAAATAAATAAATAAATAAGTAAATAAAATAAAAAGCACTTTTTAAAAAACTGTGGATTATGGTGGCGCCTGGGTGGCTCAGTCAGTTCAGCCTCTGCCTGCTGCTCAGGTCATGATCTCAGGGTCCTGCCATGGGGCCCCTCGTCAGGCTCCCTGCTCAACGGGGAGTCTGCTTCTCCCTCTCCTCTGCCCCTCCCCCCACTCGTGTTCTCTCTCTCACTCTCTCTCAAATACATAAAATCTTCAACAACAACAACGGCTACTACTACTACTGTGGATTAGGTACGTATCAAGTTGAGGTGTACACCTTTCCAAATGTGCTTGCCCCGTATGGCCTCCAACACCTTGGCCACTTGCAAACGCAGAGCCCCATCTTGGGTACGCCTCCTAAGAACACAGTCCTGGTCAGTCATTGTTGATGCTTCAGTTTAAACTGAAGCTTTTTTTGTGATGGTTTCCACTGAAATTTTCAGTCCCACATTTTAAGATTTTCTAAATTACCTGACCCAATATATATACCCAGCGTTAAGCAGTATTATAAATTGCCATGTGGCATTTTACAGGTACAAAGTGTTTGGTTTTCAGAGTGTACTACAACCTAATATATACTTTTTTTAAAAATCAGGAAACAGATGGCTATTCATATAATCAAAGAGCTTCATAACTAAAGGGGACAGTAAAGATAATCTTCAATCTCTTCTTCTCCAGTGGAAGAAACTGAGGTCAACAAAGATTCTATACTCTGTTCAACACCACACATTGGTTATTAGTGCTTTCACTATCACCCACATTGCCCAATCTAAGTCCAGTTTTTTTTTCCAGTTCATTTATCTGTTCATTCAACAAGTATTTAATACTTGCCTACTACAGGCTAAGCATTGTGATAGGCACTGAAGGGGAAATGCCACCTGAAAGAGACACAGTCCTTCCTCTCTAAGAGCTAATGGTCTGGTGGGGATGAAACATTAATCAATCACATAAAATTATAAAAATACAGGGGACTAAGAAAGAGTTTACGGGAAGCAGGTCTTGGTCTGGTCAAGAGATCAGATATGACTTCTCTAAAGAAGTTATTTTTAAACAGAGGTCCAAAGGATCAGCAAAACAGAAAGCAAGAGCATTCCCAGGACAGTAAACAGTGCTGGCAAAGGCCTTGGGATGGGAGGAGGCATGATGCTCTTGTGGAACTAAAAGATTAGTGGGGAAAGGGTATGGCTGAGTGTGCAGGGGCTGCTGTGGTCTTACCATCCGGAGACAGATGACAGACAGTGAGCAAGCTATGAAGAGTTTCCAGAAGAGAGAATTAATCAGATCTGTGCTTTTGAAAGATTGCTCTGGACCCAGTGAGTGACAGAGAGAAAGGAGCCAAGAATGGACTGAGCACGAGACCAATTAAGAGACCACATGTGACAACAGCTTGTGGTACAGTAGTGTCATGGCGGAAGACAAGTCCCACGGGACTGTGGCCTGGGTCAGTGGTGTCTCCTGGTGTTGGGCCGTGCATTGCCGATGCTGCCATACTTCAGTCCTGGAGGAAGGAAGACAGATAGTGATGGGAGAGGGAGGGACGAATAGATGGGAGAATTTTTAGGCTGGTAAAACTAATGATCTGTAGAATACTATACCGGTGGGTACATGTCATTATACTTTTGTTAAAACTCATAGAATGTACAACACCAAGAGTGAACCCTAAGAAACTGCGGACTTTGAGTGATAATGATGTATCAGTATAGGTTCGGTGTTTTTTTTTTTTTTTAAGATTTTTAAATTTATTTATTTGACAAAGAGAGACAGCCAGAGAGAGAAGGAACACAAGCAGGGGGAGTGGGAGAGGAAGAAGCAGGCTCCTAGCGGAGGAGCCTGACGCGGGGTTCGATCCTCTAACGCCGGGATCACGCCCTGAGCCCAAGGCAGACGCTTAACGACTGAGCCACTCAGGCGCCCTAGTATAGGTTCGTAAACTGTAGAAATACCACTCTAGCGCAGGATCCTGACGGTGGGGAAGGCTGCGCACACATGCGGGGCAAGGGGCATATGGGAAATCTCTGTACCTTCTACTCCATTGTGCTGTGAACCTAAAACTACTCTTTAAAAAAAAAAAAAAATATCTACTACAGATTTTTTTTATCAGAGACCCACCAGCAGGGGCCGCACTCGCGTCAAAACTGGAAGGCGGCCGCCTGGGTCACCGTGGAGAAGTACTACGGGCGCCTGCACAACTTCCACACCGACCAGCACGTGTGTGAGATCGCCGTCATTCCCAGCCAGAAGCCCCACCGCCAGGCAGCAGGTTGTGCCGCAAGTCTGATGGCGCGGACTCGGAGGTACCTATGAGAGCTATCCCCACCCGGCTGCAGGACGAAGGGAGATTATTATGCTCCTAGGGTCTAAGCCCTGGATCAGGAGATCACGGCAGCAGATCCTGACCCTAAGGAACTGCCGAAGCTCTCGGGCTCTGGCCCCGGATCCAACCTGCAGGTCACGTAGTCTACGGTCGGGATGAATTTCACACCACCACGTGGAGCCGTTTGAATCTCTCTGCTGTGCTCGTCATAGTTTCAATAAACCTCAGACAATGACGAACCTGCTAAAGAAAAAAAGAAAAGGGTGGGGAGCCTGGGTGACTCAGCTGGTGAAGCGTTGGACTCTGGATTCTGGCTCAGGTCGTGATCTCGGGGATGTGAGATCCAGCCCCAAGCTGGGCTCCGTGCTGGGGGTTGGGTGGCGGAGCCTGCTTGGGATTCTTTCTCTCCTCCTCCCTTTCCACTCCCTCAAACGCGAGAGCACGCGCACTTTCTTTAAAAAAAAACAAAAAAAGGGGGGTGGGGAGGAATATAAGGGCCACTTCTGGCAATGGTTAGATTGCTTTCCATCATACCTGCTTGCTGGGAATGCACAAGGCTTCCAACCACTCTCAGGGGATTCTCAGTCACTTCACTTGTTGGGTAAAGTCTGTGTGTCATTCACTCTTACCACTAGCCTGGAGATAGAGAGTCACCTCAAAGCCTAGCCTTGTACTTCCCCAGGCTCTCAGGTGACAGTCCGCCAGCCTAACTCTCTCTCCTGTAGTGACTCCAGTAAGCTTGGATTGTAGTGACTAATGCTCATATTTTCGACAGGAATTCCCAATCAACATTAAGATGAAGTAACCCTTCTTTTCCCTTTCCAGGGTTCACTTCCATCTGTGGTAAGATGAGCCCTACCCTTTCCCCCTTCAATCACTCTCTCAGCCTTTCCTACAGAAATAGTAAAAGTCTCGCTTTGATGAAGGAAGTGGCCATCAGTCAGTATCTGAGACAGATCTTTCTTCCAAAGCAAGGCATCCTAGGGTGCTCTGCATTGGGAACCACTGTGCTAAGTTAGTTTCTATGACCAAAGCATAAGGTGATCTTATATACAGTCTGGATGGAATTCAGAGACTGGGAGAATTTCAGACTCTGTATCAAATTCCCTCAACGTGGAAGCACGGTCACTGATGGTTAATTGGCTGACTTTCCAAAGCATTGAGCCATCACTGACTGTCAAAGTCATATGCACGGATGTGCATATCAACTGTCATTGATTGACTAGGGTTGGTTTGAGTTTTGTGCTGACCTATGGGATTATAGCAAAAGGACAGTCTCCTTGGATCTGGAGCATAAAACCTTTTTATTCTCACCTTCATGGGCACATAGATTGCTCTTCCCCCTTCAAAAGTAAGGGTATCCAGCTTCTCCCACAAGAAAGTGCATCAAAATCTGTCTCTAAGTGGAAGAGATCACCAAGGGAGACTCACTATCCACAGAGGGGGATCCACTGGCGTCACTGGAAATTATATGTGACTGGTATTAACATCCACGGCTGCTGAGGATTTCATTAAAGTAATATTTCATTCAGTAAAATTTATCAGTGCTAAACTTTGATTCTTTTTGTTTTTCCTTATGAGCTTATATCTGAACAATCTCTATGCCACAGGATCCAGGAAATAAAGGATGAAGATGAGAGATTAAAGATTTTTCCCCCGACAGATTTCTCCTTATCACAATAATGTGCAAACCCTTCTCTGAAGAGCTCTGTGGGTTCTTTGGGGGGAGAATCAGTCACAGCCCCAGGCCCACCCTTTGAAGGCAGAAGATGGTCTTGAATACGTTCAAAGGGAGTGGTGGCCATAAACATATGAAGGTGGCCATTTTCAGGGAGGAACACTGCATAGATTAAGAAGACAATGACCAGTAGTGGGGACATAGGTTCACCTTATATTAGTTGTACCATTGTTTTATGGACTTTATGTAAGTTACACATTCACAAAAACAGGGAAATTATAATGCCGATGAGGAAGGAAGGAACAAAAAAGAACAGGTTTCAAAAAAGAGCCACTGTTTTTCTTTACTTTTACTTCTGTTTCGTTTATAAGCACAGGAGTTTAGAGTCCTTATTTAGTTCCGTCATGCATATAGTTAATATTACCCCCAAAATGAGAATCCTTCTCCCAGCCCTGTCTGCCTCTTCTGAGAACAGGATCTCTGTTCAGAATCCAAACTCTTGCCAAGGAACTTCCATTACGTCTGTGCCTCCTTATCGGGCAAAGCATATCTGTTGGGAACTTCTTCATTTCCCTTCCATTCTATTATTAGGAGAAAAGGAAGCCAGCACAAAAAGCTTCTAGAACTTTCTCCATGATAGTGAATAGCTTTAGAATGAAAGATACCTGCTTTGAATCCTGGCTGTGCCACTTACTAATCTTGTGATTTTGGGCAGGTCACTTTACCTCTCAGCGTCTGCTTCCTAACTGCAGAAAAGAAATAAACACTTTTGGGGCACCTGGGTGGCTCAGTCGTTAAGCGTCTGCCTTTGGCTCGGGGCATGATCCCAGCGTTCTGGGATCGAGCCCCACACCAAGCTTCTCTGCTGGGTGCCTGCTTCCTCCTCTCCCACTCCTCCTGCTTGTCTCTCTCTCACTGGCTGTCTCTCTCACTGGCTGTCTCTGTGTCAAATAAATAAATAAAATCTTTAAAAAAAAAAAAAAGAAAAGAAATAAACACTTTTGCCTTCATAAGGTTGTTGTAGCAAAATGAAGCTAATATAATAGAGTGATTAGCAAAGGGCAGGGCATGTGGAATGCTCAAAATGGTAGATGTTATTTTAACTTATGACAATTAGTTATCTGATCCTCTCAAACACAGTCTTAAAAACTGTGGCTTACAACTCATCTATCTACCAATTCCCCAGTAACTGTCTAATGGCTTCCCATTTCCCATTGGCTTGGCAACTGAATCCAGTGCCAGAAGTAATCCCATTTTTTTAAATGGGCAGAATGCAACCAGCTGTAATTTAAATAGAACATGAAAATAATTCAGAATAGAATCAAGCAATAAATAGATTAGACAATTCCTATCAAGTATAAACTTTTCTGACTTCGTTATATACAACGTCATCTACCAAAAAAAATAAGGTTATTAATTAGAAAGAAATGACAGAATCACCAACTTTGGAAGGCATGGATTCTCTATCACAGAATTCATGGTGTATTTGTTTCTGTGCCAGAAGAATCCTCTCCGGAAACTAGAGCACCAAGTTGCAAAATTCCCTTGAAAATCTCACCCCACTAAGATGAGAAGTCAACTTTGCTTAGGACTACACAATTGTTTTCTCAGTGGGAAGGGTCCTTTTTAAACAAAGAAGGGTCTTTTAAACCAGGAGTCAATATACGGAGGTTAAGTAAGTCAAACCCATAGTATAACACTTTCGTGTGAGGTTTAAGAAGAACCTATGCCTACTGAGTATGTAGAATATGTGTAATATTTACGATTCGTCATATTGAGTCTAACACACTGACTTATGATCCTAACTTAACATACAGGAAGAGGGACGCCTGGGTGGCACAGCGGTTAGGCGTCTGCCTTCAGCTCAGGACGTGATCCCGGCGTTGTGGGACCGAGGCCCACGTCAGGCTCCTCCGCTATGAGCCTGCTTCTTCCTCTCCCACTCCCCCTGGTTGTGTTCCTTCTCTCGCTGGCTGTGTCTATCTCTGTCAAATAAATAAATAAAAAAGAAAAAAATAAAATAAAATACAGGAAGAGATAAACGATTTTTTATTTGTTGGTTTTAAGTGAAAAAGTTATGGGAAATTTTGCTAAGAATGAATCTTTAAGAAAGTGAGGCTCTTTTACATTTAATACATTTGTTAGATTTACTAGAATTATCTAAACACATGGGAAGGTCTGGTCAGATTTGAAGTATTTAAAATATTCAAATATATCTTTATATTTAGATATGCTTTATTTAGATATACTTCAAAATTGTTTAAGATGATTTAATTATGTTTTTTAAAAGATTTTATTTATTTATATTTATTTGAGAGAGAGAGAGCACGAGCTGGGGCCGGGGAGGGACAGAGGGAGTGAGGGACAAGCGGACTCCCTGCTGAGAACGGAGCCCAACTGAGGCTAAGGGCTCCAGGGGCTCGAGGATTTGAGGGGCGTGAGGGGCTTGATGCCCGGACCTTGAAATCATGACCTGAGCTGAAGGCAGATGCTTAACTGACTGAGCCACCCCGGCACCCCTAATCAACTATGTTTAATAATGGACTAAATAATAGCTTCCTCGAAGCCAACTCTTAGAACTATGAACATTTTAATAGTTATTTATAAATTGAATTTAAGATTATAAATTGAATTTTTGAAGGTAGTTCAAAAGGTACAAACTTCCAGTTACATGACAAATCAATGCTGGGGATGTAATATCCAACATGATTCCTACAGTAGACACTGCTGAATGGTGTATCCGAAAGCTGCTAAGAGAGTAAATCCTAAAAGTTCTTATCATAAGAAAAAAACTTTTTCCTTTTTTTTTTTTTATCTGTACAAGATGACAGATGTTAACTAAACTTATCACGATAATTATTTCACAATGTATGGAAGTCAGGTCACGATGCTGTACACCTGAAACTCACACAGTGCCGTATGCCAATTATGTCTCAATAAAATTGAAACAACGTTGAACTTAAAAATGTAAAGGAAAATGAGGTTTTAAAATTTATAAAGCTCGATTCATTTAATACCTAACTAGTTTTTCTTCTGTTGGGAATAGCCATGAAAACCACACATCGACTGTTTCTCCCAAGAAAATCTGCTAGATTTTCTCTAGTTCACTGATCTTTAATAGTTTGGGAAAACACATATGGTCTTGTAATCATTTCCCACTGCTGCTGTAACAAATTATCACGGATTTAGTGGCTTAAAAGAACAAAAACGTGGGGCACCTGGGTGGCACATTGGTTAAGCGTCTGCCTTCGGCTCAGGGCGTGATCCCGGCGTTATGGGATCGAGCCCCACATCAGGCTCCTCCGCTGTGAGCCTGCTTCTTCCTCTCCCACTCCCCCTGCTTGTGTTCCCTCTCTCGCTGGCTGTCTCTATCTGTCAAATAAATAAATAAAATCTTAAAAAAAAAAAAAAAGAACAAAAATGTATTCCTGAACTATAGTTGAAGATCAAGTTGCCAGCAGGGCTGCATTCTTTGTGAAGGCTTCTGGGGACAATCTTTTCCTCTGCCTTTCTCAGCCTCCTGAGCTAAAGGTGGCCTGAGCCAAAAAATCCCTCGTGCTGGCACACGCCTGCTTCTTGAATCAACTGTCCTGGGGGCAATTCTGCGCAGCTACCAAACCACTGCCCAGAGAGCGCTCTGGTTTGGTTTCCCAGCAGCTCTTGGTTGCAGACGATGGTCTGCATCAATAGTCTGGTTGGAACTTCCCTGGGTTTCGAGATGGCAAGTCAAAGAGCCTGGTTTGCACGAGTTGGATATTCATACTGGATTTCACCAAAAAAAGTTCTGTCACTTGGTTGGCTGATTCCCTTCCCTGCAGCCTACTTTGTATTCCATATTTCGATAGGCCAGGGTTTTAATGAAATACAAAAAATATTTGGAAACTGTATCCAGAACTTAGAAATAAGGCGGAAAGATTACAATGCTCTTTCAGAGTCTTACTGGGGCATTGTCTACCAAGTCCGCCGAAGGACCATCTGACTTTCTACAAGGTGATGCAGCTCTGTTTGACCTACTATTTACTATCAGTCAGGAACCAGACTCTACATAAAGTTAGTTGGAAACATGTAGACAGTGTAAGTTTTTCTGATGTGTACTCCTTTGAATCAGGTTTATAGCCTGCGGTTTCCTTAATTACCAACTTAAATAAATCTTTGGCAAGGGCTCACTATATAGTTACATGACAGTTTTATACTTTAAAAAAATATACTTTGACATCAGACTTTTTGGTTTAGAAAACAAACAAAAAACTCCACTCCCATGAAGCACGTTCCAAGAAAGCTTAGGCTAGGGATGAGAAATTGACATGGGTATTAAGAGAACTACACATAAATTGTATGTGGAAGCTACAGAGGATTAAGTCGGTTTAACCATGTGATTAGCCAGAACTCCCTAATCAATGCCCCTGTATTTGACCATCTATAAATGAGGAAGAGCTGGGTGCCTGGGTGGCTCTGTTGGCTCCGTTGGTTAAGCGTCTGCCTTCAGCTCAGGTCATGATCCCAGGGTTCTGGGATCAAGTCCCATATTGGGCTCCCTGTTCATTGAGGAGTCTGTTTCTCCCCCCCCTCCTGCTGTCAAATAAATAAAATCCATATATATATATATTTGAGGAGTAGCATTAAAAACAGAATGTTTTTAACACACTGTTAAAGAGGATGAAAAGGCAAGCCACATACTGGGAGATAACTTTAACATATCTAATAAATAACTTACAGGCAAACTAAACAACTCTTGAAACTCAATCATAAGAAAATCCAATTAAAAATGAAGATTTGAACCAACACTTCACTAAGATATAAGGATGGCAAACAAGCACATGAAAGACGTTTATCAGCAGTCATTAGGACAATACAAATTAAACTCACAATGAGACACTGAGCATGTCTAAAATCAGTGGCCAGGCCAACAGCGGCCGTGAATGAGAAGCAACTGTGACTTTCATGCACCAAGAGTGGGGATGTAATCAAGGGACAAACACCCTGAAGAAGTGTGCCTGTTTCCAAAGAAGTTCAATGTATACTTACCATATGACCCTGCCATTCCATTCTTAGTTTTGGTGGTTTCCCCAAGAGAAATGAAAGCAAATGTTTCTACAAAGACTTATACATGAACATCCTAGCAGTCTTGCAGCTTCATTTGTTAAGAGCTGCAGACTAGACGCAGCCCAAATGTCCACTAACAGGGAGTGGACAGATTGTGTTACATCTACACAATCTATGGAGTATTTCTCAGCAGAGAAAGAACTGAACCACTGAGTAAATGAGTAAATCTCAAAATAGTTGTGCTGTGATGGTTTAAAATTCTATGAAATCAGGGCACCTGGGTGGCTCAGTCGTTAAGCATCTGCCTTTGGCTCAGGTCATGACCCCGGCGTTCTGGGATTGAGCCCCACGTCCGGCTCCCTGCTCTGCTGGAAGCCTGCTTCTCCCTCTCCCACTCCCCCTGCTTGTGTTCCCTCTCTCGCTGCCTCTCTCTCTGTCAAATAAATAATAAAATAAAAAATCTTAAAAAAAATTCTATGAAATAAACAGAAAGGAACTCAGAGATTGGGAGCAGAAGGGCAGAATTACAAAGGACAGTATGAATACTGGAGAGATAGATAATCAAGATAATTCATTATCTTGATTGTGGTGATGGTGTCATGTGTTTACACGTCAGGTTTTCAAATTGTGCACCCTAAACGTGTATAATTTATGTGTTAATTGTACCCACATAAAACTGTTAAAAATAAGCAGGATAGGGGCACCTGGGTAGCGCAGTCGTTAAGCGTCTGCCTTCGGCTCAGGGCGTGATCCCAGCGCTCCGGGATCGAGCCCCACATAGGGCTCCTCGACTGGGAGCCTGCTTCTTCCTCTCCCACTCCCCCTGCTTGTGTTCCCTCTCTCGCTGGCTGTCTCTCTGTCACATAAATAAATAAAATCTTTAAAAAAAAATAGGCAGGATAAAACCTTATTGAATGTGGGTGTTTCTCAAAAGAAATTAGAATATTTGGCTAACAAAGTCCGAGAGTGTAGCAGAACTCTTAAACCGAGGCACCCGACATTCTCAACCTATACAAAATTTGTAACTTTGTGTGTGATGTGCAGAACAAAGGCAAAAGAAAAAAATTCAATTTCCTTTGCAGCCATTGACAAGTACTTAAGATAAGCAGGCTGACCTACCTCCAGGAACTCAACTGCTTCCATGTTAATACTTTGCAAAAGACAAAAGGCAAACTTAACTTGACATTAGTCTGGCCTGGATGCTGTTACGTCTTGTTTAACATATAAAAATCCCTTTGGAAACTTCCTTTATCTCTACCCCCCACATATGTTGGAATCATCCTCCAAGCATAAGGCCCACAGATATACTTCTGTAAGAGTCTCATGACTTAAGGTTTTATTAGACAGTAGTAAATGACCCCTCAAGGTCCTGGAAACTTGCTTCCAAATTCTTTAGAGACTTCTGCTATCCCTAACTCCCTCCCAACTTGAAAGTATATAATCAGTCATCATCACAACCTGAGTGCAGCTTTTTCTGCCCATGGGTCCTGCCCCCGAGCTTTATAAAACCATCTTTTTTCCACCAAAGGTGTCTCAAGAATTCTTTCTTTTTACCAGACCCCAAGATTTCATATCAGTATGTATGTGTAATTTTTCAATGTAGATATCTTTAATCACATTCTCAGAGGTCTTGGAAAAAAGGAAGGAGTTAAGTCACTAGTTTAAAGAAATGAACATAATGAAATAATGAATATAATGACATTAATTAATCAAATTAATGAGTATTAATGCATATAATGAAAATTTATGATCTTATCCAATATTAGATTATATCTCCACTTTTTTAAAAATAAGAACACACAATGTGTAGATCCCAATTACACTTCACAGCGGAATACACACTCCAGTGTGTTTTTCCACCACCACCAAGCAATTCTCCAATTCTCAGCAGACATTGACTTAGGTGTCCTACAATTTAGCTCAATTCTTTTTTTTTTTTTAAAGATTTTATTTATTCATTCAACAGAGAGAGAGACAGCCAGCGCGAGAGGGAACACAAGCAGGGGGAGTGGGAGAGGAAGAAGCAGGCTCCCAGCAGAAGAGCCTGATGTGGGGCTCGATCCCAGAACTCCGGGATCACGCCCTGAGCCAAAGGCAGACGCTTAACGACTGAGCCACCCAGGCGCCCCAATTTAGCTCAATTCTGACACTATGCACCTAGAGAATGGGGCAGACCCCACAGATTAAAGGCTCACTCTCCCAAAACTCCACCCTTCCCTCCTACTTCAGATGCCAAGTCCAGATTGTCATTTGTATTTCCGACTGGCTCAAGACGGGAGGTTCCCGCAATCTTTTTCTCGGGTTTATTTGCTAGAGGAGTGGCTCACAGAACTCAACATTTACTTATATTTACCAGCTTACTATAAAGGATACAGAACAGCCAGAAGAAGAGGTACACAGGGCAAGATCTGAAAAGGTCCCCATGGAACTGGAGTGTACCACCATCCCAGCATATGGATGTGTTCACTGACCGGGAAGCTTATCAGTCTTGTCCAGGACTTTTCAGAAGGGCACCTGGCTGGCTCAGTCAGCGAAGCATACGACACTGGATCTCGGGGTTGTGGGTTCGAGCCCCATGATGAGTGTAAAGATTACTTAAACAAATAAAATCTTAAAAAAAAAAAAAAAGAGCTTTCACAGAGCTGCAGCAGCAGCACCCCTCCTCCATCTTCCCTTCCAGAGGCCAGTAGGCAGAACTGAAAGCTCCAACCTTCTATTCACTTGGTGTTAGTGGGGACTGGTGACCAGCTCCACTCAGACCCTATTTAGGGACCCACCCTGAGTCACCTTATTTACAGGAGCTCAAAAGAGCCTTCTTATGAATGACAAAAGACCCTCCAATCATTCGGGAAATTCCAAGGGTTTGAGGAGCTATGTCTCAGGACCAGGGTTCAAAGACCAAATATGATTTCCTTTCATACCACACACACCCTCTTGGATTGTCTTCCTACAGCCCAGGGATTCCCCTTCTCGGGTAAGTGTACCTTCTGCTTGTTCAGTCCAGAAAGAGAAACTGACCCAATGCAGGGAAATGAACAATGTCCCTGGGGAATATGAAACTGTAACTGAAACCAGATAAAAGCATAAAGCTGAACAAAAATCAAAAAGGCTGTATTAAGGCCACGAAAAGGCTCAATTTTAAACTTAGTAACCTTTTCCCTCTCTTCTGCACAGCTCCCCTCCTCCCTCCTTGGTCTTTTGTTTCAGGAACCCTGAACCACCCTGAGAACAAGACCAACAAGGATGGCAGCCGGTACACAGCTCCTGTTGAAACTGGCTAGATCCTGTATTTCCCTATAATCCCCCCACCCAGCCCCTTCCTCCGAGCCTGCTGCAGCTTCCTTTGCCCAGCAAAGCAATAAAACTATTTGATGTGGGAAACAAAAGCGGAAGAAACATTACTCAATTTCCTTACTACTCACAGCCCATTGACAAGTCCTTGAAACAGGCAGAGTGACATTCCTCTAAGGAACTCAGCTGCCTCCATGTTAATACTTTGCTAAGGGCAAGAGGCAATCTCGGCCCGACCTCTAGAATACTGTTAGTCTACTTTACCATCTAAAAATTCCTTTGGAAACTTCCTTTATCTCTAAACTCCAAGATACATGTTGGCAATCATCCCCCAAGCATATGACCAACCGATACACACTTGAAGAGTCTCATGACTGAGTTTTTACTAAACAGTAATAAAGGACCTTTTCCTGATGATAGCTAGTTCCCTCAGGGTCCAAAATACCTTGGAGGCTTGCTATCCCTAGCCCCCTCCCAACTTGCTGGTCCTCATGACCCCCATGCAACTCTTTCTGCCCATGGGTCCTGTCCCTGTGCTGTAATAAAACCACCTTTTTCCACCACAGACATCTCAAGAATTATCTTGGCCGTTGGCTTCGAACCCTAACATCTTTTCTTACATCACTGTTATTCCTCTTTATCTCAAACTCCGTCTTCGTGTTCTATTTTGACTCTAAAGCGGAGGTCGGTTTTTGATAACATAACCAAGAACCTAATGATGATCTGATTTCTTATTTCTACAAAGATGAAACCACAGGAGCTATTTGATTTAGACATTATCTGCCATGTGGACCGCCCAGGAACAAGTGAAAAAGAGACGGGTAAGAGAAAGAGCTTTCCGGTTTCTCCTCAGTATCCCTGAGTCTGGGTCGCTGGTCCTAGGCTATTCCAAAAACCCAGCTGTATTCCTGATTTCCTTGGGTTCCATGAGCACCCACAACATGACCTTACTCTCTTAGTAAATTCCCATCACTTTGTTAGCTTAGGTATCACTTGGAACAGATTGTTAGAACAGATTTTTATCTTTAAAGGAAACCACTGGGTTCATGTCATATTGGAAAAGTAATTATTTATTATGACAAAAATAAAACTGTTGACTGAAAACAAATGAATGTTACAATGTATTGCACCATGATTGCAAATGAGCCAAAACCTGTCTAAAAGATGAACATTCCAGAGCAAACAGCATCCTTTTTACTTGGGTGAGTAGGCATGCAAGCAACTCATTATAACATAATTGCAGAAATAAAAAAAATCCGTGAGTACCAGCAACCTTAACATACAAAAGCATTTTATGACAGCAACGAAGCTATTAAAAAATTTAAAAACATGTCTTTAAACAGCCCCACCATTAGAACATGCTTTGAACCATTTTCATGAAGTGATGATGTAAATGCATTAATTGGTTTGCTCTTTTAATTTTATTAATGCTATATATTAGACCAATAGCACACATTTCAGTTGTTTGGTTGGGATTAGGAAGCACAATTTGTGGCGTGAGAGACATTCTTTTTTTCCCTTCTATGCAACACCAAGGGACCCACGGAGAGATCCAATTCCTAATTTTGCCTGTATTAACACCATCTATTTTGACCAAACTGATGAGCTAAGATGATTGTTACACCTTCATAGAAAGCCTGATGTATAACAACAGTTTGTATTTAAACCTTAAGAAATGAACATAAATATAAATACACTTTAAAGTAGTTTTACATTCTGAGGCAAGAAGTATATTTTACAGGGCCTGCTGTTTCCTCTTTAATGCTCTAAAGCACCAATTTCTGTAAAGATGGCAATGTGTGAGTATAATCATTATATCCTGATTAGAAGAAATCCAGGGACAAGGCTGTAATTGCTTCTAGTTTTTGATTCTTTTCTCTTTAAAAACCATGCTCTGTGCAACAAATAGGGTAAAATTTAAAACTATTACATAATTGGCAAAAAATCATAACCATCATTTTATAATTCACACTTTTAACTTAAATAGCAGCTAAACTTTTAATCAAGATTAAGAATTTCATAACTACACTGAACAGTTTACTCCAAGAGAATAAAAGAGGGACTTGTGGAGTCCCTGAACTTCCTGAGGGAAACTATAAGAGGATTAAAATAATAGTCTCTTATGAATAGGGCCAAAATATGCAAATAAATTGTGCACAACCAAGATCAAATGATCGTCACTTGATATCTTCCCAACACGGAATGAAATATAGTCACAATAGAATATAATCGATCAAATTTTAGAGTTTTTCCTTGCCCTTATTTGATTTTTAATGAAATAAATTATTGACTGAGCACTTGCCTGTGTGCTTTAATGAAGACAGTACGTAAATCTGCTATACCGTGTTAGCTCTGCCAGCGGTAAACAAGAATAAAACGAAACGGAATCTCCAAGGAATGCTATCCCTTAGCTGTGAATTTTGCATATTTCAAATACAGTTTGGGTGAAGGTGGTTTTTATGGGTGTAACATCCCACAAGCTTGAGCAAAGCACCTTATGGATTGAGAAATGAGGTAACTTTTAACTAAAACTTTACAAGTTTGTGCAAGAGAACATTTCCATTCTTCTAGAACTCTGTTACCTATTCCAAAAGATATGTACGGCACATTTTATTATAGCTCCATTTCTAGGAGACAACGTAGATTACCAGTTTAAAAGCAAAAAATAAAAAAGATATGACTGACAACACTAACAAATTCTAAAAACCTGATCAGTCTTTGGTCCTTTGGCCACTTTAAAAATAAGATATCTAGCTCTACAGTAAAAGACTGTACTTTGTAGTAATTTTAAGTGCCTTAAATGTGGGAAATTCACTGTTTTCATTCATATTTTCTATTAATATCCTTTTGAAGATTTTTCTACCTCATGTTTATCTTTACTATCAACTATTTGACATTTGTTTCTGGGTATGACTTCATAATCCCAAATTAACCTTTCCCAAACATTTTACCAAATCATATACATTTAAAACTGATTTTGGATCTGTTGAATACAATATCTTTTCTACTTTAAAATGGAGAATTTTTTTTTTTTAATTGACCTTCTGTATTTAATTTTGGCCACCTGGAACTCTTAAAAAAATACTTTTTGGGAATCATGGATTTCAGGCTTCGCAGTAATCCTAAATGAGTAAGGATGAGACATTACTGAGGGAACTAACCTTGAATGTAAACTACTCTCAGATTTACACAGACGTCTGTAAAATATTGACAGCCTGGCTGCACTATCGTTTCACTACTGAAAAGTCAAACAGAATTGGGAGTTTGGGGTAGCAACTGAAGCCAATAAACTGAACAAACTGACCACTTCTAATTAGTAAAAGCCAGGAAGAAGCAGGATATTCTCTGGAAGAGAGAATTTTAAACACAACACTGGTGTTTTATCAGCAGCTTAAAATAATTTTCTTAACAATATGGCTTATTTTCTCTTCTGCATTGTCATTAGCTCTGAGCTCAACTTAAGCTGAGTAGCAGTTACTAGTTGATACTTTGTTTTCTTATTTGATTGTATTTATAAACTAAACAAAATGATAATGAGGTGGGAATCAAAGAATAGATAAAAGTGAATTTAACTTCATATTACATGTCCTTTCTTGGTATTTTTAGTTTTTTGACTTTAATGTAGTGTATAAGGATTCAAGATTTGAAAACCAAAAGGTACGGAGTTCTAGTTCGCTTAAGTTCCTTAGTATGGGGAAAAAATAGAAAGGCTGTGTTGAACAGTAACAGTCTAAGGTCAACTAGACAATTAATGGCCAAATTAAGATTCAAATCCACTTCTTTAGACAGCCAGCACAATATTCTACTAGATACAAGTTACCAGACTACATCTTGAAGTGACTGTATCCCAACAAAATATAAAAGGTCCTTTAGAATTAAATGGGATATGACATATTTTGGATCCAAAGCCACAGAGAAAAGTTTAGACTCATAAAGTTGGTCTTCAAATATAAATGTCAATGGAATTTACCCATCCATAGGCATAACACCACCACGTTTTTCTACTGATAGTTTTACATAGCTAAGAATCAAATGAGTGCTAGTCACAAACAACTCCATTTCTAATTTGTCCTAAGATACTACACCAAAAAGATTTTTAAAAAATATAAAGATTTATTGTTTTCTTTAAAATTTTCTTTGCCTTGACTCCCCATAGCTCTTCAGAGAATATTGTTTACAGCACTGCCTGTATCACTCACTGTTTCCATAGGAAAATAATTATTTTCTCTTTTAGCTATAGAAAATAAAAGTTAATTTATGCTTAAACAAAATGACTTTGGCTATAAGGGTTAAGTGCCCGTTCAAAAATTATTTTTAACAATAAAACTTGAATTTATTATCTTTCCTCTAATGAATATAGAATAAAATAATACCTTTAAGCACACCTAACACAGAATCTAAAAGCAAAAATTATGTATTTAACCATGAGCTTTCCAGTAGATTATATATATATTATTTCAGATTTTAAGGAATTAAATTATACTAACAATACAAATTATGTAATATATTCCCAAAGAAAAGGGCCTGTTAATCCTAGAGTTCCCAAATGCGCTACAATAAGAACAGTGGGTTTAAATATGAAGAATGTAACATGTTCAAAATGAAGAAAAATGCCATATATTTGGGTGGCAGTTACATTTCAGTTCTAATAAAATATTGAAACGATTTGTTAAACTTTCATTTCTTCATCCTCAAAATAAAAATAAAATCTAGAATAATCTCCCAAAAGTAATGTGGGTGGGTCCCTTACTTTCCACTACTTACTGAAGCAACTGAAGGGTTGGTGGGGAGGGTGAATCTCGAATTATTTCAGTGTCCAGTTAATCAGCTGTTAATCCAACTTCTAAAGAACAAGTATAGTACAAAACTGAGAGCTCATCTCAGACTGTGAATAAAGGCACTAATTACAAATTTACATTTTTCATCACGCAGTATCTTGCAGTTGATTGACAATGAATGTCAGAATCAATGTTTTAGTATTAACATACCTGCTTGGGTCAAACAAAACATTCTCTTGGAGTAAAGGATAATCAGTTTTCATATCACTGTAACAGGAAATCTCTAAAGAGAACCTATAAAGCAGCTTTAAAAAGTCTTACATGAATCTCCTATTTGAACTTTTCCCAATCATTGCCACAAAAACTAGCGGGATGCTGATTTCATTTTCAACACAGCTAACTAACATAAACCATTTCTAATCCCAAACTAACAATGCTTTTTTAAAAAATTTAGAAAATAAAATAAATTGTATTTTAAAAAATTAAATAGCAAACTTGAATCTATACTAGTAGTTGTCTGACAAAATACAATCAACTATTAAAAACACTTTCAATATAATGCTGATATGGTAATATAAAAAAAATAACCATATAATTTGATAGAAGAAAACTGAGCCAGCCAATCTTATTAGATCTAAGAAGATAAATTTCATAAGAAGAATGGATACTGGGGTATTAAATATGTTTTCTCAGGATGGAGCTAAGAGAATTATCCTCAGTATTTATGACTAAATTCTATAACCAAGATAGAAATTCTGGCCAAGTGTGCTTTTAGGTAAATGTTATCTTCATAATTCCTCCTCCCCCTGCCCCAAACACATACCATAAAGCATCCATATTGATTTATGTTTGCTTTTCTTTCATATTCTAGATAATGGATTTTATTAAAAACAAAATTTACCCTTTACCTGCTATAGAATCACTAAGAAAAAGGTTCAAAACAAGGTTAATAAGTCACTAGTTCCCAAGTCCAGAAAGCTCTCCTCTGGCCAT
Source organism: Ailuropoda melanoleuca (assembly GCF_002007445.2). Taxonomy (NCBI): domain Eukaryota; kingdom Metazoa; phylum Chordata; class Mammalia; order Carnivora; family Ursidae; genus Ailuropoda; species Ailuropoda melanoleuca. The sequence goes on along the minus strand of NC_048232.1, from coordinate 16,833,524 downwards.
TTTTCAGTTCTAGGGTGTGCTACCACTAAACAGAAAGAAAATGTTACCACATTCAACTAAATTAGACTAAATATCATAAATCAAGTTTACCTGAAAACAGAGCAAAAGTAAAACCAATTTACAATAAAAAAATATTAAAATTAAAATAACCACCTTTGAACAGGTATTTTGATATTCTTATGAACACTGAATCCTATTTTTGACCCAAATGAAAAAAATACTGCAAAAATGAAGTATTATTCTCTAAGTATGCATTTTAACCCTTTCATTATAGCAAAATCACACATTTGAAATAGAGGATCAAAATTACAATACTTCTCCTCCCTCTTAAGTATGCACTATTTATATTACTGTTCATATTAGACAACTGCCTTGAAAACTTCTGAATGATATGTAATAAACTTTTGATAGATTATGACTTTTTCTTCCTATTTTTTAATTTATAAGATGTTAGTGTTGACTTTCAGTCTCCTAGTAACACTTTAAAAGCTAGGATTAAATTCAGCAGTTTCCTGTAACCCCGCAAAAGACTTTAGAACATCATGTTCTATAAAGATGGCAACTGTTTTAAGCCTATTACACTATAACCTCAGATAGATTTAAGGAAAAGTCATATGATTTTCTAAGTAATATACTGCTGGTGGTAGAAACACTATTCAAATTCACACACAATTTCAAATTTTTAAGAAACGAAATGTTTATACTTCTGCTTTAGTTACTGCCCAAAGCAGATGTGCTCTCCCTTGCAAATGGAATAGTTGACCTTGTTGCTGATAATAAAAGTTGCTTATAATTGATAGCAAAATATATTCCAAGTGTCTTGTTCTGATAGTAGTGCTGGTATGCTTTAATAATTTCCAATAGTTAATGTGCGTGTTGAATAATACGACATTTTTAAAATATCAGATTTACCCAAAATATTTACTATCAAAGTTGGGCTTTCAAATATGTCTCCTTGATTAGTTTTTAGTCAAAACTAATCTGCTGGAGGCAGAAAAGTGAATTTCATTCTTTTAGATAAACAGCATACTTAATTTCCATGCTAATAGTAACTTAAAATTATTCCATGACTTGTAATAATGTGGGAGAAATTAACTTAAAGGCGGTTCTCATGATGGTTAGTCTTCCTTGTACATATATCTATCTTCTAGGCAGATTTCTTTCTCTGTAAGTTCTGTCCAAAAGATAAGTGGTTGGAAGAGGGAGCAAATATTTAGTGCTGGTTAAGTCTGCAAGCAGTACCTGATGGTTTCCACTACTGCTTTGTCAAACCAGGAATTATCTGGTAGGGAAAGGGGGTGGTCAAGAAATGAAAGAAACTGGTCATTAAAGTTATTACAATACTTCAGAAAACATTAAACAGATGACCAACATTTCTTACAAGGCAGTCATTGAATTAGAATCAGCAGTCAGAAGAATTAGGTTGCTGAAGACATAGTTACACGTTACGTTCATCCAACTGAAGATTTAGTGCATTAAAAAAAAGTTAAGAAAAAATCTTTTATGTTCCAGTTCAGCTGCACTTGATTCAAGTGTTGCTCATAGAGGTTTGTGTTGTTATAAATTAAACATGCTGCTGCCTTAGCAGCCGAAGTACTAGGAAAATGTTCATGTCACAGAATAAATAGAGCAGTCTCTTTCCAAGCAAGAAGTTATCTCACACCGATCCGGGACGTCATCCACTCCAGACCTTGGCATAACCTGAAACAAAAGATAGAAGCATTTTCAAAATGGAAATATTTGTAAGTGAAAGCACACTCTTATTTTTAAGTCTTACCCAAATGTTGACACTATGATAATGATTTATACAGGTAAGTGAAATATGTAGGTAACACCATAAGAAGTGCAATTTTTAAGTGGAAGATTCACTTAATCAAAATGATGGTAATCAGATTACAGTTGAATAATTGGGAAATGGTTTCAGTCTGATCCTGAAGATAACCGCTTTGGCAGTTTTACCATCAAGATTGCAAATACCCTCTCCCTCTTTTAAGATGAAAACAAAAACCACTACAGAAAGGCAAAAGGAACTCTGCCCTACCCTCCTAAATTCTAAAGAATGGAATGCTTATAGCCCAGTCTTAGAAGGATAGGTCAAGAAGTCCAGATCTAGCTACTGTATTACAAGCTATTTCTAATACGAGCATAACTAAGAAGGACAGGTTGATTAGAGGATAAAGAGCTCCTGGAAATCAACTGGATAAGTCACGTCTAACACGTTGGTTCTCTTTGGCCTACTCTATCCAAACTCAAGTTCTTAGGAAAGAAGAATACACTACCAGAAGCATGTATCTCAAACGTTTCCTGTCTTGAAGTATGCCCCATGAACAACTCCTGATCAGAAAGACGTACTCTTGCGGAAAGCTGAGAGCTCATGCTTAATTAAGCCTTTACAGAAAATGTGAAATTTCTCTGAAGCTTCCTCTTTAATTCAGGCAACATTATGGTTGTTCCCCAACCCCCCCCGCCGGCTAGTTAGTGATATAAGCAAGAAATGAACAGCAACTAAAAATCTGGATTGTGACAACTTAATCCAAATGTTTGTTACTGACTTTTTATAGTAAAATACTTTGTTTATATTAAAAGTTACCAAAAATGTGTTAATAACTCTGCTAAACTGTAACTTAACAGCAGTAATGGACTAAAATTATTTCCACCTTATGAAATTGAAATACAATACAAAAACTATCTTTTAAGAACAAAAAAGGGGGGGCGCCTGGGTAGCGCAGTCGTTAAGCGTCTGCCTTCGGCTCAGGGCGTGATCCCGGCGTTCCGGGATCGAGTCCCACATCGGGCTCCTCCGCTGGGAGCCTGCTTCTTCCCTTCCTACTCCCCTGCTGTGTTCTCTCTCTCGCTGGCTGTCTGTCACATAAATAAATAAAATCTTTAAAAAAAAAAAAAAAAGAACAAAAAAGGGAACAGGATCAAAGAAGAAAAGTTGATATCATTTAGCACTCACAGCACTCACCCTTCTCCTGTTAGAGCACAGCAGGACTGAATGTGCCATGGATGATCCTTAATTGAACTAAGGGTGAGGTATTTAGAGATTTCAGCTGCTGTCATGCACCCTTTCATATCCTGTTTATTTGCAAAGATAAGGACTGCAGCCTTCCGTAAATCCTGCAATGAATATGAAATATTCAATACATGAAATACCACAATTCAAATTAAACTAATGCATCAGGAAGGTCAGATATGCCCAAGTGGACAGTTATAATGAAATCCTTCTACTTTAAAATGATTAGGCAGTAATATTTAATTTAAAAAATTTTATAGAGAGGAGCCTGGCTGGCTCAGTTGGTAGAACACACAACTCTTGATCTTGGGGTTGTGAGTTCAAGCCCCATGTTGGGCCTAGAGCTTACTTAAAAAATAAAAACTCAAAAATAAATAAATAAATAAATAAAAGTTGTATTGAAATGAAAATAAATTTTCTCAAATAACAGTGATTTAATGATTGATTCTAACAAAGATTGGCTTATTAACATAAGCTAGATAATCAAAGGCTATTTTATATTGTTGGACCAAAGGGGTCAAACTAAAAGTAAAATAAACATGCATCTTAAACACTGATTTAAAATTCTATAAGCAATACTCTAATGGGCAAATATGGTAATACATTACCAAATACTACAGAATTTCTCCAAATTTAAAGAAGAGGACTGAGGGTAAGGGCTGTGTAATACTTATTTTACTTATTAGTATTGGTATAGACTAACTGCATTCATTAATGTTCACTGTTGAATTGTTCACAGTATCAAAATTTAGAAATAACCTAAATGTTCATTAATAGAAGCACAGATCAAAAAAAAAAAAGAATAGATCAATTGTGGTTTAATCATACTCTACAATTGTATATAGCTGTCAAAAAGAATGAACTAAAGCTCTATGTACTGACATGGATAGTCACAATATTGTGCAAAAAACCCCCCAAAACTGAGTTACTGGGAAAAAAAAATATCATTATATGAGCTAATGAACAACGAAATATAATATTTTGTACAACTGACAAATAAAAATGTAGGGAAAGTATAAAAATATACATGGGATTGGTAATCGCTACTTTTAGGATAACATAATTCTTACAGAATTCTTTGAGAGAAAGGAAGAAAATGAGATTGGGGGGTCGCCTAAGCTATTTCATATCTTACACTGAATGGGTGGTGGACAAATGTGTTTATTATCTAAGTCTTTTGTAGATCTGAAATAGAATTAAGTGATCTCAAACTATTCACTGAAGAATTTTCAGTTAATATAAACTCTTGGGAAAAAAAAACACTTAAGTCTTCCTCTCTCTTGCTTTAATTTATCAGATTCTTTTAAGGCATGAATAAGTGGTCTAAACTTTGAAAAATCTTGTCAATAACAGTAATAGTCTACAAATTAATGTGTTGAGCTTTTTCAAGTTTGAAAATGTAATGAAACCTTCTGACTTTAAGACTCATCAAAATATAAAACTCTGTTAATGATGAAATAACCAACAGCAAAGTCCATAATCTTTGTAAAAAAGCACAACCAGTATCCAGACACCTTTACTCTGTGGTTTGTTTGCTTTTCAAATTTACCTCATGAGCCAGCATTCTGTATAATTCTTCTTTTGTAACGGCTAGTCGTTCCCTGTCAATGCTATCAACAACAAGAATGATGAACTAGAAGACAATTAAAAAGAAAGAAAACTGAATGAAATCTTGAAGTTTTCTGCAAAACCACTCTCAAGTGAGAATACTTTCTTCACATGACATCATCATTACCATAAATGGTCTACTGTTTTCTCATCCTAAAGCGTTTATATTATACTGTAAAATCCAAATGTTAGTAACACGTAATTTTAACAAATAAAAACTATGCCCAAAGTTTATTTTAAAAAGGTGATGTCTTAATACATAATACTCTGTAACACTAAGATTTATTTTTAAATGCAGGTAATAAAAAATAATTTTCAGAGAGAAAGTCACAGTAATTTTAATAACTTTTACTAAAACTTGAAAGTACTCTATAATCGCTCATTTAAGCAATCAGTAATTATTTAATGTTTCAGACAGTCTCCTGCCTATTAGAAAGGAGCACACAAGTTTGAAAGGAAAAGAGAAACAAATAAAAAAAAAACAACTAATGAACAAGACATTTTAACATAACAAGATCAACAATAAAAGCCCCAGAAAAACTGTACTAAACAGAAACATACCTACTTAACGGTTAATATGCTAGAGGGGATGCAGGTGGAATTAAGAGCAAGCAAAGAGGACTGGAGAAAGCTGCTGCTAAAGGTGCATATGAAAAAAGGTGGGTCTTTATACATTAAAAATAGATCTTTGGTAAGAAAAATAAGAAGATATAATGCAAAGGGCCCCTAACTGAATATTTAAGAAGAAAAAGTTACAAAGTGAGATTAAGCGATGCCAAAGGTTGGAATAGAGGAGTGACGCAGAATAAATGGAGGGAGAGGGAGGGTGACACCAGATAGTTCAGAAGACCTTAAAATTCAGCAAAGAGACAACTAGAGTGATCTGCGTACAAAATGCGAAGGGCTTCAAGGGGGATAAAAGGGAAGAGACTAGAGGGAAGAAATATAAGAAACATGGCAGAATGAGCAGGGACTGAATATGGAGAAGTGACTCTAATGAAAAGAGTGTGTCAGGAATCTGCCAACAGCTGAACTCCTTGCATTGTGACGGAGATCTTCGGCTTTTTGGGGGCTCGCCAAGGTAAGGAACTTAAAAGCTGACGAGGGTGAACAAAGCCATCAGGGAAACACCACACAGACAGGATCTCTACCCGGCATCTGAGACGGCAAATGCTAGCTGCTGTGCTGGGGTGCTGCAGAAGAGGCCAAGGGGTCTTTGTGTAGCAATTTTGAAATTCTTATAGAAAGAGTTTATTAAACAACCATTCCATGCAAATGTATGCTGGACCCATGCTAAGTCTACTAGAGTTTCTGCGACTTCAGAAAGTACTCTTTTGTAACACTACAAATACACACGGATCAGCTAGAAGCAGCCCTAACCTACTCATCACAACTGACGGCTCCTCCCTCTCACCCGCAGGTACCTGTGAGCTTCGCACAGGCACGGAGGGCTATGCTGCTTACATACAGGTGCACAACATGGGTCTGAGCTGAGCAGATCCCCGTAAATGTGGTTTTTTAACTGTGTAGTCAGTGCTGTAAATGCATTTTCTCCTGTGATTTTCTTAATAACATTCTTTTCTGTAGCTTACTTCATTGTCAGAATACAGTATGTAATCCATACAACATACGAAATACGTGTTAATCCACTCTTTATGTTATCGGTAAGGCTTCTGGTCAATAGCAGGCCATCACTCAAGTTTTTGGGAAGTCAAGTTATACGTGGGTTTTGGACTGTGCAAGTGGGTCAGTGTCCCTAACCCTTGCATTGTCCAAAGGGCAACTGCAGTCATGCTAAAAGGTTGTTTTTCTTTTACTTTCTAACATGTTTTACTTTCGGAATGTTATGTTATGATAGAAGTATGTATTAAGCTAACCTGTAACTCTATGTGCTTACCATCCTACCTTCCCCTGCAAATAAAAAGAATTAAGTGCTACCACCACTGTTAAAGATCTGTGATACGCCACTTGGTTCTGACAGTCACAAACTGTACTGGAATATGTCCACATAGATACTCATGCAATCGCAATATAAATCTTGAGGATTTACCTTAAAAAGAAACTTAGTCACCAAAACTTCTTTGCAACTCCCCACCTCCTCTGCACACTCCCTTCAAAACCCCACCCAATTTTTAATAGGCTTCATTTTAGAAAAAAATAATTGGTTAGAGGTACCTGTTTGTAAAGAGAAATTATGGATGCAATTGTACATTACTATACTCAACGATAAATCTCTCAATAGCACTGCATTGGTTTAAAAATATCTGCCTCTAACAAGAAATAAAAACAGAAATAGAAGCTGGTCCAGACTGTTTCCCAGGTTGGCTCTGAAGTAGTAAAACAACGAAACAATTGAGAATCTGGGGGAGGGGGGACTGTAAATCCACTTTTTTAAAAATTAAAATATAAGCTCACCCAAAATTCGAATTTTGGAAATCTTGTATTAAATTATGCTTAAAATATTTTATTCCTCCCCTCCCCAACATAAAGTTGTGAGATCTTGGGACAGGTTACCTGACTGATCCCAGTCCCCACCTTCTCCAACAGTAGCGACGTCCCAGGACTACTGTGAACATGAACTTGGGGACTGCGCCACGGTAAACCAACAATAAACAGTGCGCATTACTCTTTCTACCTGCCTTTTCTCTTCCATTTGAAAACCTCAAATTCCTTACAGAAAACGATCTTATTGAGAAGCAACTATCGGTATGTCTTCATGTACAGCCCACCTATTTTCTGGGATGACTCTTTGGTTCTTTTTATTAAAATTCAGAAGGAAGCTTACTATACCTCTGTGTTTGAATAATACGTGTTCCAGGATGAGCGCAGTGATTCCTGACCACCGATATCCCACATGAGAAAATGAGTATTCTTCACAACTATTTCTTCAACGTTGCTTCCTATGGTCGGAGATGTATGAACCACTTCATTCATTAAGCTGTTGAAAGACACCATAAAAAATCGTTTGTAAATCTTGAGAATCTGAAGGAAGTTTTCGCTCTATATTTTTAGTATCAATCACCCTTCCTCATTTGCACTGATGATGGCAATCATTAGCATCAAAACTAGAACCTTTGAGAACATTTGTGCAAACAAATATCTAGACAAAGAACAACTCCTGAAGGAAGACCTTTTTTTTTTTTTTTTCCCTTCTTCTAGTGGAATAAACTAAAGGCTTGATCTGGAAAGAAAGGAACACTGTGTTGTGAGTTTGTATTTCTGTGGCCAAAATTCCAATACCACCATGCCCTGTTATCAGAGCAGAACCAGTGCCCCTACCTGAAAGAGTGCATTTCCTGGTGACTGTGACATTAATACTTGCAAAGTAGCAACCACTGAACAGTACACTATGTATAATTTTGAAGACTGTCTAGGTGAGAAAATTGAGACTCAGGCCTGTTAACCTAAACTACAGCCTTAAAAAGATAAGGCTATATGCAAATGACAATTTTAATTAAAATAACTATAAATATATTTAGGACACCAGTACTCATACCATATATATTATCATAATTATTGGCTAAGATATATGAATTCATTCAACAAATACGTATTTGCCTAGAGTAAGTTGGTACTGTGTTGGAAGAAGCCTACAACTGTACTGTCTCTTGGGTTTTATGTATATTTTTGAAGCTATGTAGAAAATTATTTCAACAACTGACAGGTTTCTGAAATGTTTACATCTGACGTTTAAAGGCGAAGTCATATTAAAATACATAATGGCCAATGGATGAATGTTTTAAAGTAAAACAAGCAGTTATTTGCCTCTAAAACAACAAGCCACAGGTTAGGAGCTTTTTAGCAAAGTAGCTGAAAAATACATTAGCCATTGCGTAAGTGAGGTATTTCTGGAGAGCTGTCAGCTGATACATTTAAGATGAGGTGGAAAGCGATAAGAGTCATACAACGGTGTACTGTATCTAATAACTATTTGTTAAAATGCTTGGGACACAGATCCATTTCCACTGCTTAACGTGCATCGTTTCATGAACACTGAAAGGATAACGGGAGCTACTTTGACAAGTGGATTGACGGGCTGTAAAACTTCCCGCAAGTATTAATATATTTCTCTGCAAGTCTCAAGCCTTTCCCTGCTGCAAGCTAGAAAAGCAGTACTTTCAGGGGTGATCTTCATTTCTTTTGATTTGACAAGTCTGGCTACGTTCAACAATTCAGAGCTATTAGGAGAGTAGCAATAAGCTTCCTAGAGACACCCATCTATTCACATGAACCGCAGTGCAGGAAGAATTAAGTGAAACGCACTTTATCACTTCACTCCAGCACTATCACATGTGCTTTGTTTTAGTTTAATATTAATTCTTTCAAGGCCAGAAAAAGACAAGGGTTTGTGAAGGCTTTAGCAAACATACAGCAGTTTTACTCACTTTTTAAACACATTTTGTGTTTGGTAAAATACAAAACTGTATGTTGGAGCTTTTCCATTTATTACAATGGTACCTTATTAATCACATAAAACTAGTTCTAATAACTAAAATAATGAAAACTGTTTAAGTAAATAACTATACTTACAATTGGTAAAGAATGGTGGTTTTCCCTGCATTATCCAGTCCCACTATAATTACTTTGTGTTCTACAAAAAGAAAACAAACCATAAACATTTAACACTACTGCATACTACAATTACACGCTTTCAACAAGGATTATTAGTTAGCTTTCTAATGAGAATCATTCAGTGGATACTTATTACTGGATTCTTAAAATACAGAGTAAAGAGAACTTCATGGTGTCAAGGTCACCTGCATTAAGTGAGGCAATCTGGTATGAAGTCCTCCACCTGGCTGTCTTGTAGGAGACTTGAGATAATGGGTAGGAGGGGAGTACAAGAGAACCTGCTCACTTATAATACTGAGTTTGGCAGGAAAAACACAAATTCTGGTCCTGACAAGGCATTATGACTTAAAATTTCAGTTTAAAAAAAAATTGTTTTGGGGCGCCTGGGTGGCTCAGTGTGTTAAGCGTCAAGAGTCACTCTTGACTTCGGCTCCGGTCTTGATCTCGGGGTCCTTAGATCCAGCCCCGCATTGGGCTCTGCACTCATTGGGGAGTCTGCTTGTCCCTTTCCCTCTGCTCCTCTGCACCCCCCTCGCCCTCAAATAAATAAACAAAATCTTTTAAAAAATTGTTTTACACATACTTGTCATCTCTGCTAATCAAATTAACTTTTTATCAAGTTGTTTTTACACCTGGAAATTCTCCCACCTATATATATAACCAAGCTTTTTTCTTCCTTTCACGAAGAAATCCAATTTAAAACATAAAATTGAAAAGGTTTCCCTGTCACTAACAAGACACACAACATACTCTCAGTTTCTTATTCCTTCCATTAATTTACAGATAAATAAGCAATTAGTTCACAATGATTTTTCTTTTTTTTTTTTTAAAGATTTTATTTATTTATTCGACAGAGATAGAGACAGTCAGCGAAAGAGGGAACACAAGCAGGGGGAGTGGGAGAGGAAGAAGCAGGCTCCTAGCGGAGGAGCCTGATGTGGGGCTCGATCCCATAACGCCGGGATCACGCCCTGAGCTGAAGGCAGACGCTTAACCACTGTGCCACCCAGGCGCCCCCACAATGATTTTTCAATCTGGATTTTACAACTTTTTTTTTTTTAAAGATTTTATTCATTTTGAGAGAGAGAGCATGCACAATGGGGGGGGTGCAGAGGGAGAAGCAGACTCCCCGCTGAGCAGGGAGCCCAACACAGGGCTGGATCTCAGGACCCCGGGATCATGACCTGAGCCGAAGGCACATGCTTAACTCACTGAGCCACCCAGGCCCCCTGGATTTTACAACTCTTTTGAGCAGATACCATTCCTGCTCTTCATGCGACAGAAACGTCTTCCAACTTCTTCTGGAGCCATGCACAGACAGTCACCTGTCACAGATTTTAAAGCCTATCTAATTATCCTGTTAAGAGGTGCAATTCTGAAACCTCCCCTGAACACAGAGGCGAAAACACTAGAATCCTCTTTTCTAGATTTTACCCTTTACAGAAGATACCTGTCTTCCCCAGGGCAAAATGCTTAAAAAGCTACTGAAGAACCTCTGTAGGAGCCACAACATGATTGATTTATTTTTAGCCAATGATCTGATATATCAGAACCCTGCTCCTCTTGTTAACCTGTGATGAATGTCAAAATTCTGATTATACATCTAATCGAATCATCATATCGTGTTCCTACTCTGAAGTGTTACTTTGACTGTATCAGTCAAAAAGAGGGACCACGATTCACAGACAAGTTCTTAGGTGACAAATCATGTTTGTGCCTTCTAACGACCTCAACACTGTCAGTACTGCCAATCACACTGCAGGACAAATGACATGCTCTTCTGGAAGGGCTTTTTTCACTATGGCAGAAGTTGCTCTGCCAAAAACAAAACAGAACAAAACTCGTTTGCTTCTTATAACTCAGTACAATTCTCCTTTTTTGACTCTTTTGGTGCATATTCCCTAATTTCTAACAGAGCCAATCTTTAAGTGTCGCCCTCTCTTTCTCCCTTCCGGTAGAAGAATGAACCCTTTTTTTTTTTTTTTTAAAGATTTTATTTATTTATTCGACAGAGAGAGAGACAGCCAGCGAGAGAGGGAACACAAGCAGGGGGAGTGGGAGAGGAAGAAGCAGGCTCACAGCGGAGGAGCCTGATGTGGGGGCTCGATCCCATAACGCCGGGATCACGCCCTGAGCCGAAGGCAGACGCTTAACCACTGTGCCACCCAGGCGCCCCAAGAATGAACCCTTTTATTAGTGGAAGAACAAGCATTCTAAATTTTGGTGACAGCTGGAAATCACCTGCCTGGCACCTGGAGACCATGGGGTCCCTGCAGGAGTTAAAAAGGAAGCCACCAGTCTGGAAGTAGGCTAAACTCGGGGGGAAGAAACTTCTGCCGGGAGAGGGGAACAGAAGTAGTATCAGGTGGTTGGTTCACTGGTGAGGCAAGCGAAGGGAACCAGCACCCAGGGCCATTTTCGAAGAGTCCTGCCCTCTGCTTCACATTCTGTATTATGATGATGATCACAGTACCGAAGGCACGTGATGGCAAAACTCATAAATAATGTATCATTTTGAAAGAATGGTGCCCAATTTGAACTAAGTCAGAGGTGACAAACTCTGAAGGGCAATAGAGTATGAGTTCTGTTAGTTTCAACTGCATGATTAACTTAAGGTCTTTTTCAGATTCCCCACTCAGTAATAGGTAATTCTAGCAATTAAGACAAAACACACAATTTCAACTCTTACAATGAAGATATTAACATTAATCCTTCAGTTAAACCGAGGCCTATCTTCTGATATTATCATCAACAACCTGAGTCTATATAACAAAACATCATCAACAGAAAAGAGCTAAATGCTTTTTAAAAGCATGAAGTAACAGAGTTTATTTTAAATCTTTTCTTTGAAGAAAAAAAAAAATCTCTTTAACATCATCCGTACAGTAAGAGGGAAATCAAGTTCAAAGGGCATTTACTAAAAAGCCAAGTACAAAATAAGAGTTGTTTGTACTCTGTGGCATAACTGTCATTCCTCCGTCTTCCTTCAAATGCCTCCGTCGTCCTCAGCTGCTACTCGAGTACGCCAATGACGCAAGACTTTAGTTCCCAAATGCTAGTTAGTAAAGTTTTTACTTATTCAAGGGACAATGAGAAAAACATGGACATTGACACATACTCTTGTTGTAAGCAGAAAAGGAAATTAATGTGTTACTTTAACTGTCCACCAGTGGTGTCTAGATTAATAAGGTATAAATCATGTGGCCGTACAGGATGCTGCTTGATATTAAAAACATGACGTAAGGTGCTTGTTCTGTATTGCTGTCTTTTTGGTTGGGCAAAATCAACAGGCCACTACAAATCTTATTTTACGCATTGAAACAGAAAAATATCAACTAAACTATGTTAGAGATTTCCTGTAGTCATCATATAAGTTTCCTTCACCTGTCGTAGTTAACAAAAGCAGATATAAAGAGATACTTCTAAATTTGTACTATTTATATCACCCAGCAATAATTTTCATTATTTGTTTACCTAGTAGGTTAAAAAAAAAACTTTCAAAATGTATCATTATAGTTCAATTCAGTCTCGGTTAGGGTGAGAAAGAATCTATCCTAGCAGTCAGATTTTTGAATTGCTGCCAATCAGATGAGCATCAGCCATTTAACATCGCTTTTACTTACAGACCCACTGAAATGCCTCAAGTTGTGAGGAGAAAACTATACAACCGTCTATTTTTACAACTTCAACCGGTCCTCAACGTTCATACATAAGCTGTAGATTCTTCTAAGTCCTCCGATTACTCTCCACAAAAATGAAATATTTAGTTGATTGAGACAGCCGATTGTTGTATAATCTTAAATAGGGAAAACTGTGAACATGGGTAATACAAAATTCACTATTTAGAATGAATTTTGCAAATGTAATTATAGAAGTTTACCTTTCTTACTGGTTTTTTTGTTTGTTTGTTTCAGTAGCATTATTAAAATCAGTATGTGGTCAGAGCAGAAGCTGCCCATGTTGGAGGCCAGAAATGTGTATGTTGGGGACAGAGGGTATACAACTTAAAACTTTCGTGGATAACCGAGTAAAGTTTGGGTTAAGACACTACCATAAGTATCAGAGTTACAATGAATCCAAATGGTTTGTTCATTTAAAGATTCTATTTTTAAGTAATCCCTACACCCAAACTAGGGCTTAAACTCACAACCTGAGGTCAAGAGCTGAATGCTCCACCGACTGGGCCAGCCAGGCAGCCCAAATCTGAATGTTCGTAAACTGTGCCTGCACACCATGAGACAGTCACCTTGCCATCATATTTCACCGGAAATCTTTTCCAGGAGACCAAGCGGCACCTCTTCCCACAACAGAGGTCTGAGAGAAGAGCACTTCTGTGTTACTAATCCATGAATCTCCAGAGTCAACACAGAGCACATTTATTTATACTAAATGAAGGTCCAAGTGCAGAGCTTTTGTTTAATTTTGATCAAGTGTTTACACAAAAGTTTCCCTGCACACTTGGCTACAGTGTTTGTTCTCTTGGATGTCCTTAAAAGTTGGCTCATACTATTTTGTAAGCAGGGCATAAAGACATAAGGCCTATACAGAAGGAGCCTTCAAAAGAAAATTAGTAAGAGCACTTCCTTGAGGACAAACACAGGCAAAGATGGCTAAAAAGAAAAATGATGGAAAAAGGAACTTCCAAAAAATAAATGGAACAAAAATCAAAGAAAATCTTTTACCCTTTACCAAATGAAAAAAAATTATTAAATTCTATTTCTAGCTTTAGTATAGATACCAAATGAAAAAAAATTGTAGTTTTTATATAGAAAACCAAATAATTCCAATAGACAAACACGAGAAGAAAAATATGAGAAGCACTAAATATCAGCAGTGCTAATAAAGCGGAAAGTGTGTTAACATTTGTTTTATCATGTTAAAACTGGATATTGTCAAAATGTGATAAAATGATCAACTTTTAATTTTAAAATATAAGAAAGCCCAAAGAACAGCAATGAAATAGGGATCACTACCTTCTAGATACATGACGAGCGCCTTATATGAACACAGAGTATGTAAACAACTTTGTAACTGAACATAAAAATGCCCTTTGCCAAATTTGGGATTTCACATATAAAGAAAATGCGTTTGAATTGTTGCAAGGGGTAGGTAGTAAAAAGAAGACAGGATGTCACAATCTGAGACCTGAAGGCTGGCCTGCACAGCAATGAGGAGCACCCAAGGAAGTCTGACTCTTGGAAAAAAATGGAAAATCAATAAAAAACAAAGTATCTTATATTGATTATAGAATCATAAAACTTTATAGCTTGGAACAGACTGTGGAACTTGAGATCTATTCCTTTTCTCCCACCTCTTCACCTACAAAGAACCCACCCACAAAGGCATTTCTGAGGAACCAAGGTCTCCAAAAACACAACTACTGACCTGGGTCTTTTCTTGCTTATGTTATAGACAGGAAATTAAGGTCCTATTAAGTATTTGTTCTAGTAAACACTCGTAAGAGCAGCATTTGTTTTCCTGCTTTTTTTGCCGTAAAGTATTACCTCCCCTTCCAAATTCTTCAGTTTCCTCCCACTCCGACCACAGTTCCCATATTCCTAGATACCTAAATTTTGCTAAGAGCAGCTATATAAATCGATGATTCAACAATTCAACATTTACTGAGTTCATTTTATGCCTGACTTTAACATTTGTGATTAAGACGAACAAGGCAAGCTCTCTCTACCCTCAACAATCTTAAAGGCTGGTATGTAAATAAGCACTTAGAGTACAGCATTACTAGTACAAAGCAAAAGATATGTAAGTATCATATGGTAATATTCTCAAGGATAACTGAAACGTAGAATCCAGTTCTCAGAGAAGGAGATAAATGTCAAGGGTAAAAAAGAGTATCACAGAATTTTGGGCTGAGTAATTTGTGTGCACTGCGCCAGTTAACCCTCACAATCATCCCACGAGAAAGTGGTGATACATGAGAGTGGTGATACTCCTCATGTTACTGAGGAGGAAATGGAGTCTTACGTTAAATAACACACTGGGAAGTTCGGCTAATGGTCTCCCAGTGTGATGCCTCCCCATCTTCATGACAAAATGAAGTCTTAGTATCTTACAATAATAAATAAGAATAGCTTATTGGATAGAACAAAAACACTTTTCTGGTAGATAAGGGATAAAATACAGATTTAGAAAAAAACAAGGAGGAGCAGGAGGAGGAAGAAGATTAAGGAATCTAAGCAGGTAGAACACTAAGGTCCCAGGCCAGAGTAAAGTGAAGACCAAAGACTCCCCCCATCCCCAACTCACTGAACAAAGGCAATGACCAGAAAGGCTTCAACAGGAAATACTGAAACTGATTTAACTCACACAGTTCTCTAGAGAATTCGAATGTTGCCCAGGGGAAGGTTACAATGGGAAGCAAGTGCTACGGGGCAGAGAGAATGCACGGTTTTCAAACTTGTTGTACCATGACCATGGTTATATATATACACTATAAATATATTTTGCAGTTATAAATATATTTTGCATAATGGTACCTTTACTAACTGAGATACACTGTAATAGTTTCAATTTTAGAATGTTCATTCCTTGTTTTAATGCTGGTCCTCACTAAATTGACTATAACTTACTAACGGGTTATATTGGGCAATTTGGGGAAAAAATTGTATTTAAGAAATACAAGTGAACTGGGTGAGTGCAAAAATGTACAAAATTTTCAAATACAAGAAGCTCAGCAAACTCCGAACAGGATAAATTAAAAAAAAAAAAAAAAAAAAAAAAAAAAAAGCAAAGCTAGGTATGTCATGAAAAATCTGCTGAAGACCAAAGATAAGGGGAAAATCTTGAAGGCAGCAAGAAAAAAATGTCAGGCTACATAAGGGGAAGTAAAGATATGAACGTTGGTTGACTTTTCACAAGAAAAAAAAACGGATGCCTGAGGACCATGGAATGACAACTTTAAAGCACTAAGGAGAAAAAAAAATTGACCTAAGATTCTATATTCAGCAAAAGTATACTTCAAGAATGAAGGCAAAATAAAGACGCTTTCAGATAAAAGAAAACTAATAGAATTCATCACCAACAGGGCTACACTAAAAAAATGCTGCAATTCTTTGGCTCGAAGGGAAATTATACTAGATGGAAACTTACAACATCAAAAATAGTAATACGTGTAAATATAAGAGAAAATTTTACTCTTGCTTAAAATATTCAGGAACATGTGATCCTTTATAGCAAAAATTATAACATTGTACTGTACAGTTTGTAACTAATGTAGATACAATTCTTTTTTAAAAAAATATTTTACTTATTTAATTGAGAGAGAGAGAGCACATGCACAAGCAGGGGGAGCGGCAGGCAGAGGGAGAAGCAGGCTCCCTGCTATGCAAGGAGCCCCTTGAGATGTGGGACTCGATCCCTAACCAACGGAGTCATCCAGGTGTCCCTGTACATACAATTCTATGGCACAATAACCTGCAGGGTTATAAAGGACTAGGGGAGGGGTGGGTATAACTATAAGTTTCAAGGTTCTTCCACGTTACAAGTGTTACATTACTAACTCTTAAGTAGATTGAGGAACGGTAACGATGTATGTTGCAATCCCTAAGGACCATAAAAATTATGGAAAAAGGATCACTAAAAAAACCAGTAAATAAAATAAAGTGGAATTCTGAGAAAACAAACAAAAAACAATCCAAAGCAAAGTAGGAAAGGAGGAATAGAGAAACAACAAAACAAATACAGATGGGGCAAATAGGAAATAATAAAATAGCATACCTTAATATCTGACTGTATCATAAATTGAACCACATCAATAAATCTGACTAAACATTACAATTAAAAGAATTTCACACTAAATTAAAAAAACACAAGATCACACTGTATGCTCTCTAGCAGAGATACACATTAAGATACAGAATATCTGAACAACACTAACAACTGCCTTAACCCAGAGAGTTTAGAGGATTGCACATAATTGCAGATTACACATTTTTTCCAAGCACAAAAGGTACATGCACCAAGCAGACCATTTGGATGGACTATAAAAAAGCCTCAATAAATCTGACCAAAGGGTGGAAATCTTACAGAGTATATTTCTGACCACAATGGAATTAAATTAGGAACCAATAATAAGCTACCTAGAAAAATAAATATTTGAAAACTAAACACTTATAAATGATCCATAGGTCAAAAGAAATTTAAAAAATTAAAATATTTCCAACCGAATGACATACAACAAATCAAAATTTGTGGAATGAAGCTAACACAATTCCTATGAGGGACACTTAAAGCTTTAAAATGCTACATATGAATGAAATAAGAGACAAAAACAATGACATACACCCCACCCTTAAGCAGATGGGAGAGGGGGATGTAAAGTAAACCCAAAGTACTAGATGGAAGGAAATAAACAGCAGGAATTAGTAAAATAAAAAGCAGAACACAGAGAAAACTGAAATTTTTTGAAAAGATTAACAGACATGTTGGAAGACTGACACTATTAGACTTCAGAATTTACCAGGAAGTAGTACAATAATCAAGGTAGTGCGGTATAGTATTGGGATGGACATACAGATCAAGGCAAGAGAGAGGTCCAGGGATGAGACTAAGTCTTTCAACAAAGGCTCTAAAGTAATCCATTGCGAAAGGAAAGTCGTCAGTAAATTATGCTAGAACAAGCAGATGTCCATGTGAAAAAATAATAATAATAATAATGAATCCCAACCACTTACTCACATCATAATCGCAAAATAATTTGAGAAGGCTCATAGACCTAAGCATAAAAGCCAAATCTTGTAGGTGAAGAGAATAGGACACAAAAAACAACAGCCATTAAAAAAAGAAAAGTTGAAAAATCAGACTTCACCAAAACTTAAAATTTCCATTCAGCAAAATCTCCATTAAGAAAATGAATAAGGAGGGGCGCCTGGGTGGCACAGTGGTTAAGCGTCTGCCTTCGGCTCAGGGCGTGACTGCCGTTACGGGATTGAGCCCCACAACAGGTTCCTCCGCTATGAGCCTGCTTCTTCCTCTCCCACTCCCCCTGCTTGGCGTTCCCTCTCTTGCTGGCTGTCTCTATCTCTGTTGAATAAATAAATAAAATCTTAAAAAAAAAAAAAAAAGAAAATGAATAAGGAAGCCACAGACTGGGGGAAAATATTCACAAAACATATATCTGACAAAGGACTCAATTCCAGTAGACAAAAAAATTATTTAATGGGAAAAGGATATGAACACTCTGCAAAAGAAATACAAATGGCCAGTCAGTATGTGAAAAAGTGCTAACACCCAAAAGTCTTTAGAAAAATGCAAATTAAAACCAAAATGAGATATTGCTACTCATCTAACCAAATAACTGAAATTAAAAAGACTGGCGACATCAACTGTTGGGAAGGATGTTAAAAGTAGAAGTCTCAAGGGCGCCTGGGTGGCTCAGTCGGTTAGGCAGCCTTAGCTAAGTTAAGCCGCATGGCTCTTGGTTTCTGCTCAGGTCATGATCTCACTGGTCATGGGATTGAGCCCTGTGCTGGGTTCCACACTTAGTGGGGAGTCTGCTTCTCTCCCTCTGTCCACCCTCCACCTCTCCCCGCAAATGTGTGTGTGTTCCCCCATGCTCTCTCTGAGGCAAAAGGTAAAAAAATAAATCTTAAAAAAAAGTAGATGATTCAAACACCACTGGTGAGAGTACGAGAATGGTATAATACTCTGGAAAACAATCTAATAGTTTTTATTAAACTAATCATATATCCAGTCTATGATCTAAAAATTGCACTTCTAGATACTCATCTACGAGAAATGAAAACATGTCTACAAAAAGTCTTAAAGAGTATTCACATATTACAACTTGTCATGATGCAAATGAATAAACCGTGGCATAAATATGACAGCGGAATCGAAATATCCAAGAGGAAGATTAAAAGACAAAGGAAATACCCCAGAACTTAGAACTGAGAAAAAAAGACAGTAAAATGGAAAAAAATACTAGATAATCAAGTAGCACAATGCAACCAATAAGATTTCCAGGAAAGTAGAGGAAAACATCATAAGAGAAATTTAATTTAAAAAATTCTTAGAACTGAAAAACATCCAAGTTTATGTTGAAAAGGTCCAGAGGGCCTAGCACAATGAAATAAAAGAGACATATTACAAGGCACACATCTTGCAAATTTAAAAATACCAGGTATAAATGGAAAATTCTAAAATCTACTAGAAAGAGAAACACTCAGAGTAAGAACGATACTGGTCTTTTTAACAACACTGGAGGCTAGAGGACCATGACAATACCTTCAAAAGCCTGCTGAAAGAAATGTTTTCCAACTGAGAATTTTATATTCACCCCGATAATAAATCAAAAGTAAACAGAAGAAAACAATACATTTTCAGGCATTCGGAATCGCAAAAAAATTACTGCTCTGGACACCTTCGCAGGAAATTTCTGTAGCATGTGCTTAAAAAAAAAAAGGAGTAAAGGAAGAAAGACATAAGTTCTAATAAAACAGAAAAGCAAAGGAAATTCCTGGAATGACTGCAAAGACAAGTCCGGCACAGCTGTGGAACAGGGAGAGGGAAGCAAGCACAGTTTGGAGCAGAAGGGAATACTGAGGGAGTCGGGAGGAGGGATAAATCATCTGATTAAGTGTGATGTGGGGAAATTTTGTACAGAGTTTTGGGACATAATGAAATGACTTAGTCAAACATACAAAGACAACTAAGGCAATGAGATGTTGTAATTATTTACTCTAGGGGGAAAAAGTTGTAGGAAAAAGGGGAACATAATTATAGCACACTCTGGCTCAGGAGTAACTAAATTTTACAGTCACAATAATGAAAAGACAGTGTGTGTTAAACCAAAACGCTACACTTTGATGCTAAGGGATAACGGCATAAAAGTACTAATTTCTCTTCTACCATAAGACAAATGATTAGTACACCTGAAACTAATATGTTCTGTCAATTATATCTCATAAAAGACAAATGATAATGTTTAAAATTTCCACATACGCATACTATTAAAAAATATGGAAGTATGTACTATAACAGATATATTCATGTTTGTAAAGATAATCAGATTTGAAATTATTTCCTTCATTGATAACTGCATCAAGTAATGTCTTCTAGCTTACAATTAAGCAATACAAACCTGATGAGACTGTGTACTTTGTCACAGTTTTACTTAGACAACCACACTTTCACATACTTATTCCCAGAAAGGTTATCAAATTTATGAGAAGATGCTTTGTGCTGTAAAATGCTACAGGACAAAGAGACGAGAGGCAAATACTGAAAAACAGATAAGGGAAAGGAGTATTTAAAGTGAGACATGTAGTTTGGCTGCAAATCTGAATCATCTAGGCAGTGACACCCAGGCCACCCTGCCCCATTCTGATCTAATTGGTCTGAGATAGGGCCATGGGCTTATTATTCTAATATGTAACCAAGATTGAGTGATTTGAGTATCTCTGGATTAGCTGCATTATAGGGGTGAAAATGGAAAATGCTGAGATTGTCAGTTAATTTTGTTGATCTAGAAAGTAAAAAATACAGGACTAAAGGATCAGTCTGATGGCATTATTCCCCAGCTTAAAAACATAACATACAATGAGCAATCTCTTCAACGGGTCTGTACAGTTTAATGTCTTAGTCAGTTGACACACAAGGCCCTCTGTGATCGCGTTCCAGGGGCTACCTCTCCAACCTCAACCCCTCGAACTCCCCCCACAGGCCAACTAAGATACAGCCAAACTAAACTATTTTCAACTTCCTTCAATGTACCCAAGTATGTGATTCCTCTTCCATTTGCATACTATTAGTCCTTCAGCCTAGAATAATATGCCCCTTCTACTCAGTCTTCTTCGCATGCCCAGTAAACTCCCACTTACAGTAAAGTACAAGTATACCTTTTTCGGTAAAGTCTTCCAGGAACCACGCGAGAAAAAGTAATCACTTGCTTCTTGGTGATCATCACCACACTTTTCTACCTGTTAAAAAATTTACCACACTGCATTTTTCCCCACCCTTCTCATTTGCTGATCTTTGAGTGCTTTGTGAGTAACTACGTTATCTTTTCTGTTTGCTTTTCATCTATCTCCTATGCCTAACTGAAGACTGGTGATGGCCTTTGATTAAATGTTAGTTGCATGAATGAAGATACAATGATCGGATAACCACTGGCTCTAAATTTTCAACAGGAAAGTTAAAGGAAAAGAAAAATTCTAAATAGTAGTGGCGATTCAGGAGGCCTGAGCAATTATGGGACTTTAAGCAGCCCGTGAATGTTTTTCTTCATCTCCTACACCCTCTGTTCCCTTGTAGTCTGATTAAGGAAATTAAGAAAGGCTTAATAATAATAATAAAAAGAAGAAGAAGAAAATAAAACAACAGTAACAAAACTAGAGAAAAGAGGATTGGATGGGTAACACAAGGACAAACAAAGACTTTGGTAATGTTTTGTTTCTTAAACTATGGGAAAAGATAAGCAGATGATAATTGTGTTGATCTTTTATACTTTTTAACGTGTTAAAATATTGCTCTACATATAGTAGTTAACTCATGTAACAAGGACTACAAAATAAAAACTGCTGAAAAAGCATGTATTAAATGTATACATATCCTCAAGAAGTTAAACTGACCACTCTGAAATCACCTGACGTGTGGTATCTATGGTAATTGCATATATACATATAATTACATATACACACATATTTGTATATGTGTATACATATATCTGTATTTATAACTTTGGAAAAGACTATTTTAGCGTTCTTATCTACAGAACAAATGAACTAAAGCCATTTCATTTTCTTCACGACTTCTCAAATCCACGGGAAAAAATACCACACTGGCAGTTAACAATTGGTAGCATTATAAAACACTGGTTTATATTACGTCGGGTATTAAATGGAAAACGAAACTGAATTTAAAAAGTAGACTTAATTACCAAGAAAGCATTCTGTTCAAAGAATACCCAAAACTTTATCTATTGCCAGGCCCTTTTTTGTCTGTGTATTTTCTCTCTTCAGAAGACATCACATCGCATTCTCTGACTCAGAACAGGTTTTACAACTTCTTGGCCCTTTGGACTTCCAACTTCCAAATGTCTCATACCTGTTCTAGACTAATTAAGGACACGCAATCTCCTATACAGAACCAAAAGCATTTAGTTCTCTAATACCTAAGAAAGGAATAAAGGGTTTAAGATGCAGATTTCCGGAAACCTGTGCATCTCACAGGACAACTCATTCCCGAGTCTGAGGGAGCCGGCGAAATCAGAGAGAACGTGAAGGCGCAAGGGCTTAACAGTGTAGAAAAAAAGCAGCACTAGCAATAGTAATTTCAAAAAAAAAAAAAAAAGTTGATAGGTTTCTGGGCGGACACTTATCTTGGGGCAAGCCACAGGATGCTTAATTAGATAGACCCTCAAAATGCCTCCAGGTATCACTAGGTGCTTTCCGCTTTGCTTCGCTAAAATCCAGAAATTCTTAGTTTGGACTCTGGGATCTCAAATGCCTCCTCTTTCCACTCCTCGTTTCTCCCACACATCCAGTCTGTCCTGCACCTTCTCCCAGCCTAAAATACTGAGTTTCTACCCGCCCCCTCGAGAAAATCACTTCTCTGCGTCTCAGAACATTCGTGTCCACCGACAGCCCTGCCTCCGGCTGTCCGCTAAGGCAGCCGGACCCTCCTCCTTGGAGTCGAGCCGATACGCAGCTCCATCCTTCTCACCTTGGTTACAGAAGAGGCTCCACAGTTTAGCGAAGATCAGCCCCATCATGAGCACCTGGGCGGGCCGCGGGGTCCCTCAGCAGCAGGTGCCGCTGTGCCGGGCCCCCCACCACGGCGCTGGCTGTAGGGAACCGAGGAGAAGCCTACTGAGACCGCGCCGCGAGGGTTCTAGCTGGCCGAGAAGCCTCGATCGGCCGCTCAGCTACCAGTCAGAAGGCACCGCGCCGAGTCCCTACCGGAGAGTCCTTTGTTTCGAGCCCACTGAGCCCAACGCCGACCCGTAGTCCCCTCGGTCTGAACCCACCTACCCACCAGCGCTTCAACCAGCCCCAAGCCCCGCCTCCGCTCCGCCTCCCCTCCCGATTCCCGACCACCCATCGCCGGAAGGACGGGGCCTGACGCCGGCACGCTTACGTTAACCCACGCTTTCGACGTGGCGTTTCCTCTGGCTTCACTTCCGGTGGGCGGACTCCAAATTGCTCCGCTGAGCGGGAGGTTTTGGGTGCGTGGGAGTCGGGGAGTTTCCCTGCGTTAGCGTTTGTACTGGTCGCTGTTTGCAAGCGTTTGTCAAGTTCCGGTTCTCTAGTCTCTGTTGTTGTGCAGGTGCGCACCTGTCCTCTCAACGTGGGGGCAACTGCAGTTCCTCCCACCGAATAGCGGCCGTTTGCTACCCTGTTACTGCACGGAAGTAAGCGGTGTTTCTGTCACTACTGTCACCCCTGTTCAGGCAGGCGTGGGGTTCTGCGGTGATTCGAGATAGAATTGATCGGGAGACGATCCATGGAATGCTGGTAGCCAGTTATGTGATTAATTTAAAGCCCCCCAGTTTTGCCATGCATTCGGAATTGCCATGGAGCCCAAGTACACGAAACAAAATAACTTCCTTTAACTGAAGTCTCTCCAGTTCAACAAAGTAGAGGGGAAAGCGTGCTGTACGTAGAGCAAAGAAACTGAAATTGCAAGGAAAAAGGTCGGATTAGGGAACTTTAAAAAATACGTATCTAATATTCCTTAGAAGGAACTGTTGTGAACTAAGATAATACCTGTAAGAACTGGCTGCGGCTGGAATTGATTTGAGTTTATTACTCAGTTAACCTTTAAAATAAAAAAGCTAATCCCTTACCTGTTTCTGTTCCACTTTATGATAATTTTTTTATTTGAAGATAGTTGACACAATGTTACATTGGTTTCAGATATACAACATAGTGAGTCAACATCTCTATCTTATGCTATGCTCCCCACAAGTGTAGCTACCATCTGTCGTGGTACAATGCTATTACACAATTCCACTTTCTTCTTCATGTTAGGTTCCAACAAATTGGAAAGTTTCACAGCCTGAGATGAAGCCTGATTCCCAGTTAAGGAGAGAACTTAATTAAAAAGCTATGGACTTTGGTCAGGTGGTAGATTTTTTTTTTTAAGTTTTTATTTATTTATTTGACAGAGATAGAGACAGCCAGCGAGAGAGGGAACACAAGCAGGGGGAGTGGGAGAGGAAGAATCAGGCTCACAGCGGAGGAGCCTGATGTGGGGCTCGATGCCATAACACCGGGATCACGCCCTGAGCTGAAGGCAGACGCTTAAACCGCTGTGCCACCCAGGCGCCCCAGGTGGTAGATTTTAACCCAGGTGGAGGGGACTTTTAACATGCCAAACTATTTCGTTACCTATGCAAAGAGAAGTGAAGTGTATGACTTATGAAGTACTCGCAGTGTTAAGATTCAAAGACCCTTTAAGACTTTTATATGGGATAATGTGCTCCAACTTTCTGACATTAAAGACAAGTTATAACCTCCCACATAGAGGAAAAGGTATGAACTGAGCCTATGTAAAGTTGTTTCTTTCAGGACCATGAATTGGCTCAAATATCGATGATTTTGTGTTTGTGTAAACAGAGGCTTGAAGGGACATTTCTCGCCCTAGTTTCATTAGTAATAAAAAGTTATTCCATAAATAGTTATGGAATCTAAAGTTTCCATAACTTAGATTCTTCAATTGTTAGACATATATATAAACCACATTCTACTTTTTTCTGGATTTGATTTCCAATGAACAGTTTCTGAAAGAAAGCAGTTTTTTACAGAGCTTTGAAGCCAACAAATTACATATTTCTTGATTATTTTTATGATGGCGTAATGATACTTTAGAAAGTAAATTTGAAGTATTTTCCCTTTTAATTAAGTGGCATGAATATATTTGAGTAGGACTGTTTATATTTCTATTGATTCTACTCTTTCAAAATATCCGAAACTTTTTTTTTGAAAAAAGTAATCTCTATACCCAACGTTGGGCTCTAACTCACAACTCTGATATCAAGAGTTGCATGCTCTGCCAACTGAGCTAGCCAGGTGCCCCAAAGTGTTTGAAACTTTTATGTTGAAGAATTGTTCTAATTTTTATCATCTTTTCTGTAATTTACCTGACAACGGGACTGTTGTAATATTTTAAAAATATTTTTTCACATTAGAAAGTGTTGTTTGTAGATTTAGGAATTTGAAATTTTTACTAACTGGAAGGAAAGAAGAAAACTAGTCACAACTAAAAAAAAAAGATGAACAAAATATAGTTGTGAATTACCTAAAAAGAAATCATACTAATATACCATAATTATCTTTTAGAAAAGATACACTTTAGTTCATTTTGTACATTTGTATTACACATAGTAGGAACACTTGTCAAGAATTTAATCAAATTAGAGAACTTTGAGTAATATACTTTTTAAATATGGCACTTATAACACCTTTATTGATTTTTTCTGAAAACCTCCCTTTAAAATTTTTTTAAAACTAATTTCAAAAGATCCAAAGAAGAAAACACTGTTCTATGAAACATTACTATTTGAATATAAATTATTTCGAATTCGTGAAATAAGAAAAAAAGTCATAGAAAAGGTATGCAATACTGTTGGTAGGATTAGAACTTACTTTCTGAAGTGTTAATTGGAAATAACTTCCTTTAATTAAAACAGAATGCTGGTAGTCTTTCTCTCCAACAAATTTTAAGACAAAGATAAAAGTACTGTACTTAGAGCAAAACAAATTAAAATTTCAAGGAAAAATGAAACATTGAACAACTATGAAATTAAAAACAAACTATATTCTTTAGAAGGAATTACTTATGAACTAACTTCAGATAATACTTAGAAGAATTGGCTACAGCAGGAATTGAATTCAGTTTACTACTCTGTTAGCTAAGATAAATTGCATGCATGTCTTGAACCAAGAGTCCAGGGATAGTATGTTCTGCCAACTAGGAATGAAATTTACTCTTTAAAAACAACTCTCCTACACACTTAAGCTTATGTCCGCTTTGACTTAGTCTTCAGATGAGCAGAGAATGATAGATTCCCAGCTTTCCTAGACTTTTTCCCCTGATCCCCTCATACCTTCTTCATGAAAGTATTTTGGAATATGTTTGTTTTTTTATAAGGTTAAGCTTTGGAGTACCACAAACTGAGATTTAAGATTGTAAGATTAAAAAAAAAAGATTATAAGATTGTATCTAAGATTTTTTTGCTCCCCCACATTGGGGGCCATATCACCCCACTGAGAAAATATAACCTGAATGACCCTTACATGGATGTATTCCTATAGGAATCTTTCTTTGTTTAGACAATATGCACTATGCCAACTTCAGATTCGTAATATGCTTTTCTTGGACCCAACCCTGGAGCACCAAGAAGCATCTTCGTCAACATAACTGTCACTACAATATTGTCTAGACAAGAATAGTCTAATTGTGCTCCGCACTCTTCACATGTGCTTAACAAGTGAACTAATTTCCAGCAAATACATGCTTTATCAGCATTTTTTCTCTAGTTCACATAGATGCCCATCCATCTATTCAACTAGTCATTTAACGTTTAAGTGCCTATTACTCGTTAAGGCAATGGGTGTGCAGTGATGAGATGGTCTATTCTCATGGAATTTACAATCTAGTCCAACTTGTTCCTTCTTCTCCCTTATCTCCTAAATACAGATTCCAACCATCATTGGTGCCATGGTCACAATGTTGAGGCTGCAAAAATTCCTTTGGAAATGCCTAATGTAGGCATTTTCCTAATCACTTTTATTTTTTTAAGATTTATCTATTTATTTGAGAGTGGGAGGGAGAGAGCCTGTGCACCTGCAGGGTGGGGAGGAGCAGGGGGATAGGAAGGGAGTCTTAGACAGACTCTGGACTGAGGGCGGAGCCCAATGCAGGGCTCAATCTGGTCGCTGAGATGAGGACCTGAGCAGAAAGCAAGAGTCGGAGGTTTAATGGACTATGCCACCCAGGTGCCTCTGGACATTTTCTTAATCACTTTTAGATGATTTAGCTATGGAAGCATCCTATCAACTTACTGAAGAAGTAAGCTACGATGAAAAGAGTTAGTATTTAGAAGGCAGGGGCTGTGGTCTTTATTCTCACTTTCTAACGAACTGTGAGGCCACAGAGTTATTTCAGCTCTGGGAGTCTTGTTTTACTCTTTCATAAAAGGGAACCACATTACAGGGTTGTTGTGTGGCTGTAAGTTAAAATATCTTAAACGGAACCTGTTTGGCGTATCATAGTAATTATTACACATTTTTTTTTAAAGATTTTTTTATTTATTTGACAGAGATAGAGACAGCCAGCGAGAGAGGGAACACAAGCAGGGGGAGTGGGAGAGGAAGACAGGCCCATAGCAGAAGAGCCTGATGTGGGGCTCGATCCCATAACGCCGGGATCACGCCCTGAGCCGAAGGCAGACGCCCAACCGCTGTGCCACCCAGGCGCCCCAATTATTACACATTTTAAACATCTCTGTGTGAGACTTAGAAAAAGACTTTAAAAATCTTTATAGTTATGTGTAAATGGCCACAGTGAGCTGCAAAAACAAACAAAAATATAAGGCAAGGAGGCAATTCTTTTTAGTTTCCTATTCAATCATAAAATGTCCGACTTTCATTAGGCATCTTGTCCTTTCGAATCTTTTCCTTCATCTGTAACATATAAATTATGCCAAGGGTCTCAGAGCCTTAAAGTATAACTCAGCTGTGATACAGGTAACCGCTAGCCTCGTTTAACTAATTATAAATACTATATGTGGGTTTTTAAGTTTTAACTGATCATTCATGGATATTAACACACCATTAACCCAGCTTTCAAAACTTTGAATAATGGCGTTCATTCACAGCTGAAGTCTGATCAGTATGCCTCCGAGAGATAAAATAATTTCTGAAATCAAAGGGTGGCTTATAGCTTCAAATAAACTCTGGCTTCCTTCTTTTCGTTGGAGGACAACTAGCAGGTATAGCAGGTAACTAATTGGACCTCCGACTTATTCAGACCAGCAAAGCCTTCGATTTCACCCACACCATTTCCTCATTTCCCCAGGCACCCCCCCACCCCAGGCGCTGGATCGGGAGGATCGCCCAGGCCGCCGCCCCTCCCTCCTCAGACGCCCAGAAAACCGCTTGCACGTGAAGGAGCAGCCGAAGAAGCTCGGAAACTCCAAAGACCTGACGTACGACAAATTGCGGTTGCGGATTGGGGAACCGGGGAGGGTGGGACGCGTCGCCGGAAGTGACGCAAGCCGGAAGCGGCTTTCTGCAGAGAAATTGGGGGCGCGGTTTTGAAATGAGGTCTGAAGGCTGAATGTGAGTGAACGGAAGCGGGTCTTTTTCCTAGGCCAGTACGCAACGGATTAGCTTGTCTCNT
Organism: Ailuropoda melanoleuca; assembly: GCF_002007445.2. Lineage (NCBI taxonomy): Eukaryota > Metazoa > Chordata > Mammalia > Carnivora > Ursidae > Ailuropoda > Ailuropoda melanoleuca. The sequence continues at coordinate 16,804,966 of NC_048232.1, read as the reverse complement.
TTTCCCCCCCCCCCCCCCCGTATATTCTCTGCAACATGAGGGACATGGCTTCACAGTAATTTCCGTGATTGTCTCTAAAGGACCAAGGACGTGTGTGGTGGAGGCGAGGAAGCCGCTCTAAACTGGCTATGCTCGAGAAAGCGTGGATGTACCTCCGCAATCCCGAATATAACTTGGAAAGAGCGGCGCGTTTTTCCTGGCCATCTGGTGGTCCCGGCACGTGTGGGTGGCTACTCATTGCCGAGACGCTGCTCACTGTTAATTCGGAAAGAGGAAAAAAAACACCGTTTTCCAGCATTTTTCTTGGAGGAGAATAACACAGTAGGAAAAATGTCTGTTTTCCCTAAAATATCTTTGAGACTTGAGGTTGAAAAGTATCTTAAAGAGGATTTTATGAATAAGGAGGTAGGTCAAATAAACCTGTTAGAGGATATCTGCAAAAATTCAGATGTTTACACACAATGGAAAAATAGGGGGAAAAAAGCCTACAGCGAGACCTAATCTTTACACCGTTGTTTCTTCTCGTTTTTTCGAATGTAAAAACTGCCAGTATCTTCCCGCGGGTATTTAATGTTTCGAGATAAGCGGTGAATGAGGTCTACGTTTCAACACTTAGGAATGTAAAAGAAGGGAAGGGAAAAGAGAGGTTCTGTGCGTGGCATAGGCATGGCACTGAAGGGGTTACAAGAATGAATGGAAAAAGATAATGTGTTCTCGAGAATTTAAGTCCAGACACCCGCGTTCTTAGAGCCCTTGCTGTGGCATCAGGTGAAAGGGATGCTATAATGCGTTAATGCCTCTTAAATGCCGTTGTGCTGGGTGATTTGCAAACCTTTACACCTTAATATTAGCAGTCTCTCTCTCTCTTTTTTTGGTAGGGATTTCTTTTCCATTTTAATAGGTGAGAGAACTGAGGGTCCAAAAGCTGACCCAAATTGACTATCAGGTAATAGGACTGAAATCTGAAGCTGAAGAGCTCAGGTACAATGAAAAAAAAAAAACAGAATTGGAGTCCCAGGTCCTTGATTTGTGTCCCTGTGCTTTGAGTAAATTATTTCATACCGTTTAACCTTAATTTCCTTTTCTGTGAAAACTGAAGATGTTAAAAAATATTTACTTTACAAGGTTGTTTTAAAATATTAATCATAAGTGAAAGCATCTGGCATTGTTCTGGCATGCAAGTCCTCAGCCAATATTCATTCCGCGTGCTATTGGCAGCGCCTAACACAGAACTCATCAGTGACTGTTGTCTTTGATTGCCAAGCTCGTGCTCTTTACATTTTACTATCCTGCCTCTAGGTAGCTTTGTATTTTTCTAAATCTTTGCTTTTCTATTCAAAGTAAAGCCTAGGATTTAATTGTTCTCCATGAATGAAGATATTACTGAAGCTATGACTTTTTAGATTTTATTTCTGCATTTTATTTCCAAAGATTATATTAAGGGATTAGAGAGTATGGAAAGAGAAAATACCTTCTCTTGATTTCAAAGAACTAAAAATATAAGGAGCATATTAAGAGAAATAGAGGCATTAAGCAATTTTCCCCCACAATTTTTAAAATGGTAAATATTGTATTATAAAAGAAGATCCAAATGACTGTGTTTGACACCATTTCTGCCTCAAACCCACTAACTAAATGATTTTACAAAAAAAAGAGAAATAGCCATTCCTTTGTAAAAGTACTGGAGGCAAAGGTATATTCAGTTTTAATAAAAACAAACCAAACTTGAGAAAGTACTAAAACTTTGAGGCTGGTGGATTACTAGGCTGGCAGGTGGTTTATGAAGATGCTGTGAGGCAGGGTACAAAGGTGACAAAAATGGGAAAATATGTGTCTCATAAAGCTTCAGCTAATCACAGGGGGACTTGGTTTTTTGAGTCTTTAAACCTCCATTTCTGACAGGTTATCATTGCTGCCTTTTTGGATGATATTTGTTACATTTAAAAATACCGTATTAAAAAGATGTGGGTGTTCTTTGGATGACAGTATCATTATTACTTATTCAAATACAGGTGTTTTAAAAGGTTGCTAATGAATTTGTTCTTGACACGAGGCTAGCAAGTAAATAGCTCTACAAAATCACGTATTTGATACATTATAAGTAGAGTAATATCATGAAGTTATATGAATAAGCATCGCAAACATTAATATGTTCAAAATGTTAATGATGCTTTGAAGTTGAGGCGATGTTTTTTTTCAAGCCCTTTATGTTGGGCATTTTGTTAGGTGTTTATTACCACAATTAAACCCCAAAACCCTGTGAAGTATTACATTCTACTAGTGTTATTAATAAACAATACAGCAAAATGAAATGGAACCGAACAGTTGCTGAAAGATGTTTCATTAGTCAGAACAAATGTGTGTGCATAATCTGCTTAATATTTTTAGTTAATTCTTATAGTGACATTGAAACAGTAACTTGTTTTTCTCTTTTCAGATTGTATCTGCTTTCGGGAAACAAGCAGCAGAAAGGAAATTTGAAATTCTGTTAAATCACTTGTCACATCCTCCATCATTCACAACTGTCAGGGTAAATACACATCTAGCCTCAGTGCAACATGTGAAAGATCTGTTGTTTGATGAACTTCAGAAGGTATGTACAAATTTTCTATGCCATTATGTCCATAATTGCATTTCTACAATCTGTGTCATGTTTCTCCCCACTAAAATCCCATGAACTTAAAATAGTATTCCAATTTTACATATAAGGAAATAGAAGATCATGAATATTAAGTTGTTCAAGTGGTAATCGTAGAAGTAATGTTAGCACTTGAACCTAGGGGCGCCTGGGTGGCTCAGTCGTTAAGCATCTGCCTTCGGCTCAGGGTGTGATCCCGGAGTTCTGGGATCGAGCCCTACGTCGGGCTCTTCCACTGGGAGCCTGCTTCTTCCTCTCCCACTCCCCCTGCTTGTGTTCCCTCTCTCGCTGGCTGTCTCTCTCTCTGTCGAATGAATAATAAAATCTTTAAAAAAAAAAAAAAACAAAAAAAAACTTGAACCTAGCACTTCTGATTCTGAATTTATTATGGTGACTGAATAGGTCACTCAGCTCTTCTGGGTCTCAGTTACTTCGTCAGTAAAATACATATAAAAATACATAGAATACATATGAATATACATAGAAAACATTCTAGCCTTGAAAGTCTGACTTTGTAATAAGATACCTAATTAGTATCCAAGTTAAAAAGAGGCAAATGCGATTAAAGGGCTTATATTTGTATATTATAGGTGTTATTTACTGTAGTTATAATATTAAATCTTCAGAGAATTATCACTGGTTTTGATTCATTTATTTTTCTTTAATCTCATATTTATTTTTATTTACTTTTTTGTTGAATGATTTTATTTATTTATTTATTTGGGGGAGAGAATGCATGCACAAGCAGGGGAAGGAGCAGAGGAAGAGGGATACGCAGGCTCCACGCTCAGTGTGGAGCCTGAGGCAGGGCTTGATCTCACGACCCTGAGATCATGACCTCAGCCAAAATCAAGAGTTAGACGTTTAACCAACTGTGCCATCCAGGTGCCCCTAATTTCATTATATTGGCCCCACGTCTGGCTCCCTGTTCAGCAGGGAGCTGCCTTCTCCCTCTGCCTCTCCCCCGTGCTTGTGCTTTTTCTCTCTCAAATGAATAAATAAAATCTTTAAAAAACAAAACAAAAAAGCAGTTTCATAAATTTTAAGTTGTGAGTAGATGACCATGTTATAAGAACGATCATCTATGGTATCTGAGTGTATGAGATCCAAACTTAGTATAATAAAACTTGGAGGAAAACTAATCTGATTTTGAATTATTGATAGTTATAATTTTTTGAGAGTAATGTCCTAAGGCATAAAATATAAGCAGTTCCTCTAAGCAACTAAAAGTATTGCTTTTAATGTGGTCATGCATGTGTTTTCAGCTAGTAGAAAGGAAAGGAAAGGCCCATCACAATTGTCCATAACACATGCAGATCCAGATTATTTTCTAACAAATTATTCCTAGACCTTAGATATTATATTCCAGTCTAATGGGCCTATGAGATCTTATGGACTAGTATCTAAGATAAGACAAACAGAATCACTCTGGATGGACGTTGAGTCCCTTAAAGGTTAAGAGGAGACAGAGAAGTTTGGGTCCTAAGCACTAGATAGGAAACTGGTGGTAGAGTAGCACCTGTTTCTAGCAGGAGGGGGTCTTGGAGGAAGTTTTAGACTATTTTCTTCTTCCATAGTCTAAAACTCATGTGAGTCCTACAGAGATGTCCCATATGGGATGACGGAGGAGTGGGTGTTTTGTCCCCAGATTTCTCTCGACCACATATTAAAATTTACTAATTTAAGGGGCTCCTGGGTGGCTCAGTTGTTAAGTGTCTGCCTTTGGCTTAGGTCATGATCCCAGCATCCTGGGATTGAGCCCCACATTGGGCTCCCTGCTCCCTGCTCCGCTGGGAGCCTGCTTCTTCCTCTCCCACTCCCCCTGCTTGTGTTCCCTCTCTTGCTGCCTCTCTCTCTCTCTCTTTGTCAAATAAATAAATAAAATCTTAAAAAAAATTAGTAATTTAAAATTTCATCTTGCTGGTGAGGATGGGGAGAAACTGGAACTTTTATACATTACAGGTGGGAATGTCAATGGTTTGGCTTTGGAAGACAGTTTAGCAGTCTCATGGGGCGCTTGGGTGGCTCAGTCATCAAGCGTCTGCCTTCGGCTCAGGGAGTGATCCCGGTGTTCTGGGATCGAGCCCCACATCCAGCTCCTCTGCTGCCTGCTTCTTCTTTTCCCAGTCCCCCTGCTTGTGTTCCCTCTCTCGCTCGCTGTCTCTCTCTGTCAAATAAATAAATAAAATCTTTAAAAAAAAAAATAAAGGACAGTTTGGCAGTCTCTTAAGAAGTTAAACATGAACTTATTGTACAACTCAGAAATTCCACTCCTAGGTATATACCCAAGAGAAGCGAAAACATATGTCCTTACAAATGCTTGAACATGAGTATTCGTAGCAGCATAGTTTATAGTAGCCAAGAGAGAGACGCTGTTCAAATGTCAGTTGGTGAATAGAAAAATAAAATGTGGTATATTCATAGAGTGGAATACTGTTCATCAATAAAAGTAATGAACTGATACATGCTACAACATTGGTGAACCTCAAAAATACTATTATAGTAAATGAAAGAGACCAGACACGAAACACTATATATTGTATGATTCCATTTGTCTGAAGTATCTGGAAAAGGCAAATTGATAAAGGCTGCCTGGGGTTGGAGTTGGGAACAGGGATTGATTGCAGATGGACCTAGGCAATCTGTGTGTGGTGCTGAAAATGGTCGAAAACTGGGTCGTGGCGATGGTTGCACAATTTCTTTAGACTTACTAGAAATCATAGAATTGTGCATTTAAAATGGATGCATTTTATGGTATGAAAATTAAACCTCAATAAGGCAGTTTTAAACAAGGCATGGGGCAGAAACAATAAGCAGGTGATGTGGTTAATTTTTTAAACTAAAAAAGTTGCATTTAATGAAAGTTATGCATGTGGGTGGTTTTATGAAAGTTTTAATTCAGTATCATTTTAACATCTAATGGAAAAGGAGAGAAGGAAACCTTGGCTTGAGAAGGATTGATCTCTGTGTAAAATATTTCTGTAGCGTAAAGGAAATAGTACCAATAAAACAAAACAAAAACAAAAGACAGAATTCGTTATCCTTCTTTTGGAAGGATCAGTTTGCCACAGTCTGGATGCTGTAAGGCCATCAAACAGGGTGGGAAAGAGAAGTAAACAAGGAATTTACACACTTCAGATTTTTTTTTGAGGAAAGGTCCAGCTCTTCTCTTCGGTGCAGTGGGGCCACATTGCACTTTAGCTTTTCTTTTTCTTTTCTATTTTTTTTTTTTAAGATTTTATTTATTTGAGAGAGAGTGAGCATGCACACATGAGCAGGGTGGAGGGGCAGAGGGAGAAGGAGAAGCAGGCTCCCTGCTGAGCAGAGAATCTGATGTGGGGCCCGACCCCAGGACCCTGGGATCATGACCTGAGCTGAAGGCACCCGCTCTACTGAGCCACACAGGCACCCCTACATTTCGGATTTCTTAGTAGCCATCTATTAGGTAAGGTTGGTCTGAAATCTCCTTTGCCTGGAAGAAGCAAAAGTTAGGACTTGGTAGAAATATAGATTGCTAAAATACAAATTTTTTCTCTTATCAACTGGAAATAAATTATTTTTAAGAGTTTTTCTAGGTAGTGTATGGATACCACAGGGCAATGGAAATACCTATTATTGTTACTATTCTTTCATGTAGTATGTGAAAATTCATGATTTAAAATCCCTAGCCTACATGACAGAGACTTGTTCGGAAATACTTGCATGTTGCTCCCTCTCAGACTATAGTTTCCTTGCTATCCATTCCACTGTTCTGCTTTTTATTTATTGCCCAGTTATTTTCTGCCTGCAACAGTGGTATGCTGGTACATTATCGAAAATCCCACTTTCTGGGAAAAACAACCCTTTGTAGCATTTGCTGATTTCAGTGGTGTAAACATTCCCACTGTGGTCAATTTCAGGCTAGCAGTGTGACTTTGAAATTGGGCAGAGATGCGCATAATTGGTTCTTCTGAGACTGTGTGAGCTGGCCTCACACTTATACTCCTGATTATGCCCCATTTCCAGTGTGAAAACCAAGTATGATAGAGGATAACCGAAAATCCTGAACTTCTGCCAAAAAGCATTTATTTTCCTCAGAAAAACTGACATGGCATTCAGTATTAGTGGTGTATAATAAATAGTATTTAATAATCTCAATCCTTAATGTCCTATTCAGAACGTTTCCTTAAAAGAGTGTTATATGCAATTCTATATTAGATACGTGTTTTCAAAATAAATCACCTAAGGTAAACATGGATTGTCTTTATAAAGCCAAACTGTTAACAAAATTGAACCTTATAAAGAAATTGAAATACTTCAGGATAAAATACAGAGAAAACATAGTTGTTTTGAAGTCTTTGTTTTTTTGTGGTATTATATGGAATAAAGTGAGAATATCCTGAACCAGACTTCATGCTCTGCTAGGTAATGACAATGAAAAGACCTGTAAATTGAAATTTATCTGTTATATTGATGGCTTCATAATTCTGTTTATTTTTAACAGCAGTTTAGTGGATTAAATGTTCCTATTCTTCAACATCCAGACCTTCAGGATGTCTTACTTATTCCTGTTATTGGACCTAGGTTTGTAACTATTTTATTTTCAAATTTTTCTAAAAATTTGTCACTGGTTTTTTCTTACTATTTGGTGATAATACTAAGTTTCTCTATTAGCAACTTCATATAGACAGACAATCCACAAATTCATAAATGCAACTGCATATTCTATCATGGAAGATATTACAAAAGACTAGGAATGGGCCCAGATACCTTGAAAATAATGCATTTTAGGTCCATTGGTGCAGTGATTGGTGGCTTTTCCTCCTACTTAGTAAGAAACTTCATATGGTTACTTATATGTATTAAGAGATTCCATGGCTAATTTAAAACTTCTTTTTTTGAGCTGCCACAAAAATATAAAACAGCATATTTCCTACTTTCATAGTTGATGTGTTTGTAAAATTTTTTTCATTAATTCACAGTTATTTTAAATTACTATGTATGTTCTATGAGTGTAACAGGCATTGTTCTCATTTGTGTATTTGGAAGGCATATGTTTGAAAATTGGGGGGAAAAGCTTTCATATTTTAATGGGAGTTCAATTCCCAAGGAACATTTTTAAATCCCTAATTATGGTTTAATTTTTTTTATGCTGCTAAGAATTATAATAAATACAAAAATGCTCATTTTGCTAAGGCTTGAAAGTAATTTAGTGGTCATTAGTAAAGCAGTGGTTCAGTAAATTATGGTTTATCGTGCAGTGAAATTTATATGGGCTTTAATGGGAGAGAATTATATGTACCAATAAGAGAAGATAGTCACAATTAAGTATCGAAAGGAAACTGCCAGATATAGGATAATTACACTTTTTTTTGCAATTACAAAAAATAACTACACATTTATGTATATTTACTTATATATAGAAAAAGTTCAAAGGCTATAACATACCCAGCTATTAATAGAGGTTAATTTTGAGTGGTTAACTCTGAAGAGGTTGGATTGGGAGAAAAGGGGTAAGAGATTTTCACTTGTAACATTTCTATGTTATTTTTACTATAAGCTTGTATTCCTTTTGCAATTAAAAAAAAGATTTTGCAAGTTCCATATTTTGTTTCTTAAGATGAAATTTGTAGACAGTGAAATGGTAAGATCTTAAGTGTACCATTTGCTGAGTTTCTCCAAATTTGTACAACTGTGTAGCCAAGACTCACCCCAATCAAGGTAGAAAGATGTCCATAATTCTCCCTGATTCTGTATAATGTATTTCATTCTTTTTATTTGTTTATTTATTTATTTATTAAAAGATTCTTATTTGAGAGAGAGAGCGCACATGATTGGGGCATGGGGCAGAGGGAGAGGCAGAAGCAGGCTCCCCACTGAGCCGGGAGCCGGGCTCTGGACTCAGTCCCAGGCCCCTGGGATCATGACCTGAACCAAAGGCAGACGCTTAACCGAATGAGCCTCCCAGGCACCCCTCTTTCATTCTTTTAGATATCTGCATATTTTTAACACATTTTTTCATCCCTTGTTGATGGACATTTAATTTTTTCCTGTTTTTCGTTATTACCAGCAGTGAATATTCTAAGGATGTTTCTTTGTGGACCTGCGTAAACCTGTCTACAGGATGAACTGGTACAACATAGAATCATTGGTTCATTGCCTATGCATATTTTAGTTTGAGACATATTGTGTTCTAAAAAGTTTTACCAGCTAATGTTTCTAGCAATATATGAGAGATTCCCAATCTTTCATTCTTGCTAATATTGGCCATGCTACCTCTTTTAAAGTATTTAGATGATTTAACTTTAATTATTTTCTGAATTTAGTACCCTTTCATCCTATTCTTTGTAGTGATCTTAGACACTCATTAGAATGTTAGTGAACTATAAAACACAAATAATGGGTTATGACAGGAAAGTATTAATCATTTAGGATTATAGATTCACATACCTACCTTTCATTTCTAAAAGGAGCAAATCAATTCTTTTTTGTTTTTAAAACTCATTATCACTATTGTTATTTTATGACTTTCCACTATGAAAAATGAGGAAGTTCTTACACTTAAATTTTTTCCCCTAAAACCTCCACCAGCCAATTTTTATTTACTGTGTTCTTTAAGCATTGCACAGGCTTATAACGTTGTTATTCTAGAAGCACAATTCAGATGGATGCTGTGCTTACTTTGAGTCCTAATAGTTCATTCCTGAGTTCTTTGTCTTGATTACTCTCTTGGTTGGTGAGTGTAGTCATTTACCAGGTCTGCAGCACCTGTTTCCCCGTCTCCAAAGTAGGTGTTCTCATCTTCAAACTATTTACTTTCTTGCTGAAGAATTGCCTGTTGCCTTTATATTTAAACAATAGATTGGCTGATTATAGTACTTTCAGGTCTCATGTGATTTCCCTTAGCACTTTGTAGATAGACATTGCTTTCACAATGTTATGGCATCAAGTGTTGCTGTGAAAATCAGAGGCCAAAAATCAGAGGCCCCTGCCAGCAGCATCTTTTCGCTTGGAGATCTACAAATCCTCCATCACTGAACTTTAGAAACTGGGCTAGGATAGATCTTGATTTTAACCCTTCTCTCTTACTTTTTAATGAAACAGTGGAACTGCTTATTTACAAGTCAGCCAATAGTTCTGTGAATATTTTCCTGTATTCTCTATAAGAACACTAGGGGGCGCCTGGGTCGCTCAGTTGGTTAAGTGTCTGCCTCCAGCTCAGGTCTGGGTTCAAGCCAGGAGCCCCCCGTTGGATTCCCTGCTCAGCGGGCAGTCTGCTTCTTCTCCCTTTGCCCTTCCCCCTGCTCCTGCGCTCACGTGCGCTCTCTCTCTTTCTCTCTCTCTCAAATGAATAAATCTTAAAAAAAAAAACAAAACCCACTAGGACTATAGGTTGGATTGGTGATTGACTAGATGGACTCAAAGGACTCATCATGTAGTTGTGCTCGTGGTGAAGATTTATTACAGGAAAGGACACAAAAACAAAATCTGCAAAGGGAAGGGTACTTGGGGCAAAATCTGGAGGAAGCCAGGCACAAACTTCCAAGAGAACTCTCCCCCACGGAGTTACTAGGAGATGCTTAATTCATCTGGCAACGAATTGTGACAAGAGTGAAATAGTTGCCTAGGAGGGAAGCTCTTCAGAGACACAGTGGCCAAGTTTTTTGTCGGGTGCTGGTCATGTCGGCACCCTCTGCCCGGCATGTACCAAAATTTCAGGCTCCCAAAAGGAAAACAGGTGCTCAGAACAAAGCACATTGCTTGTACAAACATTTAGGAACAATAATCTACTCTTACCATTACGGAAGGTTTTCAATCAGTGCTGGGAACTGTTTCCCAGTCACGTTTGCAGATGCCAGCCAAGGGCTGACCTTGCAAGCAGGCCTTTCTAAAAATAGCAGTCTCAAGCCTGTTGTGTTCTCTCTTACCTCGGAAGCTTTCTCATCGTTTATTTCCCAGTTCGCTACTTTGTTTTTATCTAGTTTTTGTTATACCCCATGTTTGAATTTTTCCTTTTTAGTTACTTTTGAAAATATAAAAACCTATTTGAAATTTTTTTCCTTGGGTTTTTGTTCAGTGGTTTTTTTTGTTTGGTTGTTTTATTTTGTATGTTTTTTTGTTTTTTTTTTTTTTTTTGCCATTACCTATGTAGGTCCCATGTTGAGCTAATCCTTTCTGCTTCTATAACTCACTGAATGGAAACTGTTGCATTCACATAGCTTCTTCTAGTCGGCCGTTTGCTCAAAAGTGACATAGAATGGGGTAAAGTGTGTCCCTAGACAACTAAACAGATATGTTTTTCAAAAATGCTTTCACCAAGTTTTTCCTAATGGCACATTTCTAGTCCTGGTGAGCAGAGCTGATAAAGACTTGAGGCTCTCTGTGAAGGGTTCTAGCTCATAGCTCTTTTTTTGCATGGGGCTTTAATTATTGTTTCTGCTTAGTTAAGTCTGGTGAGGAGCACCAAACGTGGTTGCTATTTCCCTCCCCTTAGCTACCCCTAGTAAGTTTATCCAGATTTATCAGGGAAAGCGTAGATGCCTGCTTCGCCACTGCGGACAGTCCTGTTCCTCTTTCAGCTTTCTCTGCTGTGAATGGGACACTAAACAAGACCTTCTCAGATTCTCATTTCTCAACCTGAACCCCCAGTCCGGGTTCTAAGTAATAAATATTTGATTAGGCCTCCAGGAGCTTTTGCTTTTCAGAGACATTCATGCCCTTTGAAGAACTAGGTTTGATCCAGATTTCTCTGTGTCAGACAATTCTTCCTCCTCAATGGGAATATAGAGGTTTCTTAGTTTTATTATAAATGGCATGTCCTTCTCAGATTGTTGTTTCTTTCTTCATTTCTGCAGACTTCAGAAAAAGAAATACACTCTTAGTCTTTTACTTATCTTTTACTGGAAACTCAATATCATATAATTATTTAAAATATCAAAATATAGGTTAAACTGAATTTGTAGATAATGAACAATTTTAAAAGTAATTTCTCACCATAAATTCTGGTTCCCTCAGTTTACTTAATATGATACTTAATATACTGATTAAATATATTTAATGTTTAAGGTTTTATCCTTGGTAAAAATGAGATTGAACATAAGGTTGTAGTGTTTGATGGTATCAATGTCAACTGTATTGAAAAACTTAGGAGAAAATTGAGTGCCAAGCTTCTCTTGTAATGAGTGTTTTTTAACATAACAAACGTCATTTTCTAAAGACTGAATTTACATTAGTAGAATTTTTTAGGTCAACATTCGGTTCATAATTTTTAAGGATCTCTACATTTTTTTTCTTGTTGTTAGTACACCTCCCTTTTTGGCAAAAATCTCAAAAAAATATTTTTAACAGGTCAGAAAATTTTCTTTTTTTCCTTTACAATGAATAACTAATCCAGTAGCATAACTCTTGAGATCCAAATAAGGCTGGATTCGCTTCTCTCGCCCTGCTTGATTTCCATCTCTCATAGTTGTCTTGCTACTGTCAGCACTTTAATATTTCAGTTGCTGTTTGTGTATATGAAATAATATGGTAAATGCAATAGAATATTCAAGTAATTGCACAAAAATGGATGATTAAGTACAGATGGCAGTCCTGCTGAAAAAGAAATATTTGTTGGTATGCAATAATATACAACATCTTAAAATTATAATCATTATCTCCTATTTGGTGTAGAGTTGGTAATATGTGCAGTTAAATGCCAAATGGAGGGGTCCCTGGGTGGTTCAGTCAGTTATGCATCTGCCTTTGGCTGGGGTCATGATCCCAGAGTTCTGGGATTGAGCTCCTTATCAGGTTCCCTGCTCAGCAGGGAGTCTGCTTCTCCCTCTCCCTCTGTCCTGCCCCTGCTTGTTCTCTCTCTCTCTCTCATGCTGTTTCAAATAAATAAATAAAATCTTATAAACTTATCCATTTGGTTTTTANTCCCTGCTCAGCAGGGAGTCTGCTTCTCCCTCTCCCTCTGTCCTGCCCCTGCTTGTTCTCTCTCTCTCTCTCTCTCATGCTGTTTCAAATAAATAAATAAAATCTTATAAACTTATCCATTTGGTTTTTAAAAAAATTTTTATATATGTTTTAGTGGGACATTCTCATAATCCCACTCTTTAATTCATAGACACCTGATTTTTAAACCTGTTTTACTAATTTTTTCTTAATCTGAGTACCTTCATACTATTTTCCCTCCTATCTGTATTACTGTACTATCAGAAAATCCTTTCTTTAATGTTGTTGATTCACTTCTTTATTTATAAATATTGCAATAAAAAATTAAGGTTTTAGCATGTTTTGTGGCCCTGCATCAACTCTTACATTTCTTTTCATCTTTGCTGCTTCCAACTTTCCCCTTCAGCAAAGCTGAATTACACCTTGATACTTGCATATATGGCATCTTATGTTTTTATACAATTAGTCCTAGTGTTGAGGGATCCCCAAGACCACTCCCTGGCTTGATGACTCTAGGATGACTCATAGGATTCAGCATATAGTAGTACTTGTAACTATGATTTATTACAGTGAAGTGATTTGAAGCAGAATCAGCAAAGGGAGAGGGCACATGGGAAAAAGTACGGGGAAAACCACTTGAAAGCTTACAGAATTCTCTTCCAATGGAGTCACACAGGAAACACTTAATTCCCTCAGGAACAGGTTTGACAACATGTAAGGTGTTGCCAACCAGGGAAATTCTTTAGCGACTCGGTGTCCAGGATTTTTATTTGGGTCTGGTCATGTAGGCACTCCCTGCCTGGTACATGCCCACATTCTGGCCTCTCAGAAGGAAAGTCATTGTTGGCCGTAAACCATACTATTTGTACAGATGATTTAAGCATAGTGAGCTATTCTAATCAGTTAATAGTGGGTGTCCTCCTGAAATCTAAGTTCCCAGATGGCAGCCAAGGACCAACCTTACAACCATGCTGTCCAAAGAAAAGATAGTAATTCAAAATTGATATGTTAACTCTTTTCTCTAGTCTGTCTTTCTGTCCTCTCCATGAAATGGTTATTCCCATAAAAACAGTCTGTTTAAAACTACAAGATACCATTTGCCAAGACATTTTTTGAATTGGTGCTATGTCTAAGACACAAGGGTGTTACAAAGATGAATGAAATGCAGTTGATTCATTTAAAAACATGAAACCTTTGTATGAGTCAGACTGTTAGAAGTGCTACGGTGAAGGTATCAATGAAGTACCATCAGGGCACAGAATAGGAAGGACTGAGTGAAAGGAAGTTGGTAAAGATTTTCTTCAAGTAGATATTATTTCAGTTGAGCCTTGAAGGTGATTAGGCATTAGGCTGCTGGGGTAAAATGGTCAAGGGTATGTGAGTGGAGAGAAAAGTATGGAGGCATGAAAATGTAAGGTGGCTCATGTCAAAGTGATCAGGTTTGGCTACTTAGTCGCTTTTTCAGAGAAGGTGGTGAAACGTGAGGTTGAACAAGTTGGGAGAGGCCAGCTGTGAAATGTAGGGGTTTTTTTTGTTTGTTTTCTGGTTTTTGTTTGTTTGTTTTTTTAACTAAGAAATGTTTAGTTTCTTGCTTAGAATATAGGAGCTAAAGAATACTGATAGTAGCATAAAGCTATTTTCCAACTGTTGGAGATCATGATCCATTAGTAGGTTGTAAAATCAATTTAATGTCTTTTCTTTCAGCATTTTTTTAAAAAGAAATGGAATATTTCATAATCTGTCATATTGCAGTGCACATACTGAGGGTGTTTCTTGAAACATTTGATATAAATATAAGGGTATAAATGTATGTGTATAAACACATACATACATACAAATGTTTCCTGAGTTGTGATATTAAGTGCATTTCTGTGGGTTACAGTCAAAGTTTGAAAAAAAATTTAAAAGATAAATTATAAGACTGGAAACAAATCAGGAAATCATTTCAGAGTGTTTTATTTCCAACAATATGGTAACCTAGATACCTGAAAATGTTTCTGCTACATACACCTAGGAAGAGTAAATAAAAAATAAGGTAGGCCATAAAATGCACAACTGAGTAATTGAGAATGTAAGTGAGATATTCAGGGGTTAGAATGAAGAGTAACTGAAAACAGAGCAGTAATCATGTGAGCTGATATTTGAGGGTTGGGAGATGTGGGAGAGGAGGTGGTTGGTCTTCTAAATGTAGGGGTTTTCCTTTTAATGTAGGAAATAACAGGTTATGAACAGTAGGAGGTGGGAAATATCCAGCAGTCAGTGCAAGACAATAATTAAGAAGTTGGATCTCTCATCTTTTTTTAAAATTTTATTTATTTACTAGAGAGAGATGGCGTGCACAAGTTGGGTGGGGGGCAGAGGCAGAGGGAGAAGCAGGCTCCCCGCTGAGCAGGGAGCCCGATGCGGGACTCGGTCCCAGGACCCCGAGAACATGAGCTGAAGGCAGCCACTTAACCCACTGAGCCATCCAGGCACCCTTGGATCTTCTTGTCTTACTCAGGGTCTGGGTTGAAGAAAACAAATCTGTGAATGTGGAACTGTGGTTCCATACCTCATAAAGTTTTGGAATCTAAATTCATGCTACCCAAGTGGTCTTGAAACCTGCAATCTGGGAAATTAATATAAAAATTTGATCCCAAGCCAATTCCTGAGGTGCTTGGCAAAAGCCAGGCAAAACCACTTTTGAGAGGCACACATTCAATCCAGGCCATTCTCATGGTTGAAAGTTGCAGGAGAATTCAAACCACCATGAGTGAGAACAGCATATGCCACAAATTGAAGGATCAGATTCCCCCCCACACTTCAGCAGATTAGAGCTGTCTGGTAGAGGCTTTAAAATCAATGTTATTAAAGTGATTAAAAACAAAAGCAGAATCTAAAGCATTAAGATCCTAAGAGGAAAAGAGTAGAATTAAAAGAATGTCTAGAAATAAAAACACCATCCTTAAAAAAAAACCAAACCATTCAATGAGCTAAATTGTAAATCAGACCCAACTGATGGAGAATTATTGAAGTAAAAGACCATAGGAAATTATCTGGAATGCAGCAGATTGATAAAGAAATAAAAATGTGAAGTTGAGTCCAGTCACAAATAGAATGAAGAGATACTTCATATTTCTAATGAGTTGCAAATGTAGAGAATAGAAATAATGAGAGACAATATTCAGAAGTGTAATGACTAAGAATTTTCCAGAATTGATGACAGATTTAAGAAGTACAGTGAGTCTGGGGGCACCTAGTTGGCGCAGTCCATTGAGCATCTGACTTTTGTTTTCAGCTCAGGTTGTGGTCTCGGGGTTGTGGGATCAAGCCCCGCATCGGGCTCCAAGCTCAGCACCGAGTCCACTTGGACTCATCCCCCCTCCTGTTGCCCCCCCCAATAAAGAAATAAAATCTTTTAAAAAAGAAGTACAATGAGTCTAAAGCCAAAAGTAAAAATAATTCCATGTCTACTTCAGAATGAAACTGCGGAACACCAAAACAGTTGAAGGTAAAAAAGGCAAGAAGCTATTTCAGTAATCAAGTTAGGAGCTGATATATGCCTGATGTTGGAGGATGGGTCCGGAAGACCTGTTAGAGAATTAGAGGTGGCGTGATTTGGTAACACTACGAGTGTTGAATTTGAGGGTTTAGGAGGAAGGGATGTAAAATGATGTTGAGGCTTCCAGTTTACATTATTGAGGCAGATGACAACACTTAGTTCAAGATTGGCAACAGAAAGATGGAAAGATTTGGGATGTGCCAAGGATGGAGGATCAGGGAAGAGTAACATTGTTTAAGACTTGTTGAGTTTGAAGTAACTGCAAGAAACCTATATACCGCTACGTCCAGGTGATTAGAAATACCAGTTCAGAGTCTAGAAGGGCCGAACGTGAGAATACATGGGTCATTTTTGTAAGTGGTTACTGAAAGCCTGAGATTGATTGCCAAGAGTAGAATGCAAGGTGAGAAGAGATGCAGCATGTTTTGGAACATGGGGGAATGGACCTCTTTAAGAAGTAGATAGGTAATGAGCAGTGAGAATGTGAGAAGCAAAGGAGTGGTATAAAACTGAGAGGCTCAGTGAGATTTGACCGTCTGGAGATAGTGGAAGAAAAAGAGGGTATATTCCGTTCCCGCAGCAAGGAGTTGTGACAACACATGTGAGAGGTTGCCAACACGGACATGCATGAGAGACTCAGTGCTTAAGGTCTTTATTCAGGACTGATCACGGAGCCACCCCCTGACTTTTGAAAAAGTCTTTTCTGTGTATTAGAAGTGATACTCAGATGTTAGTGGTCTAAGGAATGAACGGCAGGTGAGAAATTGGAAAACACTCAAAAAAGTTGGATAGTAAAGGAAGAGGAAAAGACATCTTCTTCTGGTTTAAAATATGAATAGTTGACTACGCAGCAATATACCATTTTAGAAACGCTTTTGAATTCCTTATGTATTGTCTGTTTTAGTCTTTGAAGATAAGGACTTTATTTTTCTTCCCTTCTAATGCTGTTTTGGAAACAGCAGTGCTCTTTATTTANAACGGCAGGTGAGAAATTGGAAAACACTCAAAAAAGTTGGATAGTAAAGGAAGAGGAAAAGACATCTTCTTCTGGTTTAAAATATGAATAGTTGACTACGCAGCAATATACCATTTTAGAAACGCTTTTGAATTCCTTATGTATTGTCTGTTTTAGTCTTTGAAGATAAGGACTTTATTTTTCTTCCCTTCTAATGCTGTTTTGGAAACAGCAGTGCTCTTTGAATGATTAAGCAGTTTTTGGTGCTACTTTATTGCCTTCTACCAAATAGACCTCNAACGCCGGGATCACGCCCTGAGCCGAAGGCAGACGCTCAACCGCTGTGCCACCCAGGCGCCCCCAGCAGTGCTCTTTAAATGATTAAGCAGTTTTTGGTGCTACTTTATTGCCTTCTACCAAATAGACCTGTTTCTTTTCTTTTCTCGAGTGTGCCCCATCCCTCTCTCTAAACTACTTCCTCTATATTTATCCTTCTTTTTTTCAGCTTGCTTTTTCTTGTTTATTCATTCGTGGCATTATCTTGGAACAGTCAGGAATAGAGGTTATTTAGATCGAAACATTAAAAAGTTTGGTAGGGGTTGGAAGTGTATTACTCTGTTAAAATTGCTCATCTTACATCCCTAGGAAGAATATAAAAAAACAACGTTGTGAAGCAATTGTTGGAGCACAATGTGGCAATGCAGTGTTAAGAGGAGCCCACGTCTATGTTCCAGGAATTGTGTCAGCTTCAAAGTGTAAGTATAATGTTTCAGCCTCTCTGTGCAAGAAAAGATTCTTTAAAATCTGTATACATTATCAAGTGGAAAATGTATTAAGCTATCATTCGGATGTATTTCAAATTTACTTTTATCAGATATTTTCCAAGTTTTACATTTGGGATAGCCAGAAAGAGATTTATCTGATACGGTCTAACAAACTGGGCATCCATATATGGTTTTTTGCCAGTTTTTTTCTTTCCGTACAAGAGTGTGTGAGATGATGTTTATAGGATCATTACTGATTAATAGAGTGTAAGCTGTCAGTGAAATTTTATTTGTATTCTTAACTCCATTGCCCTCAGACTTCTGTTGTCATTTGTGAGGGTAACCTTCAGAACTTGGGGTCTTAATATTGGAATAAAAGCCAATATTCTTAATTTACTCACTCAGTTGATGACATATGCTTAATAAGTTAGTCACTGTGGTTCAGTCTTAATTTATTGGGCTTGAAATCAAGACACATGGGTTTTGATCTATTGGGAAGCTATTCAGTCTGGACTTCAGTTATGTTATCTGTGAAATAAATAATTTGACGTACATCAGGGTGTGCTAAACTGCCCACTGGCCAAGTCTGGCCCGTGTCTGTTTTTGCATGGCTCACAGCTGAAAATCGTTTTTCCATTTTTAAAAGATTGTTTAAAAAAAAATACAAAGAAGAATATGCCAAGAGACTTTATGTGGCTCATAAAGCCTAAGGAATTCACTTGCCCTTTATAGGAACAGTTCATTGACCTCTGATCTATGTGATTTGAACAGTCCTTCTAGCTCTAGTTGATAGACTGCTCACTACTGCTATCAAGTTAATGGGCTAGACAAATTTATGACAGGCTAGTCTAAGAACATGAAAGTGGAATCGAATCACCCATTATTAAAGTCACTGGGATTGGTTNTCACGCCCTGAGCTGAAGGCAGACGCTTAACCGCTGTGCCACCCAGGCGCCCCTGAAAATAATTTAATGAAATGGCTACAAAACCTAGATTTAATCAGCCATAAGAATCAACTTCATATGCTGTATAGTTTCAAGGTGTTCTGAGTATATACATATATATACATAGGTACACGTATATATGTATACAAACGTTCATGTATATACACACATGCACACACGTGTATATGAATGAATGTACTTATCATTAAAATCTCTGTCTTAATTGCTATAATAGGAAACCAAAGAAATAAAAACAGCATTATGGGATTTAGAAACATTTCTTTGAGGGATTTTAGTGTACATTTTTGATGAATCTTTTTAAAGGAAGCTTAGAACTTTGAGGATTGAGCCAAAGATACCAAAATTTATATGAAGTTGTTTAGGGAATGTTAGGTTTGGAAAAAATAATTTACATAGTAGATAGCCTTCGTTTTCTGCTTAGCTAAAGAGTTCCAACTTGGATAGGATGTTTTGAAGACTTGTATTTTTTTTTCTCCTAGAAAAAAAAGTCTCCAGTTAGATATATTGTTATGGAACATTTAAAAGTAAAAAGTTGTATTTTCTGTAAGGGGATATTTTGAGGTAATGAGCCAGTTTAGACCTCTTCATGCCCACTGTTGATGCCCTTAGATGTCCCTAGTCTAGCTTAAAAAATTTTCACTATTCTTCTGCCAAAATATAGTCTAATTAGTATAATCTGAATTTTCTTCTTTCTTAGTTATGAAAGCTGGAGATCTTATTTCTGTATACTCAGATATTAAAGGCAAATGTAAGAAAGGAGCCAAAGAATTTGATGGAACAAAAGTATTTCTTGGAAATGGGATTTCTGAACTAAGCCGCAAAGAAATCTTCAGTGGGCTACCTGAACTGAAGTATGTCATCAGGTGTTTTGGGGAAATATGCATTCTTTTTGGTGGTTCAAGGAAAATAAAAACGATGTAAAAAATATATCTGGTTACGTTATAAAAATATTTTTTTGGTATAAATCTGACTGAAAAATAATTGTTCAATGCATATTTCCATGTTTTTTTGAAAAATTGCTTTTGGGTAAAAGAGTAAATGCTTAGATTAAAGGGGCCACCTACATAAGTGGGTAGTCATGTTGTAATTGTCAATTTCAGTTTTCCTTTTGAATTTTATTGATTTGAAAATTTTTGCATCTTTCGGGGAACAGTACTCATCTTGATAAAGGATGAATTATGTGACCTATCCAGAACTATTTAAACAGTCTGATTTTGTGAAACGAAAAGCTTATGATTTTAATATAAATTAAAAAAAATTTTTATTAAAAAATTTACCAGAAAGCCAGCAATCACATGGCTACTCGTGGTCAAGAATTAATACTTGGATCTGGGGTGCCTGGGTAGCTCAGTCGGTTGAGTGTCCAACTCTTGATTTCAGCTCAGGTGGTGATCTCATGGTCGTGGAATCGGTCCAATTCCACAAGCGCTCTCTCTCAAATAAATCTTAAAAAAAAAAAAAAGAATTAGCATTTGGATTTACTCAAACCAAATTAAAAAAACAGTTTTAAATCATCTTGGGTTGCTACTGACTCTAAATAAATTAAATCAGTGGGCAAGCCAGAGTCATTTTGCTTCATATTTTCAGCCTGTTTAAGGAGTTCTGTGGACAGCTCCATTACTCCACAGTTGACAGCTGATGTAGACATGCCGAAAAGTGAATTTATCTGTGCAGAGCTGGACTACCTGCCTGATTCCTGGAAGTTTTCATGTCTCAGCAATCTGGGTTTATAGTTGAAATCAATTCTTCTGAAGAAAAAGATTATTGGATTAACTCTAGATAGCAGTACTTTCCAAGTGGCCAAGAGCAGGATTTTATTCTCCTTAGAAGACTGTATAAAGATAAAGCATATATATGTTGTGTTTATCTTTGGGTCTCTAATAGAAAATTCACATTTCGATTTCCTCCTTTCAGTCTATTATTAGTGATATACTCTTCATCCTCTCTCTTTTTTTGTGACTGGCTTAATTTTTTTTTTTTTTTTTACTGAATTATAATTGATGTATTGTATTTCAGGTATACAACACAGTGCTTCAATATTCATAGGCATTAGGAAATGGTCACCACAATAAGGCATTACCATCTGTGGTTATACAGAGTTGTTACAGTATTATTAACTATATTCCCTGTAGTGTACCTTACATCCCCGTGTTTTATTGATAACTTATTTCATCTAGTTTTTAACTTATTTAATCCCCATAACTTAATCCCCGTAACTCATTTATAACTGGAAAGTTAATCTTTTTCACCTTTTTCATTATCCTTACCCCCTTCTCTGGCAACTATCAGATCTCTGTGTCTGTGTTTCTGTTGTTTGTTCATTTGTTTTTTAGATTCCGCATACAAATGAAATCATACAGTATTTGTCTTTATCTGTCTGACTTATTTCACTTAGCATAATACCCTCTGGGGCTATGTTGTCATGAATGGCAAGATTTCATTCTTTTTTATGACTAATATTCCCCTGGGTGTGTGTGTGTGTGTGTGTGTGCACGTGCGCACATGTGTACAATATTTTTTTGTAGCTCTGTACTTTCAGTCTGTGTCTGTCTTTGGATCTGAAGTGAATCTCTTGTAGTCAGCTTATAGGTGGGTCTTGTTTTTTATCCATTCATTCATGCTATGTGTTTTGCTTGGATCGTTTAGTCCACTTTCATTTAAAGTAATTATTGATACGTGTGTATATTGCCATTTTGTTATTTGTCTTCTGATTGTTTTTGTAGTTCTTTGTTCTTTTCTTAGGATTTGATTATTTTAGTGTTATTTCCTCTTTATTTTTTGTGTACCTATTATAGGTTTTCGGTTTGTGGTAACCATGAGATCCGACTACCTTTGTAAGTGGTTGATCCACTACCTTTACTATATATTTGCCTTTACCAGTGAGATTTTTATCTTTCATATATTTTATTTCTAGTTATGGCCTTTTCCTTTTTGCTTATAGAAGTCTGTTTAATATTACAAAGCTAGTTCAGGGGTGATGAACTCCATTAACTTTTGCGTCTCTGGGAAACTCTTTATCTCCCCCTTCAATTGTGAATGGTAACCTTGCTGAGTATTCTGGATTGTAAGCACTCTGAATGTATCGTGCCATTCATTCTCTTTTGGCCTGCAAAGTTTGTGCTAAGAGATCAGCAGATAGCCTTATGGGGGTTCCCTTAAATGTAACTAATTTTTGTTTCTGCTGTTTTTAAGAGTTTGTTTTTAATTTCTTACATTTTGATTATGATGTATCTTGGTCTGGGTCTCTTTGGGTTCATCGTTTTCGGGGATTCTCTTTTTCTTTGATCTGGGCATCTGTTTCCTTTGCCAAATGAGGGAAGTTTTCATCTATTACTTCTCAGATTTTCTGCCCCGTTCTCTTTTTTCTTTCCTTCTTTCTTTCTTTTTTCTCTCTCTTTTTTCCCCACCTTTGGGGACTCCTATAAAGGGGATGTTAGTGCACTTGATGTTAGCTTACAGGTCCCCTAAACTATCCTCATTATTAAAATTCCTTTTTCCTTTTGTTGTTCAGTTTGGGTGATTTTTACTGCCTTGTTTTCCAGATCCCTGCCCTGTTCTTCTGTATTACTAATCTGCTGTTTATTCCCTAGAGTGTATTTTTATTTCTCTTATTCTTCAGCTCTGATTGGAACTATTTTGTATTTTCTTTTTGTTGAAGTTCTCACTGCGTTTATCCATTTTTCTCCCGAGTTTGATGAGCAATGTTATGGCTATTACTTTGGACTTTTTATTGGATAAACTGTTTATTTCCATTTTGTTTAGTTCTCTTTCTGATGTTTTGTGTTCTTCTTTTGTTTGGAACATATTCTTCTGTCTCCTCGTTATGCCCGACTCTGTGTTTCTGTGTATTAGGTAGTTCACCTACATCTCCTGATGCTGAAGGAGTGGCTTTATGTAAGAGGTGACCTGTAGGGCCCAGTAGTGCAATTCTGTTACCCTGGTACCCAGACACAGGTTCCTCAGGGGTGTTCCCTGAGTGGGCTATGTGTGTCCTCCTCTTGTGGCAGCCCCTTGACAGCTGCAGGTGTACTCTTGGTGAGGCTGGCTTCCCTCCCCTCCTGGTTGGCTGGAGGCCTATTCCTGATGACTACAGGTGTGCTGATGGGTGGAGGCCTATAGACTGCGAGGCTCTGCTGAGGGGCAGGGTTGTATGGGGCTCTCAGCGGGGTGTGCACCCTGGCATTAGCATTTTGGAGAGAGGATTTCAAAATGGTGTCTGTCAGCTCCAGCATCAGCAGGACAGAACAAGATAGCAAAAATGGCTATCACCAGTGTCTTACTCCTCAGGGAGAGCGCCCCCCCCCCCGCCAGTCCCCCTCAGCAGTTGCTCCAAGATTAGTAAGTAGGCCTACTTCACCTATGATCTGTGTGTTTTTTGATCTGGCTTTTGATCTTTTTTGATCTTTTTGATGTGGTTTTTGATCTGATTTGAAACCATTTGTACTGGTTTCTGGGTTGAGTTTGTGTGCAAACCCTTTGTGAGTGGGGTTTCCATTCCTTCCAGTTTTGTAGTTTTCCTGGACATACTCCCTGTTGGTTTTTAAGGCCAGATGTTTTGGAAGCTCATCTCTTCATGCATTATCTAAGGGTTGGGTTGTTGGATGTGGAGTTTGAATCTCTTCTCAAGGAGGTAACATTCCTTTGAGGTCTGTTCTGACAGTGGAATGATGCTCCAGGGGTGTGGTTTTGTCCTTAGCAAGACTGTATCTTTGCCTCTTTACTCGTCTTGGTGCTATCCCTTGTTGTGAGGGCTCTGTTCATCCAATTTCTAGGTCCCATTCAGTTTGTTGTTTGTGGGAGGAGGTGATCTCAGGATCTGATTATTCTGCCATCTTGAACCCTCTTCCACTCATCATTCTCTTATATTATTCAGTGTAGTAGTTCTAGTAACTTTGCTGACAGACTTTTCTGAGTAATGTTTGTTGGTAGGAGTAGCAGGCAGCCATCTTTCAGAAAACTGTTGATTTTTTTTTTAACTCAACTTTTAAACTCAGCGTTCAGTTAATGCTGCTAAGATTTCTTTCTCTGCCTATGGGAGGAAAACCATGCTTCCGTAACAAATGCTATACACATATCATGTATGTTTCTTACTATAAAATTTTAGAACTGTGTCTACTAGTGGTACTTTGTTATTCAGCTAGTAAATTTGCACCCTTTGGTTTCTTGAATTACAGCGTAGTTCAGTCATAGACTTCATAGAAATAGATTAATTTATTAACCAGCCTGTTTATCTTATGAGATCTGGTTCTTTGCATTATTATATGGAGGTACATATTACAAAAACAGTTTTATTTTTTATTTTTTTTAAAGATTTTATTTATTTATTTGACAGAGAGCACAAGCACGAGCAGGGGGAGTGGCCGGCAGAGGGAGAGGGAGAAGCAGACTCCCTGCTCATCAGGGAGCCTGATGCAGAACTTGATTCCAGGACCCTAGGATCATGACCTGAGCTGAAGGGAGATGCTTAACCGACTGAGCCACTCAGGTGCCCCTACATGTTTCTTTTAAAACTGTTTTTGTGGGGTGCCTGGGTGACTTAGTCGGTTAAGTGTCGGCCTTTGGCTCAAGTCATGATCCCGGGGTCCTGGCATTAGAGCCCTGCGTCGGGCTCCTTGCTCAGTGGGAAGTCTGCTTCTCCCTCTCCCTCCACCTCTCGCCCTGCTCATGCTCTCTCTCAAATAAATAAAAATAAAGTCTTTAAAGATAAATAAATAGAGTAAAATTTGCCTAATTAAAAAAAGTAGTCAGAAAGAAAGAAAGAAATATAATCCCATACTGGAACAATAATTGGTTTGAATTATTCTTTGTCGAGTTGTTTTAAGTTAAATACTGTAAAGATGGACTACTTGTGCTGTGGTCAGAAGGAGACAGTCAAAGAAATAGCAGAACTTGAAGCACTAGGTAGGAACCGGATTAGAAAGGCAGGCATATAAATGTTAACATTTGAGTATTTTTCAGAGGACTGTTGTCCTGCAAGTCAGAAAGTCATTTAAATTATGAAAGAATGAGCAGGTCATGGAATTCAAGGTGTCCAGTAATGGGTCCAGACTGGGCAGGGGGTGAGGTGTTGATCAAGGTCAGTGTGCCAATTGTCTCAACCAATGACTGACTTTTGAATGTGAGGCTGTGACTTTTCAGAAGGTTTCTTTGTATTTTTTCTGTTCGGGGCAGGAACTATGTGGTAAATGGTTAGATTTGATCCTGGCTGGAGCAAGGACCAAAGACTAACTAATTAACTAACTCTGATTTAATTCTGATTAAAAGGACAGATTCAGACATATCAAGTGGTTAACAAACGAGTGAGGATAAAAGGGATGGGAGGAGGGAGACAGGAGTTAATGTTTGTTGTATGACAAAGGGTGTTAGAACCAAGTGGACATTGTAGTCATAACCACTGTGGTTGCAGTCCACGAATATCTATAGAAATTATTTCGCTCTAAAGAGCAGCGTAAACTTATCCTATTGTGGCATAGTAATAATTTGGTCTTTGGGTTTCTGGCACACAGCTCCCCAAATCCTTGGAATCTCTGCCGTGATGAGTGTCTTTTGTATGCTAATGAGGTGACTGGTACCTGGGGGTCCCTAGATAGCTTCTGGAAGGCACTTGCCGGAGGAACCAACCTTGTAGTTAGAAGGGTGGAACGTGCAGCTCTATCCCTGGGCCTCCAGGGAGAGGAGAGGCCCTGGAAATTCAGTTCCTATCCAGTGGTCAGTGATTTAATCAATCATGCTTATGTACTGAAACCTCCATAAAGACCCCTAGGTGGTGGGGTTCAGAGAGCTTCCTGGTTGGTGAACACACATCTAGGCGCGGGGAGGGTGGTGATCTGTACACCTCTCCCTTCTCCTGTGCATCTCTTCCCTTTGGCCATTTCTAAGTTGTATCCTCCATAGTAAACCAGTACTAGTTAGTGTTGTTCTGGGTTCTGTGAGTTATTCTAGTGAATTTCCAAACCTGAGGAGGGAGAGCAGTGTGGAAACCCTCAAATTTATAGCCCGTTGGTCAGAAGTACAGATGGCAACCTGGGATGTGTAGCTGGCGTCTGGAGCGACACCGGTCTTTTTGGAACCAATTGTTGAGCCCGTGGCATCTCACAATAACCCCCAGCAGGTCATGCCGGGAGTGAACTGGAGAGAGGGACACCCAGCTGGTGCAAGAGAAAACCCCACCCCGTTTGGTGTCAGGAGTATTGTGGGTAAAATGAGCCCACCTACCTACATCAAGCCGAGTACAAACCATCCACATAGATGCTTCCCTGCCAACATGGGTTCAGCAGCTCTGAGCTTGTCTAGCTAGTGGACCTGAGGAGTGTGTTCTTGTTCTCCCTGCCTAGACTCTATTCCTTGTACTCCCGTACCTGGTTTAAATCCAGATTCTTAATCTTGCCTTTATTATTAGAGCGCACTTTTTCTGTGCCCATCTAATCCCTGGGACATGCTGTTGATTTCCCTTTGTCTTGCTCTCTGTGGTGTGGCCTGATACACCAGGCCATGTTTGGCTTTCTCCAACAGTATCTGTGTGCTTTCTCTTGCTTCTGATGGCCTGTTGACAGCTTCTCTCAGAAGGCGATGTTTGTCCTGATGAATCATCGTCCACCATGTTCTGTCCTGCGTCCTGGCCCTTCCTGCTCTGATCAGTACCACTGCCATTTATAGCACGGGATAAAGGTAGAAAAGCTCACCTAGAGTGTTGTGTCAGTACCGGGCCGTTATTCTCTAAAGAGATGAGAGAGTTGTGTGGCAACTCTGTGGTTGCTTAGCATCAGCATGATTCTGAAGTATATTTTTATTTTTCATACAAGCATCTAGCATAGTGCCTTGCAAACTGAAGCATTCAGAAAATGTTTATTGAATTAAAAGCTGCTAACGATGATCATGAATCTGTTACCAGAAAGATTAGAATGAATCAACAAAGACTCAGATGTTAGTCAGAGAAAGAGAACTACCATATGATCTCATATGTGGAATTTAAGAAACAAAACAAATGGACGAAGGAAAAAAAGACAAACCAAAAACCAGACTCTTAACTATAGAGAATAAACAGATGGTTCCCAGAGGGGAGGTGGGTAGGGGATAGGTGAAATAAGTGAAGGGGGGAGTAAGAGTATGCTTATCCTGGGGCGCCTATGTGGTGTGGTCCATTAAGCATCTGACTCTTGGTTTTAGCTCATGTTGTGATCTCAGGGTCATGAGACTGAGCCCCACATCAGGCTCCGCACTCAGTGCTGAGTCTGCTTGCGATTCTCTCCCTTTCCCTCTGACCCACCCTCTCTCATGCATGCATGCTCTCTCTCTCTCTCTCTAAAATAAATAAATCTTTAAACAAAAAAAGAGTGCACTTATCCTGATGAGCCCTGAGTAATAGATAGAAATATTGAATCACGGTATTGTACGCCTGAAATTAATAGAACACTGTTATATTAAAAAAAAACACTGCATTAAAAGTAAGAACGAATGCATTATGCTAACATAAATAGCATTTTTAATTAAATAGCTATGTTAAAAAAAAAAGATTCATGTTCTTTGCCTTTCTCAGTTTGTTCAAATCTCTGAAGAAACTCCTTTGTGCAAATGAAAAATTTATGTAACTATGCTTTTTAGTTTTCCTGATGACTTTCTGCTACAAGGAGTAAGCATAGACAATTCATAGGAATATCTTAAATATTGTGGTATTGAGTAAAAGAGTAAAGTTTTAAAAAGGCAGAACATCTTATATTTGTTGTGCTATGTGGGTATTGTTCCTGGAAATGGAGTCTGTATGGACTGTGGAATTTATACAGACTAATGTTAGATTTTTCTGCTTTTCAGAGGTATAGGCATAAGAATGATAGAACCGGTATATCTCAGCCCCTCATTTGACAATGTACTGCCCAGCTACTTATTTTTACAGGCAAGTATTTGTCAGAGTAAAATATTTAATGATATTGAAACATAACTTCAACGAGTCATTTCAAATCTAAGGTTTCTTTCTATTACCATATTTTTTTGTGATTTATTTTTCTGATCTACCTTTTGTTAAGCAGTAAAAAACAAA
>NC_048232.1:16760622-16776036 GCF_002007445.2 Ailuropoda melanoleuca | reverse complement strand
CCCCCCCCCCCGCCAGTCCCCTTCAGCAGTTGCTCCAAGATTAGTAAGTAGGCCTACTTCACCTATGATCTGTGTGTTTTTTGATCTGGCTTTTGATCTTTTTTGATCTTTTTGATGTGGTTTTTGATCTGATTTGAAACCATTTGTACTGGTTTCTGGGTTGAGTTTGTGTGCAAACCCTTTGTGAGTGGGGTTTCCATTCCTTCCAGTTTTGTAGTTTTCCTGGACATACTCCCTGTTGGTTTTTAAGGCCAGATGTTTTGGAAGCTCATCTCTTCATGCATTATCTAAGGGTTGGGTTGTTGGATGTGGAGTTTGAATCTCTTCTCAAGGAGGTAACATTCCTTTGAGGTCTGTTCTGACAGTGGAATGATGCTCCAGGGGTGTGGTTTTGTCCTTAGCAAGACTGTATCTTTGCCTCTTTACTCGTCTTGGTGCTATCCCTTGTTGTGAGGGCTCTGTTCATCCAATTTCTAGGTCCCATTCAGTTTGTTGTTTGTGGGAGGAGGTGATCTCAGGATCTGATTATTCTGCCATCTTGAACCCTCTTCCACTCATCATTCTCTTATATTATTCAGTGTAGTAGTTCTAGTAACTTTGCTGACAGACTTTTCTGAGTAATGTTTGTTGGTAGGAGTAGCAGGCAGCCATCTTTCAGAAAACTGTTGATTTTTTTTTTAACTCAACTTTTAAACTCAGCGTTCAGTTAATGCTGCTAAGATTTCTTTCTCTGCCTATGGGAGGAAAACCATGCTTCCGTAACAAATGCTATACACATATCATGTATGTTTCTTACTATAAAATTTTAGAACTGTGTCTACTAGTGGTACTTTGTTATTCAGCTAGTAAATTTGCACCCTTTGGTTTCTTGAATTACAGCGTAGTTCAGTCATAGACTTCATAGAAATAGATTAATTTATTAACCAGCCTGTTTATCTTATGAGATCTGGTTCTTTGCATTATTATATGGAGGTACATATTACAAAAACAGTTTTATTTTTTATTTTTTTTAAAGATTTTATTTATTTATTTGACAGAGAGCACAAGCACGAGCAGGGGGAGTGGCCGGCAGAGGGAGAGGGAGAAGCAGACTCCCTGCTCATCAGGGAGCCTGATGCAGAACTTGATTCCAGGACCCTAGGATCATGACCTGAGCTGAAGGGAGATGCTTAACCGACTGAGCCACTCAGGTGCCCCTACATGTTTCTTTTAAAACTGTTTTTGTGGGGTGCCTGGGTGACTTAGTCGGTTAAGTGTCGGCCTTTGGCTCAAGTCATGATCCCGGGGTCCTGGCATTAGAGCCCTGCGTCGGGCTCCTTGCTCAGTGGGAAGTCTGCTTCTCCCTCTCCCTCCACCTCTCGCCCTGCTCATGCTCTCTCTCAAATAAATAAAAATAAAGTCTTTAAAGATAAATAAATAGAGTAAAATTTGCCTAATTAAAAAAAGTAGTCAGAAAGAAAGAAAGAAATATAATCCCATACTGGAACAATAATTGGTTTGAATTATTCTTTGTCGAGTTGTTTTAAGTTAAATACTGTAAAGATGGACTACTTGTGCTGTGGTCAGAAGGAGACAGTCAAAGAAATAGCAGAACTTGAAGCACTAGGTAGGAACCGGATTAGAAAGGCAGGCATATAAATGTTAACATTTGAGTATTTTTCAGAGGACTGTTGTCCTGCAAGTCAGAAAGTCATTTAAATTATGAAAGAATGAGCAGGTCATGGAATTCAAGGTGTCCAGTAATGGGTCCAGACTGGGCAGGGGGTGAGGTGTTGATCAAGGTCAGTGTGCCAATTGTCTCAACCAATGACTGACTTTTGAATGTGAGGCTGTGACTTTTCAGAAGGTTTCTTTGTATTTTTTCTGTTCGGGGCAGGAACTATGTGGTAAATGGTTAGATTTGATCCTGGCTGGAGCAAGGACCAAAGACTAACTAATTAACTAACTCTGATTTAATTCTGATTAAAAGGACAGATTCAGACATATCAAGTGGTTAACAAACGAGTGAGGATAAAAGGGATGGGAGGAGGGAGACAGGAGTTAATGTTTGTTGTATGACAAAGGGTGTTAGAACCAAGTGGACATTGTAGTCATAACCACTGTGGTTGCAGTCCACGAATATCTATAGAAATTATTTCGCTCTAAAGAGCAGCGTAAACTTATCCTGTTGTGGCATAGTAATAATTTGGTCTTTGGGTTTCTGGCACAGAGCTCNCTAGTGAATTTCCAAACCTGAGGAGGGAGAGCAGTGTGGAAACCCTCAAACTTATAGCCCGTTGGTCAGAAGTACAGATGGCAACCTGGGATGTGTAGCTGGCGTCTGGAGCGAAACCGGTCTTGTTGGAACCAACTGTTGAGCCCGTGGCATCTCACAATAACCCCCAGCAGGTCATGCCGGGACTGAACTGGAGTGAGGGACACCCAGCTGGTGCAAGAGAAAACCCCACCTGTTTGGTGTCAGGAGTATTGTGGGTAAAATGAGCCCACCTACCTACATCAAGCCGAGTACAAACCATCCACATAGATGCTTCCCTGCCAACATGGGTTCAGCAGCTCTGAGCTTGTCTAGCTAGTGGACCTGAGGAGTGTGTTCTTGTTCTCCCTGCCTAGACTCTATTCCTTGTACTCCCGTACCTGGTTTAAATCCAGATTCTTAATCTTGCCTTTATTATTAGAGCGCACTTTTTCTGTGCCCATCTAATCCCTGGGACATGCTGTTGATTTCCCTTTGTCTTGCTCTCTGTGGTGTGGCCTGATACACCAGGCCATGTTTGGCTTTCTCCAACAGTACTTGTGTGCTTTCTCTTGCCTCTGATGGCCTGTAGACAGCTTCTCTCAGAAGGCGATGTTTGTCCTGATGAATCATCGTCCACCATGTTCTGTCCTGCGTCCTGGCCCTTCCTGCTCTGATCAGTACCACTGCCATTTATAGCACGGGATAAAGGTAGAAAAGCTCACCTAGAGTGTTGTGTCAGTACCGGGCCGTTATTCTCTAAAGAGATGAGAGAGTTGTGTGGCAACTCTGTGGTTGCTTAGCATCAGCATGATTCTGAAGTATATTTTTATTTTTCATACAAGCGCCTAGCATAGTGCCTTGCAAACTGAAGCATTCAGAAAATGTTTATTGAATTAAAAGCTGCTAACGATGATCATGAATCTGTTACCAGAAAGATTAGAATGAATCAACAAAGACTCAGATGTTAGTCAGAGAAAGAGAACTACCATATGATCTCATATGTGGAATTTAAGAAACAAAACAAATGGACGAAGGAAAAAAAGACAAACCAAAAACCAGACTCTTAACTATAGAGAATAAACAGATGGTTCCCAGAGGGGAGGTGGGTAGGGGATAGGTGAAATAAGTGAAGGGGGGAGTAAGAGTATGCTTATCCTGGGGCGCCTATGTGGTGTGGTCCATTAAGCATCTGACTCTTGGTTTTAGCTCATGTTGTGATCTCAGGGTCATGAGACTGAGCCCCACATCAGGCTCCGCACTCAGTGCTGAGTCTGCTTGCGATTCTCTCCCTTTCCCTCTGACCCACCCTCTCTCATGCATGCATGCTCTCTCTCTCTCTCTCTAAAATAAATAAATCTTTAAACAAAAAAAGAGTGCACTTATCCTGATGAGCCCTGAGTAATAGATAGAAATATTGAATCACGGTATTGTACGCCTGAAATTAATAGAACACTGTTATATTAAAAAAAAACACTGCATTAAAAGTAAGAACGAATGCATTATGCTAACATAAATAGCATTTTTAATTAAANAAAAACAACGTTGTGAAGCAATTGTTGGAGCACAATGTGGCAATGCAGTGTTAAGAGGAGCCCACGTCTATGTTCCAGGAATTGTGTCAGCTTCAAAGTGTAAGTATAATGTTTCAGCCTCTCTGTGCAAGAAAAGATTCTTTAAAATCTGTATACATTATCAAGTGGAAAATGTATTAAGCTATCATTCGGATGTATTTCAAATTTACTTTTATCAGATATTTTCCAAGTTTTACATTTGGGATAGCCAGAAAGAGATTTATCTGATACGGTCTAACAAACTGGGCATCCATATATGGTTTTTTGCCAGTTTTTTTCTTTCCGTACAAGAGTGTGTGAGATGATGTTTATAGGATCATTACTGATTAATAGAGTGTAAGCTGTCAGTGAAATTTTATTTGTATTCTTAACTCCATTGCCCTCAGACTTCTGTTGTCATTTGTGAGGGTAACCTTCAGAACTTGGGGTCTTAATATTGGAATAAAAGCCAATATTCTTAATTTACTCACTCAGTTGATGACATATGCTTAATAAGTTAGTCACTGTGGTTCAGTCTTAATTTATTGGGCTTGAAATCAAGACACATGGGTTTTGATCTATTGGGAAGCTATTCAGTCTGGACTTCAGTTATGTTATCTGTGAAATAAATAATTTGACGTACATCAGGGTGTGCTAAACTGCCCACTGGCCAAGTCTGGCCCGTGTCTGTTTTTGCATGGCTCACAGCTGAAAATCGTTTTTCCATTTTTAAAAGATTGTTTAAAAAAAAATACAAAGAAGAATATGCCAAGAGACTTTATGTGGCTCATAAAGCCTAAGGAATTCACTTGCCCTTTATAGGAACAGTTCATTGACCTCTGATCTATGTGATTTGAACAGTCCTTCTAGCTCTAGTTGATAGACTGCTCACTACTGCTATCAAGTTAATGGGCTAGACAAATTTATGACAGGCTAGTCTAAGAACATGAAAGTGGAATCGAATCACCCATTATTAAAGTCACTGGGATTGGTTACTGAAAATAATTTAATGAAATGGCTACAAAACCTAGATTTAATCAGCCATAAGAATCAACTTCATATGCTGTATAGTTTCAAGGTGTTCTGAGTATATACATATATATACATAGGTACACGTATATATGTATACAAACGTTCATGTATATACACACATGCACACACGTGTATATGAATGAATGTACTTATCATTAAAATCTCTGTCTTAATTGCTATAATAGGAAACCAAAGAAATAAAAACAGCATTATGGGATTTAGAAACATTTCTTTGAGGGATTTTAGTGTACATTTTTGATGAATCTTTTTAAAGGAAGCTTAGAACTTTGAGGATTGAGCCAAAGATACCAAAATTTATATGAAGTTGTTTAGGGAATGTTAGGTTTGGAAAAAATAATTTACATAGTAGATAGCCTTCGTTTTCTGCTTAGCTAAAGAGTTCCAACTTGGATAGGATGTTTTGAAGACTTGTATTTTTTTTTCTCCTAGAAAAAAAAGTCTCCAGTTAGATATATTGTTATGGAACATTTAAAAGTAAAAAGTTGTATTTCTGTAAGGGGATATTTTGAGGTAATGAGCCAGTTTAGACCTCTTCATGCCCACTGTTGATGCCCTTAGATGTCCCTAGTCTAGCTTAAAAAATTTTCACTATTCTTCTGCCAAAATATAGTCTAATTAGTATAATCTGAATTTTCTTCTTTCTTAGTTATGAAAGCTGGAGATCTTATTTCTGTATACTCAGATATTAAAGGCAAATGTAAGAAAGGAGCCAAAGAATTTGATGGAACAAAAGTATTTCTTGGAAATGGGATTTCTGAACTAAGCCGCAAAGAAATCTTCAGTGGGCTACCTGAACTGAAGTATGTCATCAGGTGTTTTGGGGAAATATGCATTCTTTTTGGTGGTTCAAGGAAAATAAAAACGATGTAAAAAATATATCTGGTTACGTTATAAAAATATTTTTTTGGTATAAATCTGACTGAAAAATAATTGTTCAATGCATATTTCCATGTTTTTTTGAAAAATTGCTTTTGGGTAAAAGAGTAAATGCTTAGATTAAAGGGGCCACCTACATAAGTGGGTAGTCATGTTGTAATTGTCAATTTCAGTTTTCCTTTTGAATTTTATTGATTTGAAAATTTTTGCATCTTTCGGGGAACAGTACTCATCTTGATAAAGGATGAATTATGTGACCTATCCAGAACTATTTAAACAGTCTGATTTTGTGAAACGAAAAGCTTATGATTTTAATATAAATTAAAAAAAATTTTTATTAAAAAATTTACCAGAAAGCCAGCAATCACATGGCTACTCGTGGTCAAGAATTAATACTTGGATCTGGGGTGCCTGGGTAGCTCAGTCGGTTGAGTGTCCAACTCTTGATTTCAGCTCAGGTGGTGATCTCATGGTCGTGGAATCGGTCCGATTCCACAAGCGCTCTCTCTCAAATAAATCTTAAAAAAAAAAAAAAAAAGAATTAGCATTTGGATTTACTCAAACCAAATTAAAAAAACGGTTTTAAATCATCTTGGGTTGCTACTGACTCTAAATAAATTAAATCAGTGGGCAAGCCAGAGTCATTTTGCTTCATATTTTCAGCCTGTTTAAGGAGTTCTGTGGACAGCTCCATTACTCCACAGTTGACAGCTGATGTAGACATGCCGAAAAGTGAATTTATCTGTGCAGAGCTGGACTACCTGCCTGATTCCTGGAAGTTTTCATGTCTCAGCAATCTGGGTTTATAGTTGAAATCAATTCTTCTGAAGAAAAAGATTATTGGATTAACTCTAGATAGCAGTACTTTCCAAGTGGCCAAGAGCAGGATTTTATTCTCCTTAGAAGACTGTATAAAGATAAAGCATATATATGTTGTGTTTATCTTTGGGTCTCTAATAGAAAATTCACATTTCGATTTCCTCCTTTCAGTCTATTATTAGTGATATACTCTTCATCCTCTCTCTTTTTTTGTGACTGGCTTAATTTTTTTTTTTTTTTTTACTGAATTATAATTGATGTATTGTATTTCAGGTATACAACACAGTGCTTCAATATTCATAGGCATTAGGAAATGGTCACCACAATAAGGCATTACCATCTGTGGTTATACAGAGTTGTTACAGTATTATTAACTATATTCCCTGTAGTGTACCTTACATCCCCGTGTTTTATTGATAACTTATTTCATCTAGTTTTTAACTTATTTAATCCCCATAACTTAATCCCCGTAACTCATTTATAACTGGAAAGTTAATCTTTTTCACCTTTTTCATTATCCTTACCCCCTTCTCTGGCAACTATCAGATCTCTGTGTCTGTGTTTCTGTTGTTTGTTCATTTGTTTTTTAGATTCCGCATACAAATGAAATCATACAGTATTTGTCTTTATCTGTCTGACTTATTTCACTTAGCATAATACCCTCTGGGGCTATGTTGTCATGAATGGCAAGATTTCATTCTTTTTTATGACTAATATTCCCCTGGGTGTGTGTGTGTGTGTGTGTGTGTGTGTGTGTGTGTGTGTGCGCGCGTGCACGTGCGCACATGTGTACAATATTTTTTTGTAGCTCTGTACTTTCAGTCTGTGTCTGTCTTTGGATCTGAAGTGAATCTCTTGTAGTCAGCTTATAGGTGGGTCTTGTTTTTTATCCATTCATTCATGCTATGTGTTTTGCTTGGATCGTTTAGTCCACTTTCATTTAAAGTAATTATTGATACGTGTGTATATTGCCATTTTGTTATTTGTCTTCTGATTGTTTTTGTAGTTCTTTGTTCTTTTCTTAGGATTTGATTATTTTAGTGTTATTTCCTCTTTATTTTTTGTGTACCTATTATAGGTTTTCGGTTTGTGGTAACCATGAGATCCGACTACCTTTCTAAGTGGTTGATCCACTACCTTTACTATATATTTGCCTTTACCAGTGAGATTTTTATCTTTCATATATTTTATTTCTAGTTATGGCCTTTTCCTTTTTGCTTATAGAAGTCTGTTTAATATTACAAAGCTAGTTCAGGGGTGATGAACTCCATTAACTTTTGCGTCTCTGGGAAACTCTTTATCTCCCCCTTCAATTGTGAATGATAACCTTGCTGAGTATTCTGGATTGTAAGCACTCTGAATGTATCGTGCCATTCATTCTCTTTTGGCCTGCAAAGTTTGTGCTAAGAGATCAGCAGATAGCCTTATGGGGGTTCCCTTAAATGTAACTAATTTTTGTTTCTGCTGTTTTTAAGAGTTTGTTTTTAATTTCTTACATTTTGATTATGATGTATCTTGGTCTGGGTCTCTTTGGGTTCATCGTTTTCGGGGATTCTCTTTTTCTTTGATCTGGGCATCTGTTTCCTTTGCCAAATGAGGGAAGTTTTCATCTATTACTTCTCAGATTTTCTGCCCCGTTCTCTTTTTTCTTTCCTTCTTTCTTTCTTTTTTCTCTCTCTTTTTTCCCCGCCTTTGGGGACTCCTATAAAGGGGATGTTAGTGCACTTGATGTTAGCTTACAGGTCCCCTAAACTATCCTCATTATTAAAATTCCTTTTTCCTTTTGTTGTTCAGTTTGGGTGATTTTTACTGCCTTGTTTTCCAGATCCCTGCCCTGTTCTTCTGTATTACTAATCTGCTGTTTATTCCCTAGAGTGTATTTTTATTTCTCTTATTCTTCAGCTCTGATTGGAACTTTTTTGTATTTTCTTTTTGTTGAAGTTCTCACTGCGTTTATCCATTTTTCTCCCGAGTTTGATGAGCAATGTTATGGCTATTACTTTGGACTTTTTATTGGATAAACTGTTTATTTCCATTTTGTTTAGTTCTCTTTCTGATGTTTTGTGTTCTTCTTTTGTTTGGAACATATTCTTCTGTCTCCTCGTTATGCCCGACTCTGTGTTTCTGTGTATTAGGTAGTTCACCTACATCTCCTGATGCTGAAGGAGTGGCTTTATGTAAGAGGTGACCTGTAGGGCCCAGTAGTGCAATTCTGTTACCCTGGTACCCAGACACAGGTTCCTCAGGGGTGTTCCCTGAGTGGGCTATGTGTGTCCTCCTCTTGTGGCAGCCCCTTGACAGCTGCAGGTGTACTCTTGGTGAGGCTGGCTTCCCTCCCCTCCTGGTTGGCTGGAGGCCTATTCCTGATGACTACAGGTGTGCTGATGGGTGGAGGCCTATAGACTGCGAGGCTCTGCTGAGGGGCAGGGTTGTATGGGGCTCTCAGCGGGGTGTGCACCCTGGCATTAGCATTTTGGAGAGAGGATTTCAAAATGGTGTCTGTCAGCTCCAGCATCAGCAGGACAGAACAAGATAGCAAAAATGGCTATCACCAGTGTCTTACTCCTCAGGGAGAGCGCCCCCCCCCCCCGCCAGTCCCCTTCAGCAGTTGCTCCAAGATTAGTAAGTAGGCCTACTTCACCTATGATCTGTGTGTTTTTTGATCTGGCTTTTGATCTTTTTTGATCTTTTTGATGTGGTTTTTGATCTGATTTGAAACCATTTGTACTGGTTTCTGGGTTGAGTTTGTGTGCAAACCCTTTGTGAGTGGGGTTTCCATTCCTTCCAGTTTTGTAGTTTTCCTGGACATACTCCCTGTTGGTTTTTAAGGCCAGATGTTTTGGAAGCTCATCTCTTCATGCATTATCTAAGGGTTGGGTTGTTGGATGTGGAGTTTGAATCTCTTCTCAAGGAGGTAACATTCCTTTGAGGTCTGTTCTGACAGTGGAATGATGCTCCAGGGGTGTGGTTTTGTCCTTAGCAAGACTGTATCTTTGCCTCTTTACTCGTCTTGGTGCTATCCCTTGTTGTGAGGGCTCTGTTCATCCAATTTCTAGGTCCCATTCAGTTTGTTGTTTGTGGGAGGAGGTGATCTCAGGATCTGATTATTCTGCCATCTTGAACCCTCTTCCACTCATCATTCTCTTATATTATTCAGTGTAGTAGTTCTAGTAACTTTGCTGACAGACTTTTCTGAGTAATGTTTGTTGGTAGGAGTAGCAGGCAGCCATCTTTCAGAAAACTGTTGATTTTTTTTTTAACTCAACTTTTAAACTCAGCGTTCAGTTAATGCTGCTAAGATTTCTTTCTCTGCCTATGGGAGGAAAACCATGCTTCCGTAACAAATGCTATACACATATCATGTATGTTTCTTACTATAAAATTTTAGAACTGTGTCTACTAGTGGTACTTTGTTATTCAGCTAGTAAATTTGCACCCTTTGGTTTCTTGAATTACAGCGTAGTTCAGTCATAGACTTCATAGAAATAGATTAATTTATTAACCAGCCTGTTTATCTTATGAGATCTGGTTCTTTGCATTATTATATGGAGGTACATATTACAAAAACAGTTTTATTTTTTATTTTTTTTAAAGATTTTATTTATTTATTTGACAGAGAGCACAAGCACGAGCAGGGGGAGTGGCCGGCAGAGGGAGAGGGAGAAGCAGACTCCCTGCTCATCAGGGAGCCTGATGCAGAACTTGATTCCAGGACCCTAGGATCATGACCTGAGCTGAAGGGAGATGCTTAACCGACTGAGCCACTCAGGTGCCCCTACATGTTTCTTTTAAAACTGTTTTTGTGGGGTGCCTGGGTGACTTAGTCGGTTAAGTGTCGGCCTTTGGCTCAAGTCATGATCCCGGGGTCCTGGCATTAGAGCCCTGCGTCGGGCTCCTTGCTCAGTGGGAAGTCTGCTTCTCCCTCTCCCTCCACCTCTCGCCCTGCTCATGCTCTCTCTCAAATAAATAAAAATAAAGTCTTTAAAGATAAATAAATAGAGTAAAATTTGCCTAATTAAAAAAAGTAGTCAGAAAGAAAGAAAGAAATATAATCCCATACTGGAACAATAATTGGTTTGAATTATTCTTTGTCGAGTTGTTTTAAGTTAAATACTGTAAAGATGGACTACTTGTGCTGTGGTCAGAAGGAGACAGTCAAAGAAATAGCAGAACTTGAAGCACTAGGTAGGAACCGGATTAGAAAGGCAGGCATATAAATGTTAACATTTGAGTATTTTTCAGAGGACTGTTGTCCTGCAAGTCAGAAAGTCATTTAAATTATGAAAGAATGAGCAGGTCATGGAATTCAAGGTGTCCAGTAATGGGTCCAGACTGGGCAGGGGGTGAGGTGTTGATCAAGGTCAGTGTGCCAATTGTCTCAACCAATGACTGACTTTTGAATGTGAGGCTGTGACTTTTCAGAAGGTTTCTTTGTATTTTTTCTGTTCGGGGCAGGAACTATGTGGTAAATGGTTAGATTTGATCCTGGCTGGAGCAAGGACCAAAGACTAACTAATTAACTAACTCTGATTTAATTCTGATTAAAAGGACAGATTCAGACATATCAAGTGGTTAACAAACGAGTGAGGATAAAAGGGATGGGAGGAGGGAGACAGGAGTTAATGTTTGTTGTATGACAAAGGGTGTTAGAACCAAGTGGACATTGTAGTCATAACCACTGTGGTTGCAGTCCACGAATATCTATAGAAATTATTTCGCTCTAAAGAGCAGCGTAAACTTATCCTGTTGTGGCATAGTAATAATTTGGTCTTTGGGTTTCTGGCACAGAGCTCCCCAAATCCTTGGAATCTCTGCCATGATGAGTGTCTTTTGTATGCTAATGAGGTGACTGGTACCTGGGGGTCCCTAGATAGCTTCTGGAAGGCACTTGCCGGAGGAACCAACCTTGTAGTTAGAAGGGTGGAACGTGCAGCTCTATCCCTGGGCCTCCAGGGAGAGGAGAGGCCCTGGAAATTCAGTTCCTATCCAGTGGTCAGTGATTTAATCAATCATGCTTATGTACTGAAACCTCCATAAAGACCCCTAGGTGGTGGGGTTCAGAGAGCTTCCTGGTTGGTGAACACACATCTAGGCGCGGGGAGGGTGGTGATCTGTACACCTCTCCCTTCTCCTGTGCATCTCTTCCCTTTGGCCATTTCTAAGTTGTATCCTCCATAGTAAACCAGTACTAGTTAGTGTTGTTCTGGGTTCTGTGAGTTATTTTAGTGAATTTTCAAACCTGAGGAGGGAGAGCAGTGTGGAAACCCTCAAATTTATAGCCCGTTGGTCAGAAGTACAGATGGCAACCTGGGATGTGTAGCTGGCGTCTGGAGCGACACCGGTCTTTTTGGAACCAATTGTTGAGCCCGTGGCATCTCACAATAACCCCCAGCAGGTCATGCCGGGAGTGAACTGGAGAGAGGGACACCCAGCTGGTGCAAGAGAAAACCCCACCCCGTTTGGTGTCAGGAGTATTGTGGGTAAAATGAGCCCACCTACCTACATCAAGCCGAGTACAAACCATCCACATAGATGCTTCCCTGCCAACATGGGTTCAGCAGCTCTGAGCTTGTCTAGCTAGTGGACCTGAGGAGTGTGTTCTTGTTCTCCCTGCCTAGACTCTATTCCTTGTACTCCTGTACCTGGTTTAAATCCAGATTCTTAATCTTGCCTTTATTATTAGAGCGCACTTTTTCTGTGCCCATCTAATCCCTGGGACATGCTGTTGATTTCCCTTTGTCTTGCTCTCTGTGGTGTGGCCTGATACACCAGGCCATGTTTGGCTTTCTCCAACAGTATCTGTGTGCTTTCTCTTGCTTCTGATGGCCTGTTGACAGCTTCTCTCAGAAGGCGATGTTTGTCCTGATGAATCATCGTCCACCATGTTCTGTCCTGCGTCCTGGCCCTTCCTGCTCTGATCAGTACCACTGCCATTTATAGCACGGGATAAAGGTAGAAAAGCTCACCTAGAGTGTTGTGTCAGTACCGGGCCGTTATTCTCTAAAGAGATGAGAGAGTTGTGTGGCAACTCTGGGGTTGCTTAGCATCAGCATGATTCTGAAGTATATTTTTATTTTTCATACAAGCGCCTAGCATAGTGCCTTGCAAACTGAAGCATTCAGAAAATGTTTATTGAATTAAAAGCTGCTAACGATGATCATGAATCTGTTACCAGAAAGATTAGAATGAATCAACAAAGACTCAGATGTTAGTCAGAGAAAGAGAACTACCATATGATCTCATATGTGGAATTTAAGAAACAAAACAAATGGACGAAGGAAAAAAAGACAAACCAAAAACCAGACTCTTAACTATAGAGAATAAACAGATGGTTCCCAGAGGGGAGGTGGGTAGGGGATAGGTGAAATAAGTGAAGGGGGGAGTAAGAGTATGCTTATCCTGGGGCGCCTATGTGGTGTGGTCCATTAAGCATCTGACTCTTGGTTTTAGCTCATGTTGTGATCTCAGGGTCATGAGACTGAGCCCCATATCAGGCTCCGCACTCAGTGCTGAGTCTGCTTGCGATTCTCTCCCTTTCCCTCTGACCCACCCTCTCTCATGNTCTGTGTGCTTTCTCTTGCTTCTGATGGCCTGTTGACAGCTTCTCTCAGAAGGCGATGTTTGTCCTGATGAATCATCGTCCACCATGTTCTGTCCTGCGTCCTGGCCCTTCCTGCTCTGATCAGTACCACTGCCATTTATAGCACGGGATAAAGGTAGAAAAGCTCACCTAGAGTGTTGTGTCAGTACCGGGCCGTTATTCTCTAAAGAGATGAGAGAGTTGTGTGGCAACTCTGTGGTTGCTTAGCATCAGCATGATTCTGAAGTATATTTTTATTTTTCATACAAGCATCTAGCATAGTGCCTTGCAAACTGAAGCATTCAGAAAATGT
Source organism: Ailuropoda melanoleuca (assembly GCF_002007445.2). Taxonomy (NCBI): domain Eukaryota; kingdom Metazoa; phylum Chordata; class Mammalia; order Carnivora; family Ursidae; genus Ailuropoda; species Ailuropoda melanoleuca. The sequence goes on along the minus strand of NC_048232.1, from coordinate 16,762,609 downwards.
TTATTGAATTAAAAGCTGCTAACAATGATCATGAATCTGTTACCAGAAAGATTAGAATGAATCAACAAAGACTCAGATGTTAGTCAGAGAAAGAGAACTACCATATGATCTCATATGTGGAATTTAAGAAACAAAACAAATGGACGAAGGAAAAAAAGACAAACCAAAAACCAGACTCTTAACTATAGAGAATAAACAGATGGTTCCCAGAGGGGAGGTGGGTAGGGGATAGGTGAAATAAGTGAAGGGGGGAGTAAGAGTATGCTTATCCTGGGGCGCCTATGTGGTGTGGTCCATTAAGCATCTGACTCTTGGTTTTAGCTCATGTTGTGATCTCAGGGTCATGAGACTGAGCCCCACATCAGGCTCCGCACTCAGTGCTGAGTCTGCTTGCGATTCTCTCCCTTTCCCTCTGACCCACCCTCTCTCATGCATGCATGCTCTCTCTCTCTCTCTCTAAAATAAATAAATCTTTAAACAAAAAAAGAGTGCACTTATCCTGATGAGCCCTGAGTAATAGATAGAAATATTGAATCACGGTATTGTACGCCTGAAATTAATAGAACACTGTTATATTAAAAAAAAACACTGCATTAAAAGTAAGAACGAATGCATTATGCTAACATAAATAGCATTTTTAATTAAACAGCTATGTTAAAAAAAAAGACTCATGTTCTTTGCCTTTCTCAGTTTGTTCAAATCTCTGAAGAAACTCCTTTGTGCAAATGAAAAATTTATGTAACTATGCTTTTTAGTTTTCCTGATGACTTTCTGCTACAAGGAGTAAGCATAGACAATTCATAGGAATATCTTAAATATTGTGGTATTGAGTAAAAGAGTAAAGTTTTAAAAAGGCAGAACATCTTATATTTGTTGTGCTATGTGGGTATGTTCCTGGAAATGGAGTCTGTATGGACTGTGGAATTTATACAGACTAATGTTAGATTTTTCTGCTTTTCAGAGGTATAGGCATAAGAATGATAGAACCGGTATATCTCAGCCCCTCATTTGACAATGTACTGCCCAGCTACTTATTTTTACAGGCAAGTATTTGTCAGAGTAAAATATTTAATGATATTGAAACATAACTTCAACGAGTCATTTCAAATCTAAGGTTTCTTTCTATTACCATATTTTTTTGTGATTTATTTTTCTGATCTACCTTTTGTTAAGCAGTAAAAAACAAAGAATAAACAAAAAAAACCACTTTGTACATATTCTCTTCTTTTTCTCAACTGATTTTAAAGTTTTTTTTAAACCTTCTATTGCCCAAAAATGCTTTAATTGCTTATTAGCCTCTACTGTTTTTTCTTGAAAAATAGTTTAGAAAATACATTACTTTAAAAAAATGCATTACTGGGGCACCTGGGTGGCTCAGTCAGTTAAGCATCTGCCATTGGCTCAGGTCATGATTCTGGGGTCCTGGGATCAAGCCCCATGTCAGGCTCCCTGCTCTGTGGGAGTCTGCTTCTCCCTCTCCCCCACCTTGTGTGTGCTCTCTCTTTCTCACACATACACAAATAAAGTCTTTTAAAAAATGCTTTACTCTGGGATATTATTCTATCTTACTTAAGGCAAACTGTTATCCTAGAGTATCATCAAAACTAATAATGAGTTGATGGTATAATATAACTTATTTCAGTCTAACTTATTGCTGTAGATATTTGAATTTGTCCAACTCATATTTCTAGGTCAGAAACCAGAAATAGTAAGATTGTTTTACATTTTACTTTTCTCCTACAAAAATGGGTTAGTGGCGGGGGGATAGGAAGCCCAGATGTCTTTGAGTGGAATTAGCAGCATAAAACTAGAATTCTTAAGTGGGTGTTAAATGGTGAAGCACCTGAAATTGCAAAATTTTGTACATTTTCTTAGAAAAAGATCTAAAGCTTTCTTATATTTCTAAAAGGGCTTTTGCCTTCAAAATATTGAGAACCACTGAATTGAGGGGGGGGAAATGTGCTTTTTTTTTTTTTTCTAAATTGAA
>NC_048232.1:16564740-16759442 GCF_002007445.2 Ailuropoda melanoleuca | reverse complement strand
TCTCTCTAAAATAAATAAATCTTTAAACAAAAAAAGAGTGCACTTATCCTGATGAGCCCTGAGTAATAGATAGAAATATTGAATCACGGTATTGTACGCCTGAAATTAATAGAACACTGTTATATTAAAAAAAAACACTGCATTAAAAGTAAGAACGAATGCATTATGCTAACATAAATAGCATTTTTAATTAAATAGCTATGTTAAAAAAAAAAGATTCATGTTCTTTGCCTTTCTCAGTTTGTTCAAATCTCTGAAGAAACTCCTTTGTGCAAATGAAAAATTTATGTAACTATGCTTTTTAGTTTTCCTGATGACTTTCTGCTACAAGGAGTAAGCATAGACAATTCATAGGAATATCTTAAATATTGTGGTATTGAGTAAAAGAGTAAAGTTTTAAAAAGGCAGAACATCTTATATTTGTTGTGCTATGTGGGTATGTTCCTGGAAATGGAGTCTGTATGGACTGTGGAATTTATACAGACTAATGTTAGATTTTTCTGCTTTTCAGAGGTATAGGCATAAGAATGATAGAACCGGTATATCTCAGCCCCTCATTTGACAATGTACTGCCCAGCTACTTTATTTTTACAGGCAAGTATTTGTCAGAGTAAAATATTTAATGATATTGAAACATAACTTCAACGAGTCATTTCAAATCTAAGGTTTCTTTCTATTACCATATTTTTTTGTGATTTATTTTTCTGATCTACCTTTTGTTAAGCAGTAAAAAACAAAAAATAAACAAAAAAAACCACTTTGTACATATTCTCTTCTTTTTCTCAACTGATTTTAAAGTTTTTTTTAAACCTTCTATTGCCCAAAAATGCTTTAATTGCTTATTAGCCTCTACTGTTTTTTCTTGAAAAATAGTTTAGAAAATACATTACTTTAAAAAAATGCATTACTGGGGCACCTGGGTGGCTCAGTCAGTTAAGCATCTGCCATTGGCTCAGGTCATGATTCTGGGGTCCTGGGATCAAGCCCCATGTCAGGCTCCCTGCTCTGTGGGAGTCTGCTTCTCCCTCTCCCCCCACCTTGTGTGTGCTCTCTCTTTCTCACACATACACAAATAAAGTCTTTTTAAAAATGCTTTACTCTGGGATATTATTCTATCTTACTTAAGGCAAACTGTTATCCTAGAGTAACAGTCCTTGTATCATCAAAACTAATAATGAGTTGATGGTATAATATAACTTATTGCAGTCTAACTTATTGCTGTAGATATTTGAATTGTCCAATCTCATATTTCTAGGTCAGAAACCAGAAATAGTAAGATTGTTTTACATTTTACTTTTCTCCTGCAGAAATGGGGTAGTGGCGGGGAGATAGGAAGCCCAGATGTCTTTGAGTGGCATTAGCAGCATAAAACTAGAATTCTTAAGTGGGTGTTAAATGGTGAAGCACCTGAAATTGCAAAATTTTGTACATTTTCTTAGAAAAAGATCCAAAGCTTTTTGTTATATTTCTAAAAGGGCTTTCGCCTTCAAAATATTGAGAACCACTGAATTGAGGGGGGAAAAATGTGCTTTTTTTTTTTCTTCTAAATTGAAGGGGAGATGCATTGTGCATGTGCATGTGTGTGTCTCGTGTGTGAACATCCTATGAGATCATAGGCTACTCTAGGAAACTGTGAATTTCCTGACACTAGTATGTTTACAGAAAACCTGTTCTTGGCAAAGGATGATATACTGGATTACCTCCAAAAATTTCTTTATGTTCTCTGATTCTGAATTTTAAAAGGATTTAGAATCATTGATAATTGATTTTTTTTTTCTTTATAGAATTTGCCATCTGCTGTGGTAACTCATGTTCTGAATCCTCAACCTGGAGAGAAGATTCTAGATTTGTGTGCAGCACCTGGAGGCAAAACAACACACATTGCAGCATTAATGCGTGATCAGGTGAGACTGTCTTCACAGCAAAAACTCCTCTCAACAAATTACATGTTTCAGTGTTGAAGGTGGAACTACACATAATTTATGAAACATTATATAGACATTTATAATCTGAATTATTTCAGATTCAGCCAAAGTGAAGACTGCTCAGTGATGGCATTGATCACATGTTGAGTTCAGTAGATAATTATCATTTGTGAGAACTATCTGAAGATCTTCCTGAATCCCAGATTTATTGATACATTTGTAGAGTAGAAGTCTTCTTCATAAAATTACATTTAAATGCAACATTTAAGGTTTTTTGTATTCTTAATTGTAAGACTCAACACTTTTTAAACTACTGAATTCTGCCACTAAAACTTAATTTAACAGCATATTACTAAAGTATCAATATATACATTGATATATATATATATATGTACATTATGATACATATACATCAAACACATTTTCTTGAGAGTCATAAAAACCTTATAATCTGGCTTAATTATAAAGCCTGCCTCATTGTCACAAAATATAGTAAGGCTTGGATAACTTTATTTCAGATTTTACTGCTTTTTCCTGCATGTATGTATTTGACAATATATTTCCTTTCATTGTGGGTTAATCTGTGTTCAAAACTCAGTGTGACCTTTTAACCGTTCTGTACTGAGCCTGAGATTCTTCAGCTCAAGGAGAATAGGGCCAGTTGATGATATCTTTCTTCTTATTTCAAATTCCATAAAATTACATGGATCCTGAAATGCTTAGACATACTAGTATCTTCACCTACTTTACTCTGGAGGCAGATTTTAACTGATTGGTTGGTTGATTAAACAGACAGTTAGTGCTTACATATGCCAAGTACTGGGGATGCAGCAACAAACCACTGGGACCAAAATTGTCTTCGTCATGTAGCTTCCCTTCTAGTTAAGAGGAGACAGATAATAAACTAAATGAATACAAGTTATGGCATGTAGGATTGTGGTAAGGGTGGTGGTGAGCAAGAGAGGAAGGGAAGGGGCAATCGGGGGTATTGAGGGGTGTGAGTCTGCAGTTTTTAGGAGGGTGGTGAGAAATGCATCCTGTGAGGTGGTTTTTGAGGAAAGTCTTGGAGGTGATGAGCAGTATGGAAGTCTGTGGAGTGCATGTTTTCACTAGAGAAAAAGCAAGTGTGGGTGCTCTGAGGCTGGAGGGCACCTGCCCTGTTTGAGGAACCTCTGCCGTTTGCTGAGAGAGATGGAGTGAGGAGGACAGGAGGAGGAAGAGAGACCAGGATGTTAGCTGTGCTTGAGTGATGGGAAGTCACAGAAGAGTGACATAAGCCTCTATACTATTTCAAGTATCGTTTTGGCTGCTGCCTTGAAAACAGGCTGGAAGAGGGCAAGGGAAGCATCGTGGAGGTGGCAGGGAGTTCTGGAGATGTGTTTAAGGTGGAGTTGTAAGGAGTTGCCGATGCACTGGATGTGGGCTATGGATATGGGAGAGTAATCCAGGGTGACTCCTATAGATTTTGGGTAGGGGTGACTGTGGGAGGAGCAAATTATGCAGGGAAAGGTCAGAAAGTTAGTTTTGGAGATAGTAACTGAAGTGCCCATTAGACTTGCAAAGGGTGATGTTGAGCAGGCAATTGGATATTGGAGCCGAGAGTTCAGGACAGAGGTATAGACTGGAAATAAAAATATGGATTGGAAATGTAAATATATATAAAATAGAAATTTGCAAGTGATCAGCATATAGATAATACTTAAAGCTATAGAATTGGTGTGGGTGGCAATAGAGAGTAGAAGAGGCCGGAAAACTGAGCCGCATGGGTACTGTGTGCCAACATTCAGAGGTTGGGGAAAGGAGAGGGAATGGCCAGCGATGTCAGCGGAAAACCAGAGGAGTAGTATGACACCCTGGAAATGATGCAACGAAAGGGATTGAAAGACAGCGGGGATATCAGATGTGTCAGATGTTCTTGGCGGGCCACGTAAAGTGAGGACTGAGAACTTTCAGTGCACTTAGCACCAGGTCGGTGATGGGCAACCTTATCACAAACAGTTTTGGTGAGTGGAAATGCTTGCTTGCATTGAGAATGAGAGGAATCCAAGAAAGTGAATCATGACAGCTCCTTTGGCGGTGGGAGGGGGAGGTATTTGTACAGGAATACAGTGAAATGGGGCAGTAGTTGGAGGTGAACTCAGGGAGTACTTTATTTTAAGATGAGAGGAGCGATCATGTTTGTGTGCTAATGAGAGATCCATTAAAAGGGGAAATTGCTAACACCAGAGGGAGCAGGGAAGATTGCTGGAACAGTGTCTTTGAGGAGGTGAGATATGATACAGTTGGATGCACAAGTGGCTTTAGATGGTCGCGTGCGGCAGTTTATCCATGGAAATCGGAGGGGAGGCGGAGTACACGGGTGCAGATATTGGTGGGCTGGTCAATGTGGTAAGAGACGAAGTTCTCTTCTGGTTGTTTGAGTTTTCTCAGTGAAATAGGAAGCAAGGCCATCCTATGAGAATGGGGATTGATTGGGAAGGAGGTGGTAAGAGCTAGGAGGTACGAAACGTTAATCTAGGAAAATGGAAGTGAGAATGGGCTACGGACACATCCTGGGAATTTCAGTTTGCACTCTGGGCTCCACCAATACAGTGGTCATGAGTTTAAGGTAAGATTTATTGGGATAGTGATGGGTTTTTTTTTAGCTGCCTGGGGGTACATGTGAAGTTGATGGAGAATGGGATTTAACCACAGCAGCATTTTTGTCGTGCTTATATCTGAGACACAAGCATGTGTATAAGAGAGTAATGTGATGGAACATGGAATCTCAACTGGGTGAAGAGCGTAGCAAGGACAGTGAAAGACTGAGGGCAGTGGATCCATTCTTATTTTTCTAAGTTAGCTCAGATTTATACAGTGGTAGGAATTCTTAGGCACTTAGGAAACTCGGCAGTTGTTTTTATGGTACTCATTTATAGATAAGGAGAAATTGCCTACTTGAAGTGTAAGACTTTCTGGTGTAGAAATACACTTCTGTGAGGCTTAACAGAGCCCTTCTGCTCTGATTCACTTGATAGAAGATGTAATATCTGTGTGCTCACTCCCCAGAGTGCCAGATGTTGGACTTTACCAGATGATCGATCATTTTTTATCTATATTTGATGGTTTTTAGGATGGTCAAGTGATTTATAAGCAATCTTAGACAGAAAATAATACATTTACTGTGTCAAGGTGAAATTGTAGCTTTTCTCTTTCATTAGTGCAAATCATTTTATCCAAAGACTTCTGATGAAAATTCACATTACTTGCATATTAGTATTTGATGCTATTACAATTTCTGAAATATTCACTATGTCACAAGCAGGGGGATAACGCGCGAGCACACAAACACATGTAAATAAATAAATTTATATTTTCAGTAAATATATTAAAGGGTTAAAACCTATCTCTGCACTATATGTGTATCTACATACAATATAAATGGCAATGTATATGTGTTCTGTGTGTGTGCATGTATATATGCACCCTGTATATATGTACCCTACACACACACACTTGTGGTAGCACTCAGTGAGTGGCTTTAAAGTAACAAAGGAAGGAAAAGATATTTGTTGTTAAGGTTTTGGGGTATTATACTCTTGGTTCGTTAGAGGAGATGTACTTTCCTGTTTACTTATACTCTTCTTTGTCCCAAAGGAATTTAAGGTGGTAACAGCAAAAACCTTAAGGAAAAATGCATTAAATACCACCAGTGCATAAAACGGCAGAACATGAAATAGAAGGATTCATTTTATGAAGGTGTGGTGTTTAATGCAAGTCAGTTTTCAGTTTACTTGAAATCCTTAATTGTAAAGATTATGGTATGATTTGAAGAAGTGATAATAATCTGCCCTTAATTTAAGGTATATGATATTTATTGTGTTTGCTTAGAAGTATCCAGACATATTTTATTCTCTCCAGTAAGAAATCTTTCCAAAGAGAGTCTGGATATTTTAGGTGTGTCCATGTTCTGTTGTTCGGTTTCATAGTGCTCTATAAAGGTGACCACAGAAAGTGTAGCAGCATTGTAATCTAAGATGCGGGTGATGCATTTGTCATACAAGGATGGTGTCATACAAGGATGTCATACAAGGATGGTGATATATATAAAAGAAACAAAAGCAAGAAAAGACACTGAAGAGTTAATCTCACCATCTCTGCAATATCATTTCACAGTATATTTAAAAAATCATATGAATGTCACAGTGCATTCGTAAAAGAGTGGCCTCGTCTTCATTGACTTTAACTTAACTGAAGAGTTGCCATATAAAATTATTATTATTATGTTTTAAGATTTTATTTATTTATTTAACACAGAGAGAGCCAGAGAGAGAGGGAACACAAGCAGGGGGAGTGGGAGAGGAAGAAGCAGGCTCATGGCGGAGGAGCCTGATGTGGGGCTCGATCCCATAACGCCGGGATCACACCCTGAGCCGAAGGCAGACGCTTAACCACTGTGCTACCCAGGCGCCCCCAAAATTATTATTATTATTATTATTTTTAAAGATTTTATTTATTTATTTGACAGAGATAGAGACAGCCAGCGAGAGAGGGAACACAAGCAGGGGGAGTGGGAGAGGAAGAAGCAGACTCATGGCGGAGGAGCCTGATGTGGGGCTCGATCCCATAACGCTGGGATCACGCCCTGAGCCGAAGGCAGACGCTTAACCACTGTGCCACCCATGCACCCCCAAAATTATTTTTGAACTACTTTTTATACCAGTCTGTAGCATTTTGCTGTAATATACAGGTCAATATTTTTATGTTATGGTTGTCAGAATTGGCATGAATTTTGTTTACATATACAACTCAGAAAATATTGAGATGAGGATTGACTTTACAGGTAACAGTCATCTGTATCCCAAAGCACTAGAAAGCACACATATCTCAGAACGTTAGTTCATATTCTTCCAAGTGTGAACAAAGCACATCAGTTGGTGATTTTTTTTTTTTTTTTAATATTTACCTCCAGTAGATCTTTTCAGGTTACTTAGATGGCAAATACTATGGTTTTGAGTTTTGTTAATTAAAAATAGCTGTGTACTATAAGAAAATTAACCTGGCAAGAATGTACTTTTCTATTTTGTATTTATTTTTAAAATTTTTCTTTAAATTCCAGTTAGTAACATCCAGTGTAACATCCCTACAATTTAGTCTTCCATACATCACCCGGTGCTCATCACAAGTGCCCTCCTTAATCCCCATCACCTATTTCACCCATCCCCTCACCCTCCTCCCCTCTGGTAACCAGCAATTTGTTCTCTATAGTGAGGAGTCTGTTTCTTGGTTTGTCTCTAAGAACGGTTTTCTTTTTTTTTTCCCCAAAAGGCTGAGACTTTAAGTATTTTATTTTATTTTATTATTATTTTTTTAATGATTTTTTATTATGTTAGTCACCATACAGTACATCCCCGGATTCCGATGTAAAGTTCGATGCTTCATTAGTTGCGTATAACACCCAGTGCACCATGCAATACGTGCCCTCCTTACTACCCATCACCGGTCTATCCCAATCCCCCAACCCCTCCCCTCTGAGGCCCTCAGTTTGTTTCTCATAGTCCATGAGACTTTAAGTATTTTAGTGTAAATTTGATACACATTTGGTTAATGAATTCAGCTTTAAAACTAGGGATAGGAGGAAAGTAGGGAAGACTGTAATTTTTCATCAGTTTTCCTCATTATTAATAGTTTTCATGACTGCTTTGGGTTTACACTTTATGTGTGTTTTGTTTGTTTTTTAGGGAGAAGTAATAGCACTGGATAAAATACCCAACAAAGTAGAAAAAATAAAACAGAATGCTTTATTGTTAGGGCTGAATTCCATCAAGGCGTTTTGCTTTGACGGAACAAAGGCTCTTCAACTCGATATGGTTAAGGATGCTGAAGGTGAGTTAAATTTTATCTTTACAGGCTTCTGTAATTGGCTCTTGGAAACAGATTTTGCTGTCATTGTTCTAGCCCTAAAATATCCATAACACCTTGAAACTGGAATGGATCTGAGATATTTTGCCATAATAGATACCATTTTGCTTTTCATCTTATCCCAGAACATATATATAGTACCTATATATAGTTATGTCAGATTTTAATAACATCAAATCAAACCCCAAGACCTGGTCAGACTCTTTAGTCTTAATGTATTTGTCTTAATTTCATATTAAATCTCAGAAAGCTTATTAGCCTTTCAAGTTTATGATTCTTGAGCTAATTTTTTTTTCTTCATTTTTCTTGAGAGAATGGGGCTATGGAGCTGGGAAGGAAGGGAAAACTGCCACATATCTTGCTTTGGAGTAAAATGTTGCATTTATTAAGTCCTCTGTTGCTCTCTTTGTGTAGATAAGGTTTCATGAAATACTCAAGAAACTTGCATATTTTAATGAATTAATTGCCATTAGTTTCCCCAAAATATTTATTGATTAAAGATGCTACTTGAAAAAAGATGATTTTAAAAAGCTGAGGACATGGTTTTGACTCCCCACCCTTTACAGACCATCTAGTTTTCACATATATAAGGTCTTGTTCATAAGAATGACTGGTAGACAGTGGACAGCTCAATATAATCCATTACTGTCACTTTACTGAAATTGTTGGTAGGTCACCAAGTTATGTATATCATTGAATAAAGTGATCATCCTCAAAAGCATATTAGGCTGAGATTGGGGTGAGAACAATCAAGCTGTGAAGGTAGCCATCTTAGAGTTTGGTTTTCAGTGCTATAGGGAGACATTCATTAATTAACTTGGGATATTCGATCACTGATTTTTCACTCATCCATATCACTTTATTAGCTGATGGTTGTAGGTTGTCATCTTTAGCTCTTTTTTTCATCTTAAGACCTGTTTCATCACAGATACTTTATGGTAGTTTGATTTGGAGTATTAAACCTAGAGTGTCTGGCAATAGACCCATCTGTTTGATGGAAAATGCATCAGTAGTAATGTCAACATTAACATATCTTTGGGACTCCTGGAAAGTGAGAAGTTATTTTGTGACACCTGCCTGATGTGTAATAAACCACATGGGAATAAACAAATAAATGAAACACATGGAAAGCTTCTTAGAATATGGATTGTTCTCAGGAGCAAGTTCTGGACTATTATGTATCTTCCTATAGAGGTGGGAATAGGTCAGGTGTAATTGCCTGATTACGTGAGAACAGCTCTTCATAGTCAGTTGATTGTTAACCCAGAAGAGTTAGCCAGGAGGTTCGCAGGAGATTTATAGTAGCGTATCAGCTAATGGGCTGTATCCGAGAGACCCAAAATACAGTGGTTTAGGAAAGATAGAAGCGTTTTTTGTTTCTTTGTTTGTTTTTGTTTATTTTGGTCTCACCTAACAGAAGTGGGCCTCCAACGTGGTAGTTTCATCTCTGGGTCCAAGGCAGATGTGCCAGTTCTTTCAAGGGGAAAGGAGAGGGTATCAGAATCCTTACAAGTTCACATGCCACTGGCCAGGTTAGTCATTGATCAATTTAACTGCAAGGGGGGCTGGAAATGTTGTCATTAGATGTGTAGCCATGTGCCCAGTTCGAAACATGACTTTAGAAAAAGACGATAATGGGTATTAAAAAACAACTAGCAGTCTGACAAAGACTTTGTATTACTGAAAGTGATGATGGTGATTGTTAAAATTTATAAGATATTTTAAATTTCTATTATTTTAGGGTAGTTGACAGTGTTATTAGTTTCAAGTGTACGGTATAACAATTCTAAAGTTCTGTATATACTCAGTGCTCACCACAGTCACCCTCTGTCACCATAAAATGTTACTATATTATTGAGTATATGCCCTACGCTGTGCTTTTTATCTCTGTGACTTACTCATTGTATAGCTAGAAGTTTCTATCTCTTAATTTCCTTCACATATTTTGCCCATCCCCTTACCTACCTCCCCTCTGGCAACCACCAGTTGGTTGTATTTATGAGTCTGTTTCTGTTTGTTTGCTCACTTATTTTGACATTTGGAGTCCACATATAAGTGAAATTCTATGGTATTTGTCTGTGTCTGACTTATTTTACTTAGCATAATACCCTCTAGGTCCATCCATGTTGTCATGAATGGCACGATGCCATTCATTTTTGTAGCTGACTAATACTTGTGTGTTTGTGTATACATACTACATCTTTATCCCATCTATCAGTAGACACTTGGGATTGCTTCAGTATATTGGCTACTGAAAGGGGCACCTGGCTGGTTCAGTCTGTAGAGTATGCAGATCTTGATCTTGGGGTTGTAAGTTTGAGCTCCATGTTAGATGATATAAAAAAAAAAAAAGTACTGCCTACTGAAATAATACTGCAATAAACGTAGGGTTGCATATATCTTTTTTGAATTAATGTTTTCATTTTCTTTGAGTAATTATCTGGTTGTAGAATTACCAGATCATATAGTATTTTTATTTTTAATTTTTTGAGGAATCTCAAATAGATAATACTTCTAGCTTTGTTCTTCTTTTTCAAGATTGCTTTGACTGTTTGGGGTCTTTTGTAGTTTAATATAAATTTTAATACTCTTTGTTCTAGTTCTATGAAAAGCACTGTTGTTTTTTTGGTAGTGATTGCATTAAATCTTTAAATTGCTTGGGTAGTATGGGCATTTTAATGGTATTCTTCCCATCCATGAGCATGGTGTATCTTTCCATATGTTTGTATTGTCTTCAGTTTCTTTCCTTAATGTCTTAGAATTTTCAGAGTATAGGTCTTCCCCTTGTTTAAATTTATTCCTTTGTATTTTTTCTTTTTGGAGCATTTATAAATGGGATTGTTTTCTTAATTTCTCTTCTACTTCATTATTAGTGCACAGAAACACAACAGATTTCTGTATATTAATTTTACATTTTATAACTTAACTGAATTCACTAATTTTAATAGGTTTTTTAATGGTCTTTAGGATTTTCTATATATAGTATCAAGTCATCTGTAAAGAGTAACAGTTTTATTTCCTCCACCAGTTTGGATGCCTTTTATTTCTTGTCTGATTGCTGTGCCTAGACTTCCAGTACTGTGTTGAATAAAAGTGGTGAGAGTGGACATCTTTGTCTTATTCCTCATCTTAGAGGAAAAGCTTTCAATTTTTCACTATTGAGTATGATATTGGCTGTGCATTGTTTCATATATGTCCTTTATTATGTTGAGGTATGTTTCTCCTAAACCCACTTTGTTGAGAGTTTTTATCATGAGTGGGTATTGTATTTTGTCAGATAGTTTTTCTGCATCTATTGAGATAATCATATGGTTTTCATCATTCTTGTTAATGTGATGTATCACATTGGCATGTGAATATTGAACCATCCTTGCATCTGGGAATAAATTCCACTTGATTGTGGTGAATGATCCTTTCATATATTGTTGAATTTGGTTTGCTAATGTTTTGTTGAGGATTTTTGCATCTGTCTATCAGGGGTAGTGGCCTGCAGTTTTCTTTTCCTGTAGTGTCTTTGTCTGGTTTTGGTAACAGGCTAATGCTGGCCTCTTAGAATGAATTTGGAAGTTTTTCTTCCCCTTTTATTTTTTGAAACAGTTTGGGAAGAATAGGTATTAACTCTTCTTTCAATATTTGGTAGAATTCACCTTTGAAGCCATCAGGCCCTGGACTTTTGTTTGTTGGGAGTTTTTTGATTACTGATTTAATTTCATTACTAGTAATAAGTCTGTTCAAATATTCTGTTTCTTCCCGATTCAGTTTTGAAAGACTGTATGTTTCTAGGAATTTATCCATTTCTTTTAGGTTGTTTGCATGTAATTTTTTTGTAGTGTTCTTATAATCCTTTGTATTTCTGTGGTGTTGGTTATTTCTGTTCTTTCACTTCTGATTTTATTATTTGAGTTCTCTCTTGATGAGTCTGGCTAAATGTTTATCAATGTTGTTCATCCTTTCAAAGAACCAGCTCTTGGTTTCATTGATCTTTTCTTTTGTTGTTTTTTTTAGTCTCAATTTATTTCCACTCTAATCTTTTTATTGACTTCCTTCTACTAACTTTGGGCTTTGTTCTTTTTTCTCATTCCTTTAGGTGTAAGGTCTGATTGTTTGAGATTTTTCTTATTTCTTAAGGTAGGTCTGTATCACCATAAACTTCTGTCTTAGAACTGTTTTTGCTGTGTTCCCCAAATTTTGGACTGTTGTGTTTCCATTTTCATTTGTCTCCAGGTATTACTTGATTTCCTCTTTGATTTCATCATCGACCCATTTTTGTTTAGTCGTATGTTATAACTAGCTACCATGTGTTTGTGTTTTTTCCATTTTTTTTTTTTAATTCTAGTTTCACATTGTGGTGGTTGGAAAAGATGCTTGATATGATTTTGGCGTTCTTAAATTTATTGATACTTGTTTTGTGGCCTCACATGTGATCTCTCTTGGAGAATGTGCCACGTGCACTAGAAAAGAAAGTGTGTTTTGCTCATTTTGGATGGAATGTTCGGTATCTTTTAGGTTTATTTGGTCTATGTGTCATTCAAAGTGACTGTTTCCTTGTTGATTTTCCGTCTGGATGATCTGTCAGTTGATGTAATTGAAATTGAGGTGTTAAAGTCCACTACTATTATTGTATATATTCCATTATTGTCATACTGTCCTTTTATGTCTGTTAATACTTGTTTTATGTATTTAGGTGCTCCTATGTTGGGTGGATGGGTATTTGCAATTGTTATATCCTCCTGTTGGATTGATCCCTTTATTATTATGTAATGCCTTTATTTGTCTCTTATTAGAACTTTGTTTTAAAGTCTGTTTTGTTTGATAGAAGTGTTTCTGCATGGCTTTGTTTTCTTGTTTGTTTTTGTTTTGTTTTTTTTGTTGTTGTTGTTGATGTTATTTTTTTGCTTTTGTTTGCATGGAATATCTTTCCGTTCCTTCATTTTCAGTCTCTGTGTCTTTAAGTCTGAAGTGAGTCTTGTATGGACAGCATATAGGTGGGTCTTGATTTTTTTTTTTTTTTTAAAGATTTTTTATTTATTTATTAGACAGAGATAGAGACAGCCAGCGAGAGAGGGAACACAAGCAGGGAGAGTGGGAGAGGAAGAAGCAGGCTCATAGCTGAGGAGCCTGACGTGGGGCTCGATCCCATAACGCCGGGATCACGCCCTGAGCTGAAGGCAGACGCTTAACCGCTGTGCCACCCAGGTGCCCCTGATTTTTTATTCATTCAGTCACTTATGTCTTTTAAATGAAGCATTTATTTAAACTTGAAGTAATTGTTGGGGTGCCTGTGTGGCTCAGTCAGTTAAGCATCTGCCTTCACCTTAGGTCATGATCCCAGGGTCCTGTGTTGGGCTCCCTATTCGGGGGTGGGGGGGAGTCTGCTTCTCCCTCTGTCCCTCCCCCTGCTCATGCTCTCTCTCTCTCTCTCTCTAATAAATAAATAAAATCTTTTTTAAAAAACCCTAATTATTGATGATATGTACTTACTGCCATTTTGTTAATTGCTTTCTGGTTATTTTTGTAGTTCTCTGTTTCTTGCTCACTTTTCTTGCTCACTTCCTTTGTGGTTTGTTTGGTTTTTTTAGTGTTATGCTTGGATTCTTTTCTCTTTATTTTTTGTGTATCTGTTATAGGTCTTTTATTTGTGGTTATCATGGTGTTCATTTATAACATCCTATTGTGTATAGCAGTCTGTATTAAGTTGGTGGTTACTTAAGTTCGAATACTGAAAGCACTAAATTTTTACTTCATTTCATGTATATGATGTCATATTTTACATCTTTTTATTTTGTGTATTCCTTAAGTTTTGTAGATATACTTGATTTCACAACCATAGTGTTTTCACCTTCATATTGGTTTTAGGAAAAATTAATCTATATTCACTGTGTGTTTGCTTTTACCAGTGAAGTTTTTTTCTGTCATGATTTTCTTCTAGTTATAGTCTTTTCTTTCCTCTGAAAAAATTCCCTTTAAACAGTTTTTGTAAGGCAGGTTTAGTGGTGATAAACTCCTTTAACTTTTTTTTGTCCAGGAAACTTTTTATTTCTCCTTCATTTCTCCTTCAAGATAGCCTTGCTGTTGAAGGGCATCTCGGCTCCTTCCACAGTTTGGCTATGGTGGACAATGCTGCTATGAACATTGGGGTGCATATGGCCCTTCTCTTCACTATGTCTGTATCTTTGGGGTAAATACCCACTAGTGCAATTGCTGGTCATAGGGTAGCTCTATTTTTAACTTTTTGAGGGACCTCCACACTGTTTTCCAAAGTGTTATACGCAAACAATGAATCATGGAGCACTACGTCAATAACTAATGATGTACTGTATGGTGACTAACATATCATAATAAAAAAAAAAAGGAAAAAAAAAAGCCTTGCTGGATAGAGTATTCTTGGTTGTAGGCTTTTCCTTCAGCACTTTGGGTGGGTTGGGTTTTTGTGGTTTTTTTTGGTTTTGTCTTTTTTTTTAAAGATTTTATTTATTTATTTGACAGAGGGAGCGAGAGAGCACAATCGGGGAACAGCAGAGAGAGAGGGAGAAGTGGGGCTCAATCCCAGGACCCTGGGATCATGACCTGAGCCGCAGGTAGTCCCATAACCAACTGAGCCACCCAGGCGCCCCCCCCTCCTTTCAGCACTTTGAATGTATCATTGCCACATTCCTCTGGCCTGCAAAGTTTCTGTTGAAAAATCAACTGATAGCTTAATTGTCAGAGCTCCCAGTGTTAGGCTGTGCTGATTTTCAAAGCCAGGTATCATGAGACTCATCTTCGCAGTTTAAGTCCCCAAGGCTGTGGTTGCCAGCTGTGGGATCTGATCCCCTCCTCCATCTTTCCTTTTGTGCTTAGTCATATCGGGGGTTTAGTCATTGACCTTATCTCTACCCCTCTTACCCTTTTTGATGTGTCCTTCTCTTTATGACTAGGTGTGGAGGATCTGTCAGTCTTGAGATTTTCAGAATGAGTTGTAGAAGTTGTGGTTGTTGGTTTAGTGTCTGTGGGATAAGGTGAACTCAGGATCCTTCTACTCTGCCATTTCCCGCCTCATGTTTTCTAAATTTATTCCTTTTAGTTAATAAATTGCTTCTTTCCTTTTTAAGTTGGAAGAGTTTGAAGTCCTCTATGTGGATAAATGAGGTGTTTAGTATAAGGTGGTAAGAAGTTGATTTGGTGACTTGGTCACTGTGCACTAATGTCAAGTTGCAGGGTAGTTCTGATTTTTAAGCAATTTGTTCTGGGTATGGACTGCTGTTATAACAAAGCAGCCCATCACTCTGGCTTAAAACAACAATAAGTTTATTATTATTTCTCACAATTTTAGGGATCAACTGGGAACTCAAGTGGTTTTCACTTTCAGTGGCTTATGCAACAGCAGTCACATGGTACTTGAGGGAAGGGTCACCTCAGAAGCTTTGTCTACCACGTACCTATCTAGAGGTTAATGGTGGCTCTCAGGTGGCACCTATACATGGCCTCTCCATGTACTAGATTTTCTCAGACTATGTTGGCTGGGTTCTGAAAACAAGTGTCCCAAGAGCCCCAGGCAGAAGCTGTATCACCTTTTAGGACCTCGTCCAAAAGTCATGTAGCAGCAAGTCTGCTTTTGTCAAGAATAAAGGAGAAGGAACATTAGACCCTATCTGCTGTGGGAAAAGAGTCAATGTCAAATTGAAGGGCATGTGGGATGGGAGGTATTTGTCATAGCCATCTTTAGAAAAAAGTATAATTTTTTTCACAGTTTTAAATTATTCGTGTGCTTAGCTATAAATTTTTAACTTATATGCACAATAGATTGTTAGCCTTACACAGAAAGAATAAGTACTGACTTGGAAAATGAAAGAGCACAAAAACAATAATTCTCCCAATTTACTTCAGGGTGATTTTCACCTGTTCTGTAAATTCAGTTAATATGATAAAAAGTTTTACGTAGCTTAGCAAGGTGATTTTAATAACAAAAAAAACAAAAACAAACCCTAAAAAGAGAAAATATTGTTTGAATATTCAGCTTGAACTCTTTATAAAGAGTTATATTTAGTTTGACTTTCATTTATTGGGAATAAAGATTATCCATACTTTTAGTGTTGTAGTTACCTATAAGGAGTAACCCAAATCCAATCTTTTCCCTCATAAATACAATTTATAAAAAGAAACCAGTTGTTTTTTAATATATTAGGTAAGTACTAAAAATCATTCCTGAAAGCAGTTTTTATTCTTGATGCCAAAGGAAACATTTTATGTCATATTAGAGATTTTTTGAAAGATTACCCTTTTTCTTACCTAATTTTAAATTATATCCACTGTAGTATTTGTTAAATGGGAAAAATAGTGGTTTTTCTTCATATAGGATCAATAGTAAAGATTGCTTTAGAATGGAAATTTGTAATCTTTAATAATCTGACCTCACTTGTTTTTTTAACATCTTTGTTGTGTATCAGTATATACTTCATGTACCATACAATTCACACATTTACTTAAAGTATACAGTTCACTTGTTTTTTTATTCAGTTATGCAGCCATCATCACAATCTAATTTTTGAACAATTTCATTACCTTGAAAAGAGACCTCATACTTTTTTTTTAAATTTTTTATTATGTTAGTCACCATACAGTACATCATTAGCTTTTGATCTAGTGTTCCATGATCCATTGTTTGTGTATAACACCTAGTGCTCCATGCAATACGTGCCCTCCTTAATACCCATCACCAGCCTAGCCCATCCCCCCACCCCCCTCCCCTCTGAAACCCTCAGTTTGTTTCCCAGAGCATAGTCTCTCGTAGTTCATTCCCCCTTCTGTTTACCCCCTTCATTATTCCCTTCCTTCTCCTACCGATCTGCCTGCTATTCCTTATGCTCCACAAATGAGTGAAACCATATAATTGTCTTTCTCTGCTTGACTTATTTCACTTAGCATTATCTCCTCCAGTCCTGTCCCTGTTGCTGCAAATGTTGGGTAATCGTTCTTTCTGATGGCTTGAGTAATATTCCATTGTATATATGGACCACATCTTCTTAATCCAGTCATCTGTTGAAGGGCATCTTGGCTCCTTCCCCAGGAACCTCATACTCTTTAACATTCAACTACTCATTGCCTTACACTTGCACCCTACAGGCTTAGTCAACTCTTAATCTGCTTTCTGTCTCTGCAGATTGGCCTGTTCTGGATATTTCATATAAAGGAAATCCTGCAGGATATGAGCTTTTGTGACTGGTTTCTTTCATTTACTGTACTCTTATTATGGTTTATGTTGTGGTATGTCTCTGTACTTCATTCCTTTTCATGGATGGACAGTATTCCACTGCACAGATTATTATTTATCCAGTCATCATTTGGTGGACATTTGGGTTGTTTACCCTTTTTTGGCTGTTATGAATAATGTTGCTGTAAACATTTGTGTACAAGTTTCTGTGTGGACATAGGTTTCATTTCTCTTGAGCATATACCTGCAAGTCGCATTTCTGGATCATATGGTAACTTGACCTTTACCTTTCTGTAGAACTGCCAATCTGTTTTAAAAAGCAGCTGGATCATTTTACATTTTCAGCAGCAGTATATGAAAGTTTCAATTTCTTCACATCCTCACCAGCATCTGTCCTTTGATTATAGCCAGCTTAGTAGGTATGGAATACTGTTGCCTGGTTTTGATTTGAGTTTCTCTGTTGCAGGTTCCCCTGATGGCTAATAATGTTGAGCATGTTTTCATGTTCTCGTTGGACATGTTATATCTCCTTGTCTAGTCAGATCCTTTGCCTGTTTTTAAAATGAGTTGTCTTTTTATGTTTTGAGTTTTAAGAGTTCTTTATATATTCCAGATACAAGTCTTTTATTAGACATAGGATTTATAAATATTTTCTCCCATTCTGTGATTTGTCCATTCACTTTTTTGATAATGTTCTCTGAAACTCCAAAGTTTTTAATTTGTTGTCCCCTTTATCTATTTTTTTTTGTTATTTGTTTTGGGGTGTCTATAAGAATTTTATAATTTTAGTTCTTATATCTAGGTCTAGAATCCATTGTGAAATAATTTTTGTTTATGGTGTGATGAAAGAATCAAACTTGATTTTGATTCTTCTTCCCATAGATGCTCAGTTGCCCCAGCACCTTTTGCTGAAAGACTGTTTTGCTTTGTTGAATTGTCTTGGTACCCTTGTTGACCATAAATGTAAGGGTTTATTTCTGGACTCTCAGTTCTCTTCTGTTGATTGATATTTTTATCTGTAAGTTAGTAAAGATTGTCTGGATCACTGTAATAGCTTTTTAGTAAATTTTGAAATCAGGAAGTGGGTTGTCTTCCAGCTTTGTCTACAAATAAAGATAGGTCTACTGTTTTCTTTCTAATATGGATACATTTTGTTTCATTTCTTACCTAGTTGTCCTGCTAGAACTTCTAGTACAATGTTTAAGCAGAAGTGGTAATCCATATCTTATTGCTGATCAGTCTTTCAAGTGGTTTAAAACTAGCTATAGGTTTCTTATAGATAACCTTTATCAGGCTGAGGAATTTCCTGTTATTCCTGTTTTACTGGGTGTTTTTAGTCATAAAATAGTGTTGGATTTTGTCAAATGCTTCCTCTGTGTCTATTGAGATGATCTTGTGGTGTTCACCTTTATTTGATTGACTTTCAGATGCTAAACAACCTTGGATTCCTGGGATAAATCCTACTTGGTCATAGTGTATAATCTTTTTCACATGTTGCTAGATCGGGTTTGTTTGTATTTGTGTCCATATTCATAAGAGACACCGGTCTGTAGTTTTCTTTCCTGTGCTGTGTTTGTCGGGGTTTGGTATTAGGGTAATTCTGGCTTCATAGGATGAGTTGGGAAGTATTCTTTTTCCTTCTGTTTTTGAAAGAATTTATCAAGAATTATTATTAATTCTTTTTAAAATGTTTGATAGATTGATCAGTGAAAACATCTGGCTGGGGCTTTACTTTGTGGAAATTTTAAAAATTATTAATTCAGTCTCTTTACTTACTACAGATTTATTCAGATTTTCTTTCTTCTCAAATCATTTTCAGTAGTTTGTGTTTTGCTGATAATTTATGCATGTCATCTAAATTATCTGTACAGCTATTCGTAGTATTACTTTTTAATTATTTTTCTTTCTGTCAGGTCAGTAGTGATGTCCCCTTTTTAATTCCTGATATTAATATTTTGAGTCTTTTCTCTTTTTTTCTTGGTCAGTCTAGCTAAAGTTTTGTTCATTTTGTTGCTCCTTTCAGAGAATTAACTTTTGGTTTTTGTTGATCCTTTCTCTTTTTTTTTTAATTCTCTGTTTCATTAATTTCTGCTGTAACCTTTATTATTTTCTTCTCTATTTTTTAGTTTGCTTTTCTTTTTCCATTGTCTGAAGATGGAAGGCTAGGTTGTTGATTTGAGATCTTTTTTAGAAACTAGCTGTTTACAGCTGTAATTTTCCCTCTAAGCAGTGTCTCACTGTTTCCCATAAGTTTTGGTGTGTTGTGTTTTTATTTTTATTCATGTCAAATCATTTTATGATTTACCTGGGATTTCTTTGACCCATGGTTATTTTGGGGCATGTTTTTTAACTTCCACATATTTGTGAATTTCCCAAATTTCCTTGTATTCCTAACATATTTTCATTCCATTTTGGTGAAGAACAAATGTATGAGTTCAGCCTTTTAAAATTTACTGATCTGTGTTTGTGGCCTCACTTATGTTCTCTCTTAGAGAATGATTCATGTGCACTGGAAAAGAATGTGTATTCTACCATTGTTGAGTTGAATTTTTTTTTTTTTAAGATTTTATTTATTTTTATTTGACACAGAGACAGCCAGCGAGAGAGGGAACACAAGCAGGGGGAGTGGGAGAGGAAGAAGCAGGCTCATAGCAGAGGAGCCTGATGTGGGGCTCGATCCCACAACGCCGGGATCACGCCCTGAGCCGAAGGCAGATGCTTTAACTGCTGTGCCACCCAGGTGCCCCTGAGTTGAATGTTCTATAGGTAATCTGTTAGGTCTCCTTTATGTTGAAATGTTCTATTTCCTTTTTGATCCTGTCCCTGGTTATTCTTTTTATTATGAAAGTTAGGTATGGAAGTCTCCAACTCATTGCTGAATGGTGTATTTCTCCCTTTAGTTCTCCCAGTTTTTGCTTTTTATATTTGGAGGTTCTTTTGTTAAGTTGGGGCAAGAACAGTTGGGGCTTTGGTATTCTCAGCCTGCTGTGCCTGGGCTAGAGCTGTCCATGTATGAGTGCGGGCTGGGTGGAGGAAGGCAGCCCCAGAGTTTTCAGCTACTCTTAACCTGGAATCGAGCCTTTGCAGCATGGGACTTGAGGGGATTAGAAATGCTGGCAGGCCTCTGACTTCCAGTGAATTAACCGTATTTCTTGCCTGGGAGGGTAGGGAGAGAGGCAGCCATGGGTTCCTGGCTGCACCCACGTGAAGTGGATCACTTTTCACTCTGAGCCTCAGGGAAGAGGCTTTGGGGCAAAGGAAGGAACAGATAGTGGCTCAGATACCACAGATACTCACATTTCTTATATTTTCTTTAATAAGTGTTTCTTCATTTGATGTATATCCTAGACATTTTCTAGAGACTTTAAATGGTTGTTTTTGTTTGTGTTGTAATTTTTACCAGTTCTTGATTTTGTTTTACTTTGTCAGGGAAATGAATAACTTGTTGAGAGCTGTGTTTTGGGAGAATTTGCCCACAGGATTAAAAAAAAGTATACAAGGTATTGCAACAGAAAGAATTCATTATAAATTTGTACTAAAGAGAGACAATTTAGTAGAAATAAGTAGTGTAAGGAATCTGCTAAATAGATGTTGAAGAGCTGGAAAAGCAAAAGGAGAGCACTGAGGCATCCTGGATCTAATCACACAGAGAGCACCTACTACCCTTGTAGCTCTTCTAATAAGAGAAAGATAACAGGGGCGCCTGGGGGGCTCGGTCAGTTAAGCGTCTGCCTTCGGCCCAGGTCATGGTCTCCGGGTCCTGGAATCGAGCCCCTCTTCGGGGGCTCCCTACTCAGTGGACAGTCTGTTCTCCTTCCGTCTCTCCCCCTGCCGTGCAGTCTCTTTCTTTCTCAAATAAATAAAATCTTTTTAAAAAGAGAGATAAAGACAGCAGTCTTAGTAGGAAAAGGACAAAACGAAGAATGTGACTATATCAAGAAAAAATACAAATGGCCAATAAAAACAATAATAACCATAAAAATAATAATACTTGAATGAAGATTTTGGGAGAATAAGTATAGTCGTAATGGAAATGTAAATTGGTATAGCCTTTATAGGGCATTTTTTCAGTATGTATCAAAAACCTTAAAAATAATTGTTTACTTTGAAAAGATATTCTGAGACAGCAGGTAAGAAAGCAAGGATGGTTTTGGATGGAGATGAGTTAAATTGATAAGCGCTCCTGTCTGACAGTTTTGCAATCAGAGCAATGTAGGTTATCTTGGTGTGATATTCAGAACATTGCTGTGGTTACTGTAGACAATCAAATGGGTTCCTATGAAAGCAGCAGCAATGTCTCACTTGCAGTTAGATAGCATAATATATAAGCAGACTGTTCAGTTTCATGACTTTCTCCAGTAACACTTAAATAGCTCAGAAGTTAGTGGAAAGTTATTCAAGTGAATGCAAAGGGAAACCTGTGGAAGATTGGATGCAAGGAGATACTGACTTACTCTGGAGCATAGCCTTGCTGATGGCCCAGAAGCAAGGAGAGTGAGGAACCTCAGAACCAGTGGATTTGACTAGAACCTAACAGGTACTCTTCTTTTCTGGGGCTGTCTGCAGTAGGGATTGCCAAGAGAAGTGTCAGCTCTCAGGATGGCTAGAATTCCAGGGCCTAGCTCTAATAAACTGTGGCTCCTGACATTGTGGGGATTCAGCGTCTCATTTGATTAGGCCTTGATTTGCTCTGTGTCAACAGAATAACCTTCAATTATAATAATCACATTTTTAAACATTTGCATATGTCGGAATTAGTTTTATCAGCTACTTGAAAGGAGAGATTGTTTTTCTTTGTAGTCTAGGTTATGATTTTAAATTCCTGATAATTGTTTCTATCTCAGGAGTTTTCTATTCCAGACCAGTAGGCAGATGGCAAATATGTTTATAATTCTCTTCATAGGAAAACCTCCATTCTTACCAGAATCTTTTGACCGAGTTCTTCTTGATGCACCATGCAGTGGGATGGGACAGAGACCAAACATGGCTTGTTCTTGGACTTTGAAAGAAGTGACTTCATATCAGCCTTTACAGAGAAAACTCTTCACTGTGGTATGTGATGATACTTTGATGTGAAAGAAAATTGACCTTTGTTGTTTGGTGTTTCAAAGACCGAGAGCAGTGTTCATAGCAGCATTTTTCACAATAACCAAAGTGTGGAAACAGCTCATCAAGAGGTCCATCAGGAGGTGAAAGGATAAGCAAAATGTGGTGTATACACAGAATGGAATATTATACAGCCTTACACCGGAATGAAATTCTACAACACGAATGAACTTTGGAAACATTCTGCCAAGTGATAGAAGCCAGACACAGAAAGACAAATATTGTCTGTTTCCATTTATATAATGGAACTAGAATAGGAACATTCATAGAGACAGAAAGTAGACTAGAGGTTACCAGGGCTGGAGGGACAGGAGAATGGGGAATTAGTGATAATGGGTACAGAGTTTGAGTTTGGGAAGATGAACAGTTCTAGTGATGAGTGGTAGTGGTGGTTGCATGATAGTGTGAAAGTACTTCATGCCACTGAACTGTATGCTTACAAATGGTTATAATGGCAGATTTTATATTGTTTATTTTATCACACAAAAAAGGACAGAGAAACCTAGTTTTTAAATACAAGAAGCTTTCATTTATGTTGATCACTCTTTCATTTAAAGGCAGTAGCAGAATTTCCTCACTGAGACATTTAGTGACTTTCCAGCATTGTGCTATATCTTAAGTCACCGAGCTGTTAACAGCATAGTTAAGAGCTGATGTGTAAGGAAGGGGATATAAAATAAATTACTCTTTTTTATAGGGTTCCTGGATCATCTTAGCATATGAGAAGTAGGAAGTCCAGGGGAAGGAAACACACTGATAAAAAAGAGAAGGGACTATTCGGTGTAGGATATAGAAGAACCGTAAAAACTTTGCCAATTTAACTGGCGTCTAGCACGTTTCAGGAGAAGCCCAAATAGAACATTTGAGGATTTCTTTCAGGCTTGCAGAAATGATTCCGTGGATTTCACAGAATGTAGACAGCATTTGACCAAAGATGACTTCTTCATTTCCCCTTGGCCCTGTAATTATAAGTACATAAACTACAGCAATAACGGATGCACTGTAATTATCCAATCTCTAAAGTTGTCTTTGAGTACATTTCTGCTTATCTGTCTAGTATCTCCTTTTATACACAAAGGATGCACTGGTAGTAGGTTATTTAACTTTTTCTTCTGTACAGTCTTCAAAGAACACATCCCGGAAGCAAACAGGAAAGAAAGGAAGCTTTGCTTATAGCTGAAACCCACTTCGACTTGAAAGTAAAATGAGGACACTGTTTTAAGATTTATTTATTTATTTTTTTTGGAGAGAGACCGAGAGATCGGGGAGCAGGGGGGAGGGGTGGAGGCAGTAGGAGAAAGAAACTCAAGCAGACTCCATGCTGAGCACAGAGTCCAATATGGAGCTCGATTTCACAACCCTGAGAGCACAACCTGAGCTGAAACCGAGGGTTAAGACGCTTAACCAACTGCACCAGCCAGGAACCCCAGGACAGTGTTTTAGAAGACTGGGCTTTTTGGGACACCTGGGTGACTCAGTCAGTTAAGCATCTGCTTTCGGCTCAGGTCATGATCTCAGGGTGCTGGGATCAAGTCCCGCAGGGGCTCCTTGCTCAGCAGAGAGCCTGCTTCTCTCTCTGCCTGCCGCCCCCCACTGCTTGTGCTCATGCCCTTTCTCTCTCTCTCTCAAATAAATAAAATCTTTTAAAAAAATTTAAAAAGAGTGGGCTTTTTGTTCTTTTTAGGTCCTAGGAGAAAGAAAATTTTAAAAGGCTACTTAGTAGTAGTTGCAGTGATGGCAATGAAGAGGAACAGCTGACTGTGTACAGGAGAGAATTTAGAGTGTAGCAGGTTTGCCATTTAGCATTGAGAGGTGTTAATTGAGAATGTGGGCTTTATAATCAGACACATCTTGTTTGGAGCTTTGCTTTTTCCAATAAGTGACTTTAGGTACACTGGTTTCCATATATGAGAAATGGGGATTATAAGTGTACCTAATAGGTTCACCTCATTGGCGTTAGTAACCATACCTCATGGTTATAAGTAAATTGAGAAAATCCATGTAAAATGCTTAAAACAATAACTGGCACACAGTAACAGTTTAAATTTAATCAGCCTACTCTAGTGAAGAAAGCACAAATGTTTACTGTATATAATAAAAATATACTGTATGTAGTAGATATGGTA
Organism: Ailuropoda melanoleuca; assembly: GCF_002007445.2. Classification (NCBI taxonomy): domain Eukaryota; kingdom Metazoa; phylum Chordata; class Mammalia; order Carnivora; family Ursidae; genus Ailuropoda; species Ailuropoda melanoleuca. The sequence goes on along the minus strand of NC_048232.1, from coordinate 16,735,194 downwards.
TACTATATATTATATAGTTTATTCCATACTTCTATATACTGCATAGCATATAGTATATAATATGTGTGTCTGTGTGTGTATATATATATATATGTGTGTGTGTGTGTATATATATACATGATAGTGTGTAATAGTATACTATGTATAGTATATATTTTAAAGATTTTCTTTAAAATGTTTTTAAATATCTGGGAGTTTGAAAAGATGAACTCTTATTTGGGAAAAATTCATTTTCTTATAATACCTATTTCCTGATTCATTTATTTACTGGACAAATATTCATTGAGCACCTAACCATAATGTAATATATGCTATTCTGAGTGCTGTCAATATAATAGTGAAAAAAATAACAATCCCTGCCTTACTCATGGAGTGTCTGTTCTAATTGGGGAGGGAAATAAGCAAATAGATGAATAAGCTATTACATATAGTAACAGAGCAGTAATCCCATGGAGCAGACTAAAGAAGGGAGGATAGGAGTGCTGGATTTGAATGGCTGCAGTGTTACCCGGGACAGCCAGGTGCTGGAAAGGTGGCAGAGACACAACGATAAGAAGATTTTGAAGAAGCAGTGTGGAGAATTAGAGTTTCCAAGCTTGTGCACTGCTCCTGAGGTGGGAGTGTGCCGTGTGGGTTCTGGAACAGCAGAGGCCAGTGTTGCTGAAGCAGAGTGAGCGAGATGTGTGAGGTGAGGTCAGAGGGGCAGCCAGAGGCCTGCTCTGGGTAAGGCTTGGAAAACCGCTGTAAGGACTTGGGCTTTGACTCCGAGTTATAAGTCAGGGCATTTGAAGGATTTTGAGCAGAGAAGTGACAAGTTTTTAAAACACCACTCAGGCAGCTGTATGGAGAAGAGGTTATGGGAGGGCAGACAAGGACGCAGAGGGACTAAGAAGGAGGCTGCAGTAATCCAGGCCAAAGACAGTGGGGCTTGGACCTGGATGATAGCAGTGGAAGGAGCCAAATTCTGGATAGATTTTAAAGGTAGAACCAATGGAATGTGCTAATGGATGGGGAGTGTAAGAGAGAGAGAGAGAGAGAGAGAGGCATAAAAGATAATATCGGGTTTGGGGCCTGAAAATAGCGCATCTCTAATAGGTTTCAGGGGGAAGATATGCGTTCACTTTGGGACATGTTGAATTTGATAGCAGACGTATGGAGAAGGCAAGTGAATATGGGAGTACAGAGTTCAGAAAGGAGTATGGCTTAAAAAGTGTACATGTGTGAGTTCGGGGCATAAAAAGTGGTATCTAAAGCAATGAAACTGAATGATTATATTTAGGAAAGTCTTGGTTTAAATGCACTATAACAGCTCCAAGATAGCGAAATGCACCTTGTCTGAAACTCTCTCATTAGAGAATGAATCTTGGGGGCACCTGGGTGGCGCAGTCATTAAGCGTCTGCCTTTGGCTCAGGGCGTGATCCCAGCGTACTAGGATTGAGCCCCACATCAGGCTCCTCTGCTAGGAGCCTGCTTCTTCCTCTCCCACTCCCCCTGCTTGCGTTCCCTCTCTCGGGCTGTCTCTGTCAAATAAATAAAATCTTAAAAAAAAAAAAAAAAAAAGAACGAATCTTGGTCATACAGAACATTTATCCCCAATACTTGAAAGGTATCCTGTCGATTTAAGATCCCGTCACAACTTGGTTTTGCCTTGTGGTACACAGAGTCTGCTTGTGTTTCTGTAGGCAGTTGAGCTGCTGAGGCCGGGGGGCGTGCTGGTGTATAGCACGTGCACCATCACGCTGGCAGAAAATGAAGAACAGGTTGCCTGGGCCCTCAGAACATTTCCTTACCTTCAGCTTCAGCCCCAGGTAAGAATAATTTCCTGTTTTCTCTGTGTAATCTGACAAATTACAGGAACTCTAGCGTGGGGATAAACACAAGGTTGTTATAGGAAGAAATATGTCAAGCAAAACTTCTGAAACAAATACTGCAGTAAACAAGACTGCTTCTCTACTGAGATCCATTGCAGATTGCCCGTAGAGAGTATCCACATCCTAACAAAGTTTGACCCTGGTTTTGTTCCTTGCCGTTGTGTTTAAATGCCACAGAGCTCAGGGGACTCAGGTTAGCGTGCTTCTTTCTCTTGTGGCTCTTATGTTACTCAGAACTCTTTCTCCTAGAAAGTTGTTTCTTCCCTCCTACTCCTGGATTTTGCTGGTATGGAGAATGTTGAGCATTTTTTCTCAAGTTGCATCAAGGCTGGGATATAAGCAAACTAGCCGGGGGGAGGGGTGGGGGGGCAAATGGTTCAGGAATATTGCTTCTTTATGGTTTCTGACATAAACTACGTAACATTTAAAAAGCTTTCTTACACTTTATTTCACCTATCTTGGTTTTTATCAAAAGTATATTGTGACTATATTTTTAATCCATGCTGTTTGAGATGAAGTTTAAATCTGTAGTAATGCTCATATTCAGTTAGATACATTGAACATCTAACTTCAGTACCCTCCTGTACAGAATTCTAGCTAGGTAATTGGAATATATGGATAAAAAGCAATCCAGAGATGGTTTCTAGACTCAGAAAGTAAGGTAATTGCATTGTGGAGGAAAGAAAGACTTCAGAATTCACTTGAGTTTTGTGTGTGTGTGTGTGTGTGTGTGTGTGTACGTATGCATATACACTCAATATATATCAAAAAGAGAAATTCCCCCCCCCCAGATTAATAAACAGTAGGTTTTTAAATAATAAGCATTAAACATAACATTTATGCAGTGGTGACTTGATTTAGGATTATGGATCTTGTGCAGTCGTGGTTCACACATATTACTCAATTCCTTGATTCTGTATTCTAAACTGATTGACGCAGCCTTAATGTATCTCTTTCTAACATTTGTTCTAATACATTCAAAAACAACAACAGAAATCTTTTATCATCCGATTGGTATGGGTCAGAGAAAGGCACCTTTAGGTGCTGAAGGAACTCCCGTCAGCTTTGGGGAGTGTGATAATAAAACTGAATTTTCTTTTCTTGCTGTTATTGATAATAATCCACTTACTGAGTGACCACCATATGCCAGGCAGACTCTTACCTTATTAAATAAAGTCTTAGCACTGAGTATTTTATCTGTTTTATAGCTGAGGAAACAGAGGTGAAGTTGCTTAAGATCACACAGCGGAAACGTGGCAAAGTGGCGGTTCTTGATGAATGTGTGGGTTGTAACAGATACTCAGTCATCAGGTGACCACATATTACTACCCAGAAAAACTGCCTGTCCATTCCACAAAGCTATCATTGGTCTGTTTTTGGAATCGGTGGTACTTATACCTCAGTTTTGTCTTTTAACTTAAGTTGTATGCAGGCGCACTTACCAACGAGAGGATGTTCACGTTTTCTCATTTTCTCCAAACAGGAACCACAGATTGGAGGAGAAGGAATGATGGGAGCTGGCTTAGCATTTGAACAATTGAAACAGCTGCAGCGATTTGATCCATCTGTTGTGCCGTTACGGGACACTGACATTGAGTCTCTCAGAGATGCCAGAGTAGAAGACATGATTTGGCTGGCAAATAAGGACTGTATAGGTTTTTTTATTGCAAAATTCATAAAATGCAAAAGCACATAGAAGGATCCTTAGAAATGAAAATTCTAAACGTTCGCTGTATGGTTTTCTTCTTCTTCTTCTTTTTTTTTTAGCCCAACTGTTGTCAGGTCTGGTAAATGATGGCATAGTTGTTAAGGAAACAGAAAAGGCTGTCAGTGGTTGCACCAGGGACCAAGAGATTTGATCAAGAGACTCTTATTTCATGGAGGAAGTAGTTAGGGGTGGTATGAGATTATATTTTGTGTCTTTAAATAATTTTTTTCTTAAGGATTTAGCATAGTATAAAGAAAAGGAGATGCCTGTGGCTATCTGGAGCATATTTTCATTTGGGGTTTTGTATTTTAATGTGTAAAGAATGTAAGTCATTTTTAATGTTAAAATTTGTGATTGTAAGAAATAAAATGAGCAATATTTAATGTGGTAAAAAAAAAAAGTTATTTGTCCTTGAGTCATAAAGTAGTTCCCTAAGAATACAGGGTATGAGAACTATAATGTGTAACCATAACCGAGCTGAGCATTTTATCAGAGTTTTTCTGCTTACTATTTGATAAATCAACTTTTTTTTTCTTTTAAGATTTATCTGAGAGAGAGAGAGAGACCACGGGAGGGGCAGAGGGAGAATCTTAAGCAGACTCCTTGCTGAGCACAGAGCCGGACACTGGGCTTGATCTCACCACCCTGAGGGCACGACCTGAGCCAAAACCAAGAGTTGGATGCTTAACCAACTGGGCCACCCAAGCGCCCCTAAATCAACTCTTTCAAATGAAGTCTAGACCTCTCCTAAATGCTAGTATGCCTTTACCATGTTTACTTTTTTTCCATGCTTTTAAACTAAAACCTAAAATATTTTCTTTCCTCTGTACATTAAAATTGTGAGAATATTCCACAATTTGGGTACCTTTCATCATCCCTCAGAACACCTATTATACCAGTTAATGTGATATGACTGGGGAGCCAGAAAAAAACCAGCTTCTGGTAGCTGGGAACTGGCTTGGCACTTACAGCTATACCTTATTGTTTTCCTCTTGAACATAAACAAATTCACTGAACACCAACATCAGAGAAAGCAACTGTGAATATGGAGATCAGGACAAAAAAAGACCACTTCATAATCAAATCTGGAATCCAACAAAAACACTAACATTCTAACTGCAAAGGTGACCAGACATCCCACTGTTAACAGCCAATAGTGACTACTGTAATTAAAAATTAATTATAACCTTAGGCTTGCTTCATCCTACTGCTTTTTAGATAAGACATATTAAAATACTCAATACCTAGCCCAGTTTAAAGGCTGTCTCATACAGTGTTAAATACATTTAAATGTTTTAACTTCCATTCGGATCACCCCAGAGTTTCTCAGCCTTAGATATATAAGGTGGACAATTGGGAACATTTGCCCTAATAGTTTCTTTCTTTTCCCTCCTAGGTTTGTGTTCGGAATTTCTTCTGTTGTGTCCATCAAGATGGCAAGGTCTCTGGGATCAGGTAAGATCTTTAGCAGGCCTCTTTGTTGAAGGCGGCTTTCTTGAACATCCTTCTCTGAGGTTGGCTTAGGCATTTCTGTCTTTCCATACACCCCTAGAACCCACTTCTACTGCCCTCCTGGCACTTAACACACTCATTCTTAGGCATGTTCCTTACCCCTCCGTCCCCCCAGGCTTGGGAAAGTTTTGGAGGCAGGAACCCTGTCTTTTCTCCCACTGCTTTAGAGCAGATCATCAATACATGCTTATTGAATGAGAGGCAAGATATTTCAAGTATGTGACTGACTTCTTTATATCCCTCCTTCTGCCTTTTATCCAGTAGATGTCATTGGACTAAAGAGAAGCACTGTTTACCTGTGTAATTCCATTTCTAGGGCTCCGCACATTTCTCCAAACTTTATGTTTTAAAAAATCCATGTCTTCTCATGCTCTCCGCCAAGCCTTATGTGCTCAGCTGGGACGAAGACTGGAGACAGGGAGACCAGCAGCAGACACGTATGTAAACTGTTAATACTGACAAATAGCAAAATACAAGCAATGCAGGCAAAACAAAAGAAAAATATTTGCATATTAAGAACAGGAGGACAAAGAATATTGTTAAAAATGTTGGCTTTGACAAGGAGCTTTCCAGTGGGTTTCTTTCCTTCAAAAATAGAGCAAATTGGAAAATAAAACACATTCAATCTTAAGGGACACAAAGTTAAAAAGTAGAATAAAAAAGGGAGAAAATCTGGGAAACGTGGAGAAGAATATATTCTCTCAGCGTATTTTCGGGTTAACTTAGATATTTCTGAGAAACAAAAAAAAAATTTTTTAATTTAATAGTGAGTACATTTTACTTAAAAATCCTGTGCCACATTTTAAATAGTAAGATGAAGTACAAATACAGCCAGAATTCAATAACTGGCCTAGAGTCATCTAGTTACCTATTTTCCCTGACCATGTGACTCTTGACATATTATTATAAGATAAGAGTTTCCAAGACTAGCAGCAGTATCACTGAGCAAAGGGGGGATAAGGGTAAAGATTTAAATTTGTCATCAAGATGGATCTTCATTTTAAAAATGAAGGAAGAATTAAAAAATCTGAATCAAGAATTGCCACACATGAGAATTAAGGTGGGAGAAAGACTGCTCCCTTTTAAAAGATCTTTACCTTCTGTAAATGAGCATCTTATCAGACATAACGGGAACATCACTAAAGTAACCTCAGGAATTAGCATTGCCCTTACGAAAGATGCTCCACTGTGGGAAGCATTGTTGAAAAGTTGACATATTCTCAACTATAAGAATCATTCCTAAAATGGCAATTAATACTACTACTAATAAACAGTGCAGAAAGCCAGCTCTTTATTTGTTTTATATGAATGACTTTAAACCAGATTTGTTGAACAGTTCAGTGTAGCTGACAGTGAATGTTTAACAGGAATGCATAGCAGACCATGTTAAAAATGTGGCATTGTCCCAAAGTACAACATGACTAAGACATCCTACATTTAGCAGCACCTTTTTGTAACAGTAACTTAAATGAGCAGTAGAGAAAGAGCATAGGAAAAACTGAAATGGGTTTGACAATAAAACACAGAACTATTAAGAACATTTCCATTTCCAGCATTTTCTAGGTTGACTACAAAGATCGTGATTCTACAACTGAGTAGGTTAAGGTTAAGCCTTTGCTGAGTGAAAAGACTAATTTTACATTCCACAAGTCAGTAAAATCTCCCATGGCCCGTGGGATTATGTCTTCATTAACAAATTTAGTACACACTGTTCACACACATGCCTGCTTATACAGTTTTCACGTACAGGTGCTGTCAAATCCTGCAATATAGTTTTTTGAGGAATACTCTGATTTGGACTGGTATGTTTCACAGTAAAGTGAAAAATGAAGAATCCAGGTACAAAATTTTGAAACTGGAATCTGTTAGCATGACTCTTTGAAAGGTATTAGTGGTAGCAGCAAGTAAGATAAATACCAGTTATACTTCAAGAGTTTTAAATATCCCAAAGTCATTAGTTGGGATGAAAGTTTCAGAAATATTTTATACAAGTAACTTTAACTGGAATATGGTTTTCCAATGATATGAATATTTTACATCAAAAATGTATATATTATGACTACTGTTTTTATATTCAATAAATAAATTTGTCAACAGTACAGAGCTAATTAACAAAAATTAATTCTGAGGAAAATGTTCCTTATATTAGCTGATAAAACCCTTCAAATGTAACTCATTTTAAAAACTGAGTTTTCTTGCAGGGGAAAGGAAATAAGGAGTTAAATGTGAAACAGTTTTACTTAGAAAGGTCCCAGAATATTTGGCAAGAACCTGGAATAATCAAAGAAGCAAAACAAAAATAAACTTATTTAACAAAATAATAATTTCATCATGTACAGATCTGAAGTTAGGCAATTATAGCTAGGCATTGTCCAGGGACAAACTTCAGGTGCTAGGTACTTGCACACTAATACTGTCTTACCTGTCCAGTCATAACTGGACAAAAGGTACACATAAGCGACACGGAGAAGGTTGTTTTAGCCTTAGCGTGACAACCACACTGTGAACTGCTTACAGCTGTATCACTGAGGCATGGAGAATAGTATCTTCTGGGTTCCCCTTCAGAGTAGATGTCTAATGGAGGAAGATATTCTTAACGTTTTGTTCACTTCAAGTCACCTCATTTTGCCCTGATTACTTCTGAAGAGCAGAAACTTTGGTTATAAGAAGCACTTCTAGGTTTTGACGGACAGCGAAACTGTTGGAGCTGGTGGCGGGGAATGGAACGAAGGGGTAAACTGAAGGGAGAGAAACAACAGGAACGATAGGCAAGGTTAGAAAAGGAGGTGGGAGACGTTAGAAAAATTTATTTTCCCACGAAATAATTCTACAAGCTGTGTAAACATTTCTTACTAAAACAAATACTCAAACACACAAAGATTGTACATTTCCAGTGAAACACTCACAGTTAAAAATTGCCTGTATTTTTACTCTCTAGGAGCAAAAACAAGGAGCCAGCAGATGAATGCCTTCCTAGTCACCTTTGGCAACAAGCTTCCTCACATTCCCTGACTGCTCAATGGATTCTTAAAGCAACACGTCGCACAATTAAATACAAAGCCAGGTGGGTAGAATTCTAGATATCGGTCTCGAGTCTTCAGCACTCAGCTCCGTCTCAGTCACTCTTACACACTCGTACACACAGACACACTTGCATACAGAGGTCCGGCTCGTATACTCCAGTGCAGTGACATAAGACACTAGCTACTAAGAATGTGTTTGTCACAATCAGTGTGAACTGCATGGATTAGAACAACCTTTGGAGTTTGGTTATATTTACCATAATTTATGGTCAAAATTATAAACTTACAAGGATGGTAAAACATTCAGAAATCAAACCTTTTCAAGTCAGGCAATCACACGTATTTACAGTATGTACAGACTTTCTACTAGAATGGGGATAGGTGTCTAGACGATATTACAAATTTCCTGAAGGTGGGCATTTCTAGTCCCTGTAATTCATAAAGCAAATCTGCTGACTTGGCATTAAGACTCTAAAATAGTGTGATCAAACTGATATATATATATGTATATATATATATTATATATAATTATCATAAGAAGGTGTTTGCAGAAATAACATTTACAAACTATACAGTACACAGTACTAGTACATAGAAAATAGATTCTAACTTTATGATCCCCTTTGTGTAAGGCAAGACTGAATCTGTCCCCAAATTTAGTCAGCCAGAGGTACAAGCAAGAAACAGTGGTCCATGGTTAAATGAATATGCAAATCAGGTGCCTACGTATTAAAAATCTCGAGAATCAAGAAATTCCACTTTTTATCTGGGCCAATTCTGGCTTGCTGGATACATTAATTACATTTTTGAAAACATCAACTATGTTTCTTAAAATACTAATGCCACCTGGATGGCAACAGATTTTGTTCAAGTGGCAGCGATCCCGAACAGTTTTTGAAAAGTCCAGTATACAACCGGAGGACTGCAGCCATACCAGGCGAATTTATAGAGCACTTACAAAAGAAAAAAAAAGTATATTAATACTCTCTATCATGCTATTGCTATTCAAGCAACAGCAATACAAAGTATACAAGACAGATCACGTATGACTGCAATGTAGACCGCAAAGACTGAGTCTGAGGGTGGTGGTATACAAGACGTAAAAAAAAGAAACACAAAAGGGCAAAAGTCACTGGCGGATGTAAACATCCCTGTTCCACTCCCCAGCCTCGTTCCGTTTTCTGGAGATGCCTTCTCCGTCCTTGTCACAATAGCGATCCTTGGATTTATGCCGGCTCCGTTGTTTGTTGCACTCATTGTGGTCCTGCTCTCGGTCCAGGTCCCGGGAACGGTGCCGAGTCTCCCTGTGCCTGTGCTCACTGCTCCCGTGGGGCTCATCTCGGTGGTTATGGTCACGGTGGGGGGCATAGTGGTCCACGTGTTCGTGGGAGTAATCTTCCTTCGGCTCCACGTAGGCAGAGTCTCGACTCTCCTGGGTTTCCGAGTCAAATGTCTCCTGCCTGGAGAGGCCTCGACTCGTCCCGCTGCGATGGCTGTGGTGCTGGGCGGAGGAGGAGGACCGGTGCTGGGACTTCTTGATGGGTTCGGGGCAGGCTGCTTCTTCAGCTTGGGAGGCAGACCGGGCAGGAGCGGAGCGCTCAGTCCTCTGATCCCCTTGAGAACCCTGGCGGGGAAGGGAGCAAACACAGGGTGTGTTAAGAACTAACATGTCACGAAAGCAAGGCTGCCTTTTCAAGGGTTTATTCCCTTGGAAGTTTCTAAAATGAAATCTAACCTTGCTTAGTTACTTCTTTTGGATAACATCCGGTGGCATTTACAAGGTTTGTACTATAGTATATCGGACTTTTTTTCCCCCCTTGATGAATAAATGTAGGGGGGAGGGCATCCTTTTATATGTTCATCCGGGGTTCAAGCCAGATACAGGTCCCTAAGATGTCTCTACACACAACCTCTACTTGAGGTTTCACTACCTCTTCTTGAATACTGGTGGGAACATTAAAATGCTTACGATGTTGGCTTTGGCTTACAGATGAAGGGGAAGAAATAAAACATCAGATGCTTACATACCACTTGGTATGAGGAAAGTCCTACCCTAAGACAGTCTTCTGTATTATTTCAGTAATGCAGCAGCCCTATTGCCATTAGTCTTCCTGAGGCAAGGGGCAGGTAAGCAACTTCTCAAACCTTAGATGCCCAGTAAGAGGAAGAGCTGGAATTCGAACCGAGGCAGTCTGATTGATTCCATGGTTGTGCTGCTGACAGTGTAGAAAAATGCTGTCCTGCCTTACAGGATATGTAGTTAGGGAGTTTATAGTATGATTGTTTACACCGTTTTTCTTATGGGTACACAACTCATGACTCAATGTTTGTCTCAGTTTGGACAGAACTGCTCTTCTGGAACAGGCGCTGTGCTGGGTAACGGCTTGGATCCCAGCCAGGTGACTTAAGGCAGCCTAATTTCTAGAGCTTAATAGCGAGCCCCTCTTACCTGTGAATTAGAGGCTTGAGTGGGGCTACTGGGCAGAGTCGAAGTGGCTAAAGTACGGCTAAGGAGAGGGTTGGGGAGATGGCTGCTGGGAGGGTGGGTGGCCTTCCAATAGGCCTCCAGATAGTCGGCAAGGTGCTCACAAGCATCCTCGAGCTGGTTCTCGTCCAGGATCACATCAAACAGCTCCTGCAGAGGCAAACATTCCCGGTGACACACTTACACCAGCCCAGCACAGACTGCGTTTCACCCACACTCAGAAAAAGGAAGGGACTCATGAGCTGCCCACTTTGTATTTGCTCCTGTGCTCCTGCTTTCTCCTTTTCAAACTGGCTGCATGTCCTGTTGAGTCAGATTGTGTCTGTCTACCTCATATCATTGCTGACAACCCAAGAGCAATGAGCAGAAAGTGAAGGGTGTAATGATAATTGTTTAGGACATAATAGAAAAGAGANCTTTTTTTCCCCCCTTGATGAATAAATGTAGGGGGGAGGGCATCCTTTTATATGTTCATCCGGGGTTCAAGCCAGATACAGGTCCCTAAGATGTCTCTACACACAACCTCTACTTGAGGTTTCACTACCTCTTCTTGAATACTGGTGGGAACATTAAAATGCTTACGATGTTGGCTTTGGCTTACAGATGAAGGGGAAGAAATAAAACATCAGATGCTTACATACCACTTGGTATGAGGAAAGTCCTACCCTAAGACAGTCTTCTGTATTATTTCAGTAATGCAGCAGCCCTATTGCCATTAGTCTTCCTGAGGCAAGGGGCAGGTAAGCAACTTCTCAAACCTTAGATGCCCAGTAAGAGGAAGAGCTGGAATTCGAACCGAGGCAGTCTGATTGATTCCATGGTTGTGCTGCTGACAGTGTAGAAAAATGCTGTCCTGCCTTACAGGATATGTAGTTAGGGAGTTTATAGTATGATTGTTTACACCGTTTTTCTTATGGGTACACAACTCATGACTCAATGTTTGTCTCAGTTTGGACAGAACTGCTCTTCTGGAACAGGCGCTGTGCTGGGTAACGGCTTGGATCCCAGCCAGGTGACTTAAGGCAGCCTAATTTCTAGAGCTTAATAGCGAGCCCCTCTTACCTGTGAATTAGAGGCTTGAGTGGGGCTACTGGGCAGAGTCGAAGTGGCTAAAGTACGGCTAAGGAGAGGGTTGGGGAGATGGCTGCTGGGAGGGTGGGTGGCCTTCCAATAGGCCTCCAGATAGTCGGCAAGGTGCTCACAAGCATCCTCGAGCTGGTTCTCGTCCAGGATCACATCAAACAGCTCCTGCAGAGGCAAACATTCCCGGTGACACACTTACACCAGCCCAGCACAGACTGCGTTTCACCCACACTCAGAAAAAGGAAGGGACTCATGAGCTGCCCACTTTGTATTTGCTCCTGTGCTCCTGCTTTCTCCTTTTCAAACTGGCTGCATGTCCTATTGAGTCAGATTGTGTCTGTCTACCTCATATCATTGCTGACAACCCAAGAGCAATGAGCAGAAAGTGAAGGGTGTAATGATAATTGTTTAGGACATAATAGAAAAGAGATGTAGAAAAAAGTATAATCTGAATAGTACAGGAAGAGGCCTGGTTTTGACACAGAGACTATGAAAAAAGTCTTGGAAATTACTGAGGCAAGATGAGGACATGAAATTTGGCAGAAAAAAAGCTGAAACCACTAATGATTTGACAGGGTCCAAACTTCAAAATATGCCAAGCGATAAAAAATATCATAATTCTTACAGCTTCTGATATACCTGCCTATCAGAACAAAAACCTAGAGGTTATCTGCAGTCCCAGAGCATGATATGTGGAGGGGGAATGGGTTCAGGTTTCAGAAGTGAGCTAACTGATGGTGTAGATTTTTTTTTTTTTTTAACATGGTCTCAAATCAATTTCTCAGTTATTAAGAACCAATAACTATTAGGAGCAAATAATAAATCCATTTTATAATGTAGGATACTAATTAGATATTAACAAAGCGAGATCACCACTGAACGCCCTGGAACTTTCTGTAACCCGTGATCTAGACAAGTGCCCATGGGAAGAGGTAGTACAGTTCACTTCTTGGGAATGAAGACCATGGCTCAGTGGGGAGAATTCTCTCCCCTGACACCCGTACACCTGTCTGGTTTTTGTTTGTTTGCCTTCTAAATATAATGCCAGGTCTGATGTCTTCGGCTGGATTATACCGTACATAGAGATGACTTACCGGGGGACACTGAGCCAGTTTATCAGCTGCTACCATCTGGACATTGAGGTGTTTAGCTTGAGATTTCCCTCGAGATTTTATTAACCTTTGTAAAACCTGTGAAAGATTTAACAGAAGAATATATGCACTCAGGTGAGGAACAAGGTTTGTAATTCACTCTAGGGCCTTTTTACATATAGCACAAATGGTTTATAATAGATTGAGCTATAAAACATATAAGATTATNGAGAGGGTTGGGGAGATGGCTGCTGGGAGGGTGGGTGGCCTTCCAATAGGCCTCCAGATAGTCGGCAAGGTGCTCACAAGCATCCTCGAGCTGGTTCTCGTCCAGGATCACATCAAACAGCTCCTGCAGAGGCAAACATTCCCGGTGACACACTTACACCAGCCCAGCACAGACTGCGTTTCACCCACACTCAGAAAAAGGAAGGGACTCATGAGCTGCCCACTTTGTATTTGCTCCTGTGCTCCTGCTTTCTCCTTTTCAAACTGGCTGCATGTCCTATTGAGTCAGATTGTGTCTGTCTACCTCATATCATTGCTGACAACCCAAGAGCAATGAGCAGAAAGTGAAGGGTGTAATGATAATTGTTTAGGACATAATAGAAAAGAGATGTAGAAAAAAGTATAATCTGAATAGTACAGGAAGAGGCCTGGTTTTGACACAGAGACTATGAAAAAAGTCTTGGAAATTACTGAGGCAAGATGAGGACATGAAATTTGGCAGAAAAAAAGCTGAAACCACTAATGATTTGACAGGGTCCAAACTTCAAAATATGCCAAGCGATAAAAAATATCATAATTCTTACAGCTTCTGATATACCTGCCTATCAGAACAAAAACCTAGAGGTTATCTGCAGTCCCAGAGCATGATATGTGGAGGGGGAATGGGTTCAGGTTTCAGAAGTGAGCTAACTGATGGTGTAGATTTTTTTTTTTTTTTAACATGGTCTCAAATCAATTTCTCAGTTATTAAGAACCAATAACTATTAGGAGCAAATAATAAATCCATTTTATAATGTAGGATACTAATTAGATATTAACAAAGCGAGATCACCACTGAACGCCCTGGAACTTTCTGTAACCCGTGATCTAGACAAGTGCCCATGGGAAGAGGTAGTACAGTTCACTTCTTGGGAATGAAGACCATGGCTCAGTGGGGAGAATTCTCTCCCCTGACACCCGTACACCTGTCTGGTTTTTGTTTGTTTGCCTTCTAAATATAATGCCAGGTCTGATGTCTTCGGCTGGATTATACCGTACATAGAGATGACTTACCGGGGGACACTGAGCCAGTTTATCAGCTGCTACCATCTGGACATTGAGGTGTTTAGCTTGAGATTTCCCTCGAGATTTTATTAACCTTTGTAAAACCTGTGAAAGATTTAACAGAAGAATATATGCACTCAGGTGAGGAACAAGGTTTGTAATTCACTCTAGGGCCTTTTTACATATAGCACAAATGGTTTATAATAGATTGAGCTATAAAACATATAAGATTATCTGCAAAATTAACATGGTAACATAAATCTCAGTTGCAAGCTTTAAAAAAGACTTTAAAAAAGATAACTAGCATGGAGCTTATTCTGACTCTTACTTTTTCTCAAAGCTAGCAGTTACCAAACTTGTCTCATGACTGACTCCTTTAGGTTTAAAAAAATTGAGAGCCAGAGCTTTTGTTTATGTGAAGTACAATGTTTACCATAGTAGAAACTACAACTGAAAAAAATTTTAAATATTCATTTAAAAAAGAATGACAAACCTGTTACATTTTATTTTTGTTAAAAAATCTGCATTTTTTACAAATTTCTCTAATATGCTTGGCTTCATAAAACAAAGTCTCCTAGCTACATTTACATTTAAACTGCTATAGTGTCTTGTTTTGGTTGAAATAACGTGAAGAAATCCATCCTTCTACAGATAGGTAATTCAGAAGAGGAGGAGTATTTTAGTAGCCTTTTCAGGAACTGTAGATATATTGTTCTTTGCTATTACACTAAACAAGTGGTAGTTTCTTAAAGACTAGTTGCCATGTGAAAGCTTAAACCCTATCCATGAACTTCTCTTACTGTTAAATTACATTGCATTGGTTTGTCTTGAAATTTGAATGGATCTTTTATTATGCATGCTTTGTAATGTCATTCATCGATCATTTGGAAAATAATGGTTCGTTAACACACTTCTTATGCAATATTAAAACAACATATTTGCTGTTACCATTGATCTCATCAGAAAAGGCTATCTGAGAAGCTTCTAAGCTCTTAGGTGGACACAGATTTTCTGAAATTTTAATTTTTGTTTGAAAGCTTGAATTTTATCACTGGTGACAAATGAGAAAATATCTGCCAAATAACCAAGTCTTAATAAACATAGTATGTCAGTTTTTCTTTCAAATAAAAATGGTATTCTGTGAAAAAAGAGGCTACTTGAGTTTATAACTTGAATAGTCACTGTGTGTCCTCAAGATAACTGGTAAAAATAAGTGCTTCAATTATTCAAGTTTCATTACACAGAATATTGAAAGGCTTGTATTTAAGAGTCAAAATTTAGTAACATTTATAAATGATACTACTTTGGACACGCTTCATTGAAACCAGATGGTAGTGGTGTTTGTTTTTAACTGTGAGCACTGTTACCACAGTCTCGATTCATGAACACTTGCTTTTGCACCCTCAGTGCAAATGTCAAAACAGTGAAAAAGGAGAATAACGTTTTAGTAGTATTATGGAAATAATTTTGACCTCATGGACTGACTCTAGAAATCTCTCAGAACCTTCCCCCAGGAAACCATGGACCACACTTTGGGAATCGCTGTTCTAAGACATNCAGTGAAAAAGGAGAATAACGTTTTAGTAGTAGTATGGAAATAATTTTGACCTCATGGACTGACTCTCTAGAAATCTCTCAGAACCTTCCCCCAGGAAACCATGGACCACACTTTGGGAATCGCTGTTCTAAGACATGAAACTAATAATCACACTTTGCTTACTTGAATCTTAAAAACTCTTGACTACTCTGTCTCTTCAAACTCTTTATGATGATAGAGATGTAGCTTGTTTTAATACATAAACAATTGTAGTGAAGTTTGATTAGAGAGCAAACAATAACAACCCTGCTTACCTTAGGAGAAGAAATCTTTACATAGACTATAATAGGGGCCAAAGAAGTTTTACTGAGTTGAGCTGGATGATTAATAGTATCCGCATCAAGGACTACCAGTTGCAGTGTTCTTGCAAGTTCAAAAATCCTTTCGATTTCACTCTGAACTTCCGCTGTAAAAGGTTAAGCAGAGTTCAGTTACTTAAAGTATTTTTAAACTAAATTGAAATAAAAATGGTACAGTGTTTCTTCAACAGGAAGGGAAGTAAGTAGGGCAGCCAATAGGTCAATGTTTACAGGCAATCAAGGTGATAAAAGGTATCCTTTGGGAAGAGCTATCTCTCCACAGAACCTTAGAATTGAGGGAATTCTCTGAACCAGCTATAAAATTTGCTTCCAGTATAACACTCTTTGTGCTATAAAACTTCACTCTGTGAAATCATTTCATAAAGATTTGTAAAGTAGAAATTTAAGACTATCTTTAACATGTCTGTTTCTGACCATGTTACCATTGCAACTATCACCACATTTCTTTTCACTGCATTAGCTTAATCTGTGTTTATACTGTCACCTGTTGGTATGCTTTCTGGATATGATAATCTAGATATATTTATCAGCAAGCTGAAATCCAACATAAACTAGGAGAGACGTTCATAGTATCTGTAACAAACTTGTCCACACTTCCCATAGTTTCTGCCAACAGGACGATGGTCCTGCATTATTCAGTTTTTAAAAGGATAGTTACACATTAGAGGCAGCACTACAGAAATCCAAACTATAAGATTCATAGAAAACTTATTAACTAAAAATATGCTTGAACACCAAGAAAATTTCATCAATGCCGTCCAGTACGATAGCTGTGAGGCACAGCTGGGTCCAAGTACCTGAATTGTAGTTAGTGTGAGTGAGCAGCTCAATTTTTAAGCTGAAATAAAAGTTAAATAGCCAGAAGTACTGTACTAGGCAGCACAGGTCTATAAAGGCCTAACATGTAGCTTGTAGCGTCCTCTACAATCATGAAGGGCAGACTCCATGAGACTCCTAGACCTAGAGAAGGCCTTTTAATTCCTCTTTTGCATTTAGACCCATGCAGAAAATTGCTGGAGATAATTTCAACTAGTATATTACTGCAGAAAAGACAAGTCACTAATCCTCTGCCTCACAATATGTTATGACTAGAGTCCTTTCAGTTACCGAGATGTCTTTAAAATCTGGGCTTATAGCTTTAATATAATTATTTGGTTACATGCCGCTCATGACAGTCTTGCAAAAAGAAAAACCAAAAACAAGCTGATTGATTAAATTTCTGGATCTACCAGTTGACAAGAAACACAAAGAACAGACAAATACATAAACTATACCAGTATAATGCAGTTAGAAAACTTCAGACTATGGAAACCCTATGGATAAGTAACCCAGTCTCTCCAAGCAAGAAATCATAAGGGGAACAAAAAGACATACGGAAAACTACGGATTAAGAAACTTCCAGACCTATGAACCAATCATTATGGACTTTGCATCCTGATTCAAAAAATATTAATTTATATATAATACATAAATGAGTAAAATGATGTATATATAAAATCATATATGACAACTGGGAAATGATACATGGCTGAAAAGACATCTAATGATACTAGGGATGTATTGTTAATATATGATAATGGCATTGCAGTTTAAATAGAGTCCCTAATCTTTAAAAATACATAGTGAAATATTTACAGATAAAATCATGTGATGTCTGGGATTTGCTTCAAAATAATCCAGAGACAGCTGGGGGAGAAGGGTGGGGGTGCTGAAATGAAATAAAACTGGCCATGAATGTTGAAAGTGGGTGGTGAATAGCTGAGGTTATACTTCTTACTTCCCTATATATTTGAATTTCCTTTAAACACACTTCTAAAAATAAAAATGGTATATTCTGATTTTTTTCATAATAGTGTTCTAAAACATTACGAATATTAGTCTCTGTTGATCTTTAAATTTTTATTTCAATTATCGCCTTGTGTGGTTTTGTTCCCTACTAAAGTCTTCATGGCCACTGACCCCCAGCAATCAAGTTCCAATCTAAATATTATTGTAAGCATTATGAAATTAGATCAGCCCACAGTTAACATCCTACTTAATGGTGAGGCTGAAAGCTTTTTCTTGGAGATCAGAAACAAGACAAAGATACCTACTCTTGCCACTTCTATTCAACATATTATTGGAAGTCGTAGCCAGAGCAATTAGGCAAAAAACAAAAGGTGTCCAAATTGGAAAGGAAGAGGTAAAACTGCCACTATTTGCAGGTGACATTATTGTAAACCCTAAAGACTCCACCCAAAACTGTTAGAATAAATAAATCCAGTAAAGTTGCAAGACAAAAAATCAGTATATAAACATACATTATTGTATTTCTACATACTAAAAATGAATAAGAAAACAATCCCATTTACAACTGCATCAAAAAGAACATACTGAGGATTAAGTGTAACCAAGGGGGTAAAAGACCTGCACACTGAAAACTACAAGACAAAGTAACTGAGGCAAATACAAATAAATGGAGAGATATTCCATGCTTATGGACTTGAAGAATACGGTTAAAATTTCCCTACTACCCAAAGTAATCTAGATTCAGTGCAATCCCTGTCAAAATTCAAATGGCTTTTTCACGGAAACAGAACAATCCTAAAATTTGTGTGGAACCACAAAAGACCCTGACAAGCCAGCTTAATCTTGAGAGAAAACAACAAAGCTGGAAGCGTCATGCTTCCTGATTTCAAACTATATTAGGATACTGTAGTAAAACTGTGTGATATTGGCATAAAAACACACATAAATCAATGGAACAGAATAGGCTCTCTATTCTGGTCAATTTAGGACCGGGGAGCCAAGAACTTAGAGTGGGGAAAGTAGAGTCTCTTTAATAAGTGGTGTTGGGAAAACCAGACAGCTGCGTGCAAAAGAATGAAATGGGACCACTATCTTACACCATATACAAAAACCAACTCAAAATGCATTGAAGACTTATATGTCAGACCTGAAACCGTAAAACTCCTAGAAGAAAACATAAGTGGTAAGCTGCTTGACATCAGTTTTGTCAATGATTTTTTGGATTTGACACCAAAAGCAAACTCAAGCCAAAATTAACAAAAGAGACTACCTTAAACTAAAAGCTTCTGCACAGCAAAAGAAACTATCAACAAAATGAAAAGGCAGCCTACCAAATAGGAGAAAATAAATATTTGTGAATCACATGTCTGATACTCAAAATATAGAACTCATAAAACTGAATAGCAAGAAAACTGTCTGATTTAAAAAATGGGCAGAAGGTCTAAATAGACATTTTTCCAAAGAAGACATACAGGTAGCCAACAGACACATGAAGAGATAGTCAACATCAATAATCAGGGAAATGCAAAGCCACAATGACATAGCACTTCATACTTGTTAGAAAAGCAAGTATCAAAAAGACAAGAAATAAGTATTTGAGGATATGGAGAAAAAGGAATCATTGTATGCTGTTGGTGGGAATGCACATTGGTGCAGCCTTTGTAGAGGACAGTATGGGTTTTTCCTCAAAAAATTAAAAATTACCCTGTGATCCAGTAATTCCACTACTGGGTATTTACCCAAAGAAAACAAAAACACTAACTTGGAAAGATACATGCATCTCTGTGTTTCTTGCAGCATTATTTACAATAGCCATAATATGGAAGCAACCCGAGTGTCCAATGACAGATGAATGGATAACAAAGACGTGGTATATATATATATGTACTGGACTATTACTCAGCCATAAAAAATGAGATCTTGCCATTTGCAACAACATGGATGGACCTAGAGGGTATATATAACACTAAGTGGAATACTCAGGGAAACACAAATAACATATGATTTCACTTATGTAGAATTTAAGAAACAGAGAAGCAAAGAAAGAGCCCCCCCAAAAGACTTAAAAATACACAGAACAAACTGGTGGTTGCGGGGTGGGGGGGCAGGAAAGTATGAAACAGATAAAGGGGATTAAGAGTACCCATATCTTGATGAGCACTGAGAAACGTACAGAACTCCTGAGTCATTATACTGCACACCTGAAACCAGTATAACCCTGTATGTTATACTTCAATAAAAAAAGGGAGAGAGGTGAGAAATGTATCTGTCCTAGAGATTTTCCTTTGACAGAGTCCATCATGCTCAGAATTTCTTTGAAAAAACAAATGCCAAAGACTTCCATGGCATTCTTTCCTGAAAGTGAAAAGTGGTCTTAAAGTCAGTTTGGTCCATCAGAGTCGTCCTACCCAGTGAAAGGATGCACACTCCGCATCTTGAAGATGGGCAGGCCTTACTCCTCTGTCCACATCCTACAGTCTCCTACCCATGGAGTTAAAACGGGCACCAGTAAAATGAATAACATTTTTGTCAGTGCTTTATATCTGGTATCTAAAAGCAATACTCAGGAACTATCATAATGTTTTCTCCAAGACAAGAAAGAAGAGAAAGTTACCTTGTGTAGAAGTTTCTATAATTGAACAATACTTGTAAAAACAGAGTGAGGAGATTACTTTCATTGTGTTATAGGCCAGTTAATAATAAAATTATGATATGGTTCTAGTATCAGTTATTGAATAACTGCAGTACCATTTTCAGAATCACCAAACGCAAAACTGTAATTCTGACAAGTGCCTTATTTGTCCCCAAAAAGGAAATCTCTAAAGCCTTCTCTAGCACCTTTTCCTTTCCCCAAGCCCAGTAAGTTCTGCCTCTGTGCTCCTGACTCCCTGGCACCAAACTGGTTTGGGGCAGAAATAGTCATCACTTCATAGAGCTATGTGATCCTTGGGTAATATGCTTAACTTCTTAAAGCCTAAGTATTCTTTTCTGGAAAGTGGAAATGAGAATTAAATGAACCAACACGCAACCATCTATTACAGTGTCTGGCCCATGGTTAGTAATAAATGTCAAGAACAGTTGACCCTTGAGCAACATGGGTTTGGGCTGTGCGGGTCCCTCATACGCAGATCTTTTCCATAAGTACAGTACAGCACTGTCGCTGTATTTTCTCTAGCTCACTTAGTCTAAGATTACAGTACACAGTGTATCTAACATACGGAATCTGTGCTAATCCACTGTTCATGTTATCAGTAAGGCTTAGGGTCAGCAGTAGGCTACGCACAGGTCAGTTTTTGGGGAGTTGAAAATTATACCTGGATTTTCAGTGTGGAGGTTGGTGCCTCTAACCCCCGTCATTCAGGGGTCAACTGTACTGCTTTGTACCAATGTCTATTAACAATTATCCCACTGAATTTCAATGACAGGATCGAAAATGTTCCCAACAGGCAGTGAACCGACAGAACAATACATAATTATTTCTATTCCTTCCCTCACAATACAGTGCCTGGTACATAGTCGGCACTCAAATTCTTCTGAAAGAATGAGTTAATTAAATAATGAACTTACTACCAAAATATATGTAGACAAAGTGAACTACCACCTTTGGGTAGATAGATTGCTAGAGCTGGGCCATCAGTTAAATGTTGTGGAACAAAGAGTGTGCTAATTTCTCGAGACAGCTACACAGGTAATAGATCAAAAGGAGGAAAGAAATTAGATTCAAAAGATCAACTAGTCACATAAATTCCACGTTCATCTGCAAGGCTAATTTTATAGCCTTCTATCATCAGCCCTTCACTCTCCATTCTTCCCAAGAGAAGGCAGATGGTCAAGTAAATGCAGTCAGCATCACTGCCGGATGGCACTGCCCAATGGAAAAAAAATCTGGACTGCTAGTCAAGACCCCCAGCGTCCAGTCCTCGTTTTATACCTTAGTATAAAGCTTAACTACACAGAGCTGTTCATTTCCTGTGGTTCTCAGATTTTTTTTTAAAGATTTTATTTATTTATTTGAGAGAGCGCACGCACACACAAGAAGGGAAGAGAGGGAGAAGCAGACTCCCTCAGCCTGACACAGGCCTCGATCCCAGGACCCTGGGATCCTGACCTGAGCCGAAGGCAGCCGCTTAACTGACTGAGCCACCCAGGCGCCCCTGGTTCTCAGATTCTTTACTGTACAGTGATGGGCTTGAACAAGGTTGGTAGTCCTCACGTTTTAGCATACAGCAGAATCACCCGACGGGCTTGTTAAACTATAGGGCCCCACCTCTAGAGTTTCTGATTCAGTAGGACAGGCGGGGGTCTAAGAACTGTCATTCCTGACTAATGTCGCATGATGCTGATGCTGTTGCTTTGGAGAACACACTTCAAGAACCACTGAACTGAATGCTCTCAGGTGTGTCATCCGGTTCTAAAGTCCATGGTGCTATGACGTAAGTGATGAACTTTGCATAGTTGAAACTTTTATTGAGAGAATTATAAATTCACACGCAGTTGTAAGAAAAACACAGAGATCCCTTGTACCATTTACCCAGTTTTCCCCAATGGAAACATCCTGCAAAACTACCGTGCAATAGCACAACCAAAATATTGCTATGATCCACCATTCCCATTCGGATTTCTCCAGTTTTCCTGTACTCCCAGCATGTAGGTCTATTTAGCCGTTCAGAATTTAATCATATGTGTTGGTTCATGTATGCAGCACTACCGTTAAGAGATGGAACAGTTCCATCACAGGAATAAGTGACAAAATACATGATCTAAGCTAGCTCTTCAACTGGGTTAAAAATCTTTACCAGGTTGGAAACACCGTTATCTATCCACCCGTGTTGCTAATACACAAAATAAAAGCCCTTCCTTACTCCCTGCTTGCCACCAGCAGCAACGGTTGCCATGTGCACAGCGAAATCTACCTTTGCTTCCTTAACTCTCCTGTATTTGCTCAATATTTTCCCACCTTCAGCACAGAGTTTTTACTGTCGTGTGGTACACACAGGCACTACACTCACATGCCTGTGTACAAATGTATGCAAAGATGTCCCGTATTTCCCTAAATTGATTTGTGTCTGGGAAGGTGGTTGGGGTAAAACCGAACCACACTTTTGAAGAAGTTGGGCAGTTTGAAGAAACCCCAAGGTGACTCCTCTTAGCAGAATATCATTATCTAAATATATTACTTTTAAAAGTTTGGACTTGGAATTGGCGAATAACTGGGTACCCACACCCATAACTATTTACATTCAAGTAATATTTTTATTTCTAAGAGTGTAATGTTCTTTATTTACATTCCCTACGTTTGAATAGCTAATGTAGATAATCTTAAATTGTGATGCTTGACCAGTATTACAACGGAGACATAAGGTTAGAACTTTTATGAGTCTTACGAGTACAAATAAAGCCACGTATCTGTGCAGAGAAGTCCTGTTCCACCAAAAACAGCACAGGGGCGCCTGGGTGGCTCAGTCATTAAGCGTCTGCCTTCGGCTCAGGGCGTGATCCTGGCGTTACGGGATCGAGCCCCACATCAGGCTCCTCCGCTATGAGCCTGCTTCTTCCTCTCCCACTCCCCCTGCTTGTGTTCCCTCTCTCGCTGGCTGTCTCTATCTCGGTCAAATAAATAAATAAAATCTTAAAAAAAAAAAAAACACCACAGAAGATGTAGTTAAAGCTTCAAATTTTTCAGGGTTTTCTTTTCCTTCCTATCATACAGCAGTCCATCAGCATAATGAACTCCAAAGGCAACATACTATACTTTTGTTTATATAACAAAGGTTTTCTAAAGCAAATTTTTACCTATCAAATTATACCTTCACTGTACTTGACCTTTCATCCTTTTGTAAAAGACACAAATGCTGAAATTGATCTCATCTCTTAGATTTGAGGTAGATCTTCTGAAATTTAACCTGTACTAAATACAGAAGAATCTTAAGGCATAGCATATACACATATACTCACACACCTGGAGCATTCAAGCACTGTTAGACCAAAAACATGTTTCCTATACAATAGAGTCCACAGAACACGCATAACTTGTTACTCAACACGTTGTATTGACACAGAAGGGGCATCACCTGACCACTGTCCTGTCTGTTGTCATGGCCTGTTTCCTAGTGCTGCCATAAAAAATAAAAATCCTCCTTCTTACAGAGGAAACTATCCCTGTCTTTCCCTGGGAGCAGACTCCATATTTGCTAGTTCAGTGTTCACGGAGACTTTAGAGAACGTAAGTGAATACTGAGAACTGACTGCACCTTAAGCCCTGTCCTCTGTGCCAAGTTCCAGGGCTGTCCGTACAAGTGGTTGCCTGCGGGGTATCTCGATGCGCCATTAACACTGCAGATTCACCGCGTGCACAAATGTGACTGTCATCTTCCTTCTCCCCCTACCCCGCCCACTCCCTCCAGTTCCTCATCCTCAACTCCTTCTCCCCAGAATAACACCATCCGTGCCCCAGTCCCTGAAAGCAAAACCTGAGAGAGCATGCTGGAGTCGGCTGCTTCTCGTTCCATAGATTGCCAATACCTGACTCTCTTATCTTTGGCTTCCTTTCATTCTCCTCATTCCCTGTGCCACTGTCTTGGTTCAGTCCTCTCTTAACCTCTACCTTCAATGATGACAACAGCCTATGAAATGACCTCCCTGCCCAATTCTTGCCCCATCTCCACCCCACGGCTATAGGGTTTCTCCTATAAGCACCGGTTTTATTCATTTCTGCACAGAGTACAATATTTCTCCCCGAATCTGCTTCAACACAGTCTGAATCTTTCCCTGACTTGTTGGCTCTTGCCCCTTTCCATTCTCTTCTCCACAATGCTGTCAGCGATCCTCCTAAAACACAAGTCCTCTCGTGTCATATTTCTGCTTTCCTCCACCTTTCCACCACACCCACGATAAAAGCCCAGTGAAGTCCTACATGGTCAGGCACAATCTCTCTCCCCTCCTGGTCGTTCCACATCGGTTACACTGGCTTCCTCACTAGCCCTTAAACATATCACGCACATTCCTGCCACAGGGCCATTGCACCTTCAGTTCCCTCTGCCCAAAACAGTCTTTTCACAGGTAGCTGTAAGGCTGAAGAATTCACAACAAATCATTCCGCTAAAATGTCCCGTCCTCAAAGGCTCCCATCTTCTCCGTGTAAAATCAGACTCTTCTCAGTTTACTCTCTACCCCTTGGCCCGCTTTTTCTTCCCAGACTCTTCATCCACTGACGCCTACATCTGCATCTATTAGCTTTTGTCCATGTGTTCCCTATGAAACAAAAACTCTATGAGAGAGGGGAATTTTGTGTCTGTCCTATGTCCCCAGCACTTAAAACAATGCCTAGCATATGGTTGGTACTCAAGTATTTGTTCAGTAGTGAATAAATGCCTAAAATCTATACATGGTTCTATAATGCCTTAAGGATAAGCTCCAAATTCCTTAGTCTCCCTCCTCTGTTTCTCTGGTGTCATCTCCCTTTACCCTCTGTTTCAGACCATACACTCACAGCTAAGGTAAAGAACCTGTGTTTTCCAGAAGACTCTTGTTACTCAGTTTTAAGTCCCTATCACCCTCTTCACCTCTTTTCCCTTTTGTCTGGCCTAAACCCTATTGTGCTTCAAGACTCAGCTCAGGCTTAGCTCCTTGGAAGAGTCTTTCTCGGTGGCCTACACCCTCCTGCAGCGTTAGGTCTCTGGCAACCAGTTCAGTGCACGCCCACTGAGCTCACCACCTTCTATTTCAATGGGTGGTTAACTCCTCGGTCTTATGCTACACCCAGCTCCTCGTGGGCAGTGCCTTCATCTAATTCATCTTTTTATTCCCAGGCTTTAGCATGACACTCAGTGTCTCATATAGGCTCAATAAAGTATATGAAGTGGAACAGTCATTTAAAAATAATATATAGCTGGTAGTTACAAAAAGCCTTGGCCATCTAAACAAATTAATATGCCACTGATGTGACTTAGAGTCTAAACAATCGACACTGTTAATGAGGTGAGTCAATGAAATGAGCGTTTTGTAACAGTTTCTGTGAACCCATATAGAAGGGTCACAGATGATAAGAATAAGAAAAGAAATTACTATTAGCAAAATGAGTGTAGTCAGTGAGGGTTTGCTAGGTGAGGGAAAAAACAGAGTTTTATAAGGTATTTTACACATTACTAACAGATTAAAGTTTAATTTTAAAAGTTTCTCTATGATTTACATAATATGCTCCAGAGTAAACGAAAAACTTTTATGTTAAAGACCAGTCTCCCAGAGGACTTATCTATTTAACATATAAATGGGAAAAAAATGAACTAAGATCAAAGATCTCGAACAACTCTCAAAAAAATAACAGAAACCCAACAACCCAGTAAGTTACTCTGTAACCTAAAACTCCAAGCACAGGCCACCGAGAAGGAACAGCTGCCAAAGGGTGTCATTTGAACCAATCAATACATGTTAATAACCAGTATCCAACACAACCCCGTAAACATGGTAACTAAAGTCTCTATATTGTTTTGACAAATAAAACAGAAATGTTGGTATCAATTAAAAATGACCAGGAATTGACTTCATTTTTTTATCTCAACACCCCCCCGCTTACCCACACTATCCTGAATATGACATAATCACTGGATACAATTCCGTTCTTGAGGGTCTTTGGATAATAGCCATCCTTGATGGACAACATAAGGTGTTTAATCCTTAAAATAATTCTACACGGTAGTTACTATTATCACTGTCTTTTGTTGTTGTTGCTTAGATGAGGAAACGAGACACTACAGAGGTCAGTGAGCTTGCTCATGGTAACACCGATGCAAAGCCAGGAGTTTTTAGAGTCTGTAGACAGCAAAGCTCACACTAGTAAAAAGAAAACAACAACAAAACATCACAACCAGAACATTAATGCTGACAGCCAGTGGCATATTTCACTTGAAACTATCATAACAAATCTTTCCGTAGCATGAAATTACGAAGACAGGAGCACCAGCCCCTGGCAGCCTGGGTCCGTTTCTTCTTTGCTCCGTGACACGTGGAATTACCATCTAGTCAGATCTCATGGGCAGCCTCCGGAGAGAAATGGTTAAATAGCCTACGCCCAGGTCTACTGCACAGACTTACCTAAGCTCGACCGCGTGTTGGATCTTTCTATGATTGCATGCTTGCTGGGATTGTTTAACACGGAGCGCTTGGCGAGCGAGATGTCAGCCGTGACCCTCGTGATGGATATCCTGTTGGGGAAAAAGTAACAGAAGACCCTGAGGTTATTAGTTGAATACAAGGGGCCAGAAGTACATTCCTCAAACTCACCTAAGTTTGAAATAAATAGTGAGCAGTATTTCCAAATGAAAAGATGTTAGGACACTGAATCATTCATTTTTGCTTATCCCGCACCTCCTTACTTGGCATTTATCGTTTGCTTACCAAGCACTAAGCATTGTAGCTGGATTATCTCAGTAAATTATCCCCAAAACTCTGGCAGAGAGGCTTCTTATAATCCTACTTTTGCTGATGAAGAAAATGAGCCCAAGGAGGTTATTTATCCAAGGCTATAGATGTCTAAAAGGTGGAGCTGGGGCTTGAACCCAGACGCCCGAAAACCTGTATTCTTAGCCCCTGCACTGGAAGTGTGGTGCTGTGACAGGCACAAAGAATGAGTAAGAACAAGACAAACATGGTCTTCCCTCAGAGAGAGGTGAGTCTAGTGGAAGAGATGGGCAATAAATAAAATTATTTATTTTATTTTATTAATACTATACATATTATTTATAAATAAAATTAACTGGTAAAATAACAAGCTCAAGACGGCTGTTGTGGAGAAGACAGGGTGTTGTGTCAGGCAGCAAGGAGTTAGGGGGGTCATTTTAGGTTCGGCAGACATGAGAGCACCACAATTTGGAAGCTGGAAACCGTAAAATGACTTAGACCGGAGATAGCCAAATATACAAGTAACAGGAAAAGCTGTGGGATAAAACAGAAGCCTCACAATACCTTTGAAGACGGCAAAAGCGAGACTAAAAACAGGTTCGGTGAAAAGTGTTTCGGAGTTAGAGCCCTCCACCTCCCCTCTATTATATGAAGTTGCCAGGTGATGTGCCTTTCCAGGGTGATAGAAGATTGTTGGTTTATTCTCGACAGGCCATAACATGCAGGGCCTAGGACCAGGAGACCCTCGGCAGAGTGAGGACAGGGACACGAGATGGGAAAGAAAGGATTCTAAATGGTGAGCCCCCAGCCTCTTCCCCATCTTAGAATTTTGACAGCCAGGCTTACGTCCTCCAGGGATCAGAATCGAAGCCCCTACCCTGGGACACCTGACTGCCAAAGGCAAAAAGACTCCAAAACAGTAACACTGATGGTTTCCCAGGACGTGGTCCAGTGAGGCTGTCCTATAGAAAGCACAAAGCTGACAAGCTCCACCTATAAGCACAGCATTTCCAAGTGGTTATGAGATGTCCCCATTCTTAAATTAAAGCATCACCGTCTTCACTGAGCATCTCAGGAAAAGCTCTGATATGAGCCCAAAAAACAGAAAAATCAACAAATCAATAATACAGCTCACTCCCGAACAACGTGGGGGTTAGAGGCACTGACGTCCTGTGCAGTCGAAAATCCACACAGAGCTTCTGGCTTAACTATAGTAGCTACTGTTGACTGGAAGCCCTACCGATCACCTAAACAGCCTATTAACCCATATCCTGTATGTTACATATGTTATGTACTGTATTCCTACAATAATACTGAAGTTTCTCGTAATTTTTCCAGTATTTCTAGGTGGTTCACTGGCAAGATTTTTCAAATGGTCACAGTCCTCCCCCAAATTTTCTATCCTATTTATTGAAAAAAATCCTCGTAGAAATGGAGCTGCACAGTTCAAAGCCCTGTTCAAGGGTCAGCTGTGTTCAAAGTTGAAAGCTAAGACATTATTGGATCCATGAAACCATAACAAATTTCTATTTAGAAACTCAGAATGAGTTTTTGGAAATTAAAAATGACAGTAGAAAGAAAAATTCAAAAGAAGAGAGCTGGGATATAAAGTTAAGAAACTCTAAAAGGTAAAACAAAAAGAGAGAGAAAGCAGAAGGAAAAGTATACTTCCAAGTAACAAGAACTTCAAAAAAAAAAAGAGAGAGAGAAAAGAAAGAGAAACAAACAAAAAAAACCCAAACAAATAAAAAAAGTCCAGAATTAAGAGTCTTTGATTTTCTGAATCGACAAGGTCCGGCACAGAGATCAAGAGTTTTTGCCAGGACGTAGTCTTACAAATTTCATGGCACAGGAGACAAAACAAAAAGGTCCCACGCTGAGGGTCAGAAATGGAAGTATTCTGTACTTCTCAACATTGAAAGCCAGAAGAGAATGGGACAGAAAGTTTCCAAAATCCTAAGGGGGAAGTTATTTCAGTCAGAACTTACAGCCATTTTAACTCTCAATGCAATGGGAGGGTTGATGAAAGACACTTTTAGACATTCAGAGCCTCAAATAGTTACGTACTTTTCTAGGGAAACTACGGAACTGAAATGACAGGGTAAAATCCTAGATCAACGGATCTATGGAAAGGGGATCCGACCCCAGAGGAAGGCAAAAGGAATCCCCAGAATCATGGTGCAGTATGTCCCAGAATGCCAAATGTGCACCATCAAAGAAACCGTCCAGACTGGAGATGGCCAGAACGCTCCCCAAGGTTCCAGAAGACAAAGGTGAGTGACGACAGGATGCATGTCAGTATGCCGTGAGGAGGTTCAGACAGCTGGGCAGTTCAGGGCTGAATTAGTGCCAAACACACAGGAAGTTAAACAAGCGTAAAAAGTAAAATGACCTCATGGAAGACACAGAAGACCAAGTCATTACAGTGGATAGCATGGCTCACTTGAATATTAACCACAGAGTCATAGTACATACTAAGAAATGGAGCCGGCTGAAATTAGGATTTAACTGTTGGGAGACTGAAGGCTGAGATGGGTGCAGGATGGGAGAGACAGGAAGAGTATGCATGAGAGCTAAATATTCTGCGAGGTGGGAAGTCAACAGATAAGGCCTAACACCGAAAACTCATGTAGTGAATCAAGATGCACATTAGAGGCAAGGAGTAAATAAGCAAAGATACAGCTAAAACAGTTCAGAGCGCTTGCCGTCTGAAGAGAAGGGCGTTTGGTAACGTGTGAGAAGGGACCCTGGCTTTTGCAAAGAAATCTGTGTTTCTCTATATACCTTAGAATTCATTCTTTCTGGGGTATAGTTCCATGAATTCGGACCAATTCATAGAATTCTCTATCTGTAACCACAGTCATGGTAGAAAATAGTTGCATTCTCTCCCCCCCCAAATGCCCTTGGGCTGCCCCCCCTTTGTTGTCAGTCCTCCCCTCTTCCCTACCCCTGGCACCCACAGAGCTGCTTTTTGTCCCTTAAGCTTTCCCTTTTCCAGAATATTACTGCAGCCTTTTGAATGGAGCCGCTGTCACTTTTCATAATGGATTTAAGATTCATCCATATTGTTGTACGCTTCCATGTCTTCTGATTGCTAGTGGGGCTGCTGCTTTTAAAAAATAAACGTATGATTTTTGAGCTTTTTGTACTTGGATGAAAATTCTATTTAACACGTTAAAAGCAATAACCAGGAAAGAGACACTAAAACATCCATTTAAGTACAGTTTCATTATTATTTCAAAATGCACTGACAAGTGAAATCAGGCTTATAGGTGAAATGCCCAATGCTTGGAAACTAAGATGTTTTTCTTTAGGGGCGCCTGGGGGGCTCGGTCGGTTAAGCATTTGACTCTTGGTTTCTGCTCAGGTTGACATCTCAGAGTCCTGAGATCAAGCCCCATGTGGGGCCCCATGCTCTGCACGGAGACTGCTTGGGTTTCTCTCCTTCCCTCTCCCTCTGCCCCCGCACCCCCAAAATAAATAAATAAATAAATATTTTTTAAAAATGTTTGTATTTATTTGGGGGTGGGCCTAGTCGCTAGGGTGGTACAGTCTGGTAAGCTCCAACTTTAAAGGAGGTAACAGTATTGCCCTCACACAGAGCATCCGTAAGACCATGGAGGGAGTCATTCATTCCACACAGATTTCTCGAGTGCCTACCAGGTGCCAGTCATTGGGGGTATTATTACGGAACTCAGATTCTTGTGGGAGAGAGGGAGAGTGGAAAGAAGCAGACAGACAGATGTCTGAGGTCAGGTGGTAATAAACACCATTAAAAAATAATGCAGTGTACTGAGGACACAGAGGGAGTGCGGTGGAGGGTCCATGTCTGGTATTCAGGGAAGACCTTGCAGAAAAGTTGACCTTTGGTCAGAGGCGTGAAGAAAGTGAGGGAATGAGCCATACGGGCAGTGTGGAAGGGTGTTCTAGGCAGAGCTCAGAAGAGTGAGCGTCTCACGTGCTGGGCGTTTCGCTGGTACAGCTAGTGGGGCCCACGTACTGCTGATGCCCCTTGGCTCTCGCTGGGAGGCAAGCTGCCCTGTGATGGGGACCATCCTGGGGAGACAACGGTGACCAGACAGACAAGACAGCAGCGTCACACAGTCAGCCCGTGGGGAACGGATTCAGCAGCAGGACAGAATTTTCTATAATAATATGTCCTCCTCCTCCTACACGCATGGACCTTTCTGCACATGGTACTGCTTAGCTGGGAATGCATTGCCCTGCTTCTGGCGTTAGCTCTGAAGGCTGTGTGAAGCTGGGTCACTACTCGACTTCAACTCCTACAGTTATGCTTTCCGAATGGTCACTACTTGGGGTTCTGCCAAAAAGGAGACCCTGAAAATCCTCGGGGCGAAACTCTGGGGACAATTCAGTTTAGAGCAGTGGTTCTTAACCCTCATGGTGTATCAAGATTGCCATATAAGCTCTTACAGGGACAGTTGGTCCTACCTTCGAGATCTGACTTAAGTTGCTCACAGGTGGAAAACAAGCCCTTGTGGTTGGGTTGCTGTTTTATTTTTAAAGTGCTGGTGATTCTAATATGCGGCCAGGCTAGATAACCAGCAGTTTAAAAGAAGTTGTCTCACTTCTAAGCAAATTATCCACACGACGGGATAAAGCGATGTAATGTTGCCCAGGATTATTGATTTCCGGTAAGATTCCCCCGCGGAAGATTCAACAATGTACCTAGGCCTACAGTGCCATTCCCATTCCAGACACTTTAGTGCAGACAGCTGACATTTTCAAAGTCACTGGGGACGAAAACCAAATTCGTCACTGGTGGTAGCTTTCCTTCGTGTCCTCAATTTCCTTGTTAATTTACCTGTCAGTGTCCTACAAGGTGAATCGGAAGACTGCTCTGTTTACATGACACAGTGGGTTAGGATAGATCTGATTTTATTTATTTCTTTTATTTTTACTTATTTATTTATTTATTTTTTAAAGATTTTATTTATTTATTTGACAGAGATAGAGATAGCCAGCGAGAGAGGGAACACAAGCAGGGGGAGTGGGAGAGGAAGAAGCAGGCTCATAGCGGAGGAGCCTGATGTGGGGCTCGATCCCATAACGCCGGGATCACGCCCTGAGCCGAAGGCAGACTCTTAACCACTGTGCCACCCAGGCGCCCCAGGATAGATCTGATTTTAAACGGGCTACTCCACTGCATACGACAGAGAGAGGATGATGATTTATCATCTAGTCTTTGGCCTGAAACACTTAACTACTGAACAGTCAGGATCACGGTTCTGACAACTCTCCAGGGCTTCAACAAATGAACTTAACTAGGTTTAAGAGCAGAAAAGAGTTCCTATCAAGAATCGTTTCATCACCAACACTTCCTTTCATTTTTTCTTCCCCTTGGGCTTCCAATTTTTTAAAACAAATTTAGTTTATTTAATAGATAACGAAAGAGTAATTCATTTTTCCCTTTTAAAATTACATGTATTTAGAAGTACCTATACTTTTGATCAGTTTCCTCCCCCTACTGCTACCAGAAGCAGACATTTAATGATTTAGGTACTCTGGAGGTCTTGCCATGGGTTAAAAAATTTTTGCATGGATTTTTTAAGTGTATCTTATGGATCCTCTTAATTCCTTTGAGGATCTTTAATTGACGACCCCAAGCCTAGAATGTTGAACTTGAGTTCTATGAGTCAACTGAGCCAAGGCAGGTCCATTAATAAAGCCGTGTGGAAATTACTTCCGGCCAGAAAGAGCAGACTGACAACATTCAGATATTTTGTTCATTTGTTTCTTAAATGAAATCAACCTGGATGGGCTAATACTTTAGAACACGGGTCCAAGATATGCCCTATGGCCAGAATCTGTCTTCCATATTCAGAAATTACTCCGTTTAAACAGTAAGGAAATGCCATCTCCTTTCTCCATCTTTGGCATTTTGGAAAGGGCAGTGGGTTAACTCAGGGAAAGCACAGTGTTTGTCTAGCAATTTTCTGGGTGAGCATGCTCAAGGAGACAACCCCAGATTAGGATAAATGACAGAGCCAAGCATAAAGAACTGAAAGGTAAATGAGCTTGATCAGGGCTATGCCTTTTTTACTTGGCCAGTGCCAGATAGCCTTGGACCAAGCCAAACGCCGTGTTTTCCTGGCACAAACTAAAAAATACTTCAGAAAGTTATGGAAAAAACCAAACAAATTAGGAACATGTGATTAGGTGGACCTTGATTATAAAGTCTTTTTTATACCTGGAAACATAGTATCTGCTTTCTTTTGCTGTCTCTTTTAGTCCTCTGCTTGTCCTGCTGTGGGTTTCCCTGTGAGTCCCTGCCTCCCCTGCTGAAAGTCGGTATAAATGACAAATGGCTGTAGGAGCAGGTCAAGGAAGAAAGCAGTATACTAAGAAATGTAAAAGGACACTGAAGCGCACAGATGCTGTCTGTTACACTTGTATTGTTAGGATGTAAGAAGCACGGGGATGTAGAGCAGAGGCACCAAATTTGTCTTGTTAAAAATACAGACATACACGGCCGCCTGAGTGGCTCAGCGGGTTAAGCGTCTGCGTTTGGCTCAGGTCATGATCTCGGGGCCCTGCGATGGAGGCCTTGCCTTGGGGCTCCCCGCCCAGTGGGGAGTCTGCTTGTGCCTCTCCTTCCCCTCTATGCCTCCCCCTGCTCGTGTGCGCACTCTCTCTCAAATAAATAAATACGATCTTTAAAAAAAAGTACAGAAATATAAACTACGCTGTATGTTCCCAGGTCCCCTAAAATCTATTCTTTGCTTAAATTTCAAAGTTTCCATTTTAGACTCCTATGATAGCTTTGATGCTTCAGGAACTGGCTTAACTTTGACCGCAGTGTCCCCGGATTCTTTGACTGAAGGCTTCCTTCCAATCAGCTAGAAGCAGGCTCATGAAGCCCAGGCCCTTGTCTGACTTTGTTCCTCACAATGCCCGGCACACAGAGGACGCTCAGTAAAATCTGTTGAGGCAAACTGAGGGGGGAGGGGAAGAGAGGAAAAGGATTCTGTCCAAGCAGATTAACACGGCACACTGGATCTGGCCCTGACTCTGTCACCAGCGGCTCCTTGTCCAGAGAGGTGACTTGAAGACCTCTAAGGAGCCTGTCTTCTGCATGACGCTGTGTCACACCCTGATTCCTTCACCCACTTAACACCCTCTACTGGACAGGCCTTTCTCTTTCTAATTCGAGTCAGTGAAATCTCAGCTACCGTTTAAAAGCCTTTCCCAGATGTGGACGCTCCTGTCAGTGTCAGTCCCTCCTCCCTTTATGCCCGTGCACGTCGGACACACAGGTGCTGAGCGGCCTGCTCGTTTACTTTGGAGTTTACTGCTCAAGGCTTCCATTTACGGTTGACACCTGCCATCCGCGGTTGACACCTGCCATCCACAAAGACAGTGAGTGGCTTCCCCCGCTCTGCATTTCTTTAGCAGGGCATACACGGGAGACATTCATTCAACACTCACCCACGCACTGTTCACACGGAGCACAGTTCCAGGCATTGAGAACGCAACAGTTCGCAGAATAGATTGGAAAAAAACAAAAACAAAAGCAAAAAACCTGCCCTCTTGGAGTTTATATTCTAACTGTGGGAGAATGACAACAAACAAAATTAATAAATAAAATATATAAAAGAGTTAGGGAAAAAGCCGAGAGAGAGAGAGTATTTATGTGTGTATAGTGTGCATATACCAAGGACAGTATCTGAGGGAAGCGTCTTCCTAGCACAGGGAACTGCAAGTGCAAAGGCCCTGAGGCGGGCATGTATCTGGCTGTCCGGAACAACATGGAAGTTAGTGTGGCAGGAGCAGAATGAGCAAGTGGGAGAGTGTAAAGGATGAAGTCAAAAGTAAGGAGAGGGGCGGGAGTGTGGATGGTCAGACTGGAAATGCTCTTAAAGGCCGCTCTAGGGACTTCAAGTTTTGGGTTTTTTTTTTTTAAAGATTTTATTTATTATTTATTTGACAGAGAGAGACAGCCAGCGAGAGAGGGAATACAAGCAGGGGGAGTGGGAGAGGAAGAAGCAGGCTCCTAGCAGAGGAGCCTGATGTGGGGCTCGATCCCAGAACGCTGGGATCACACCCTGAGCCGAAGGCAGACGCTTAACAACTGCACTACCCAGGCGCCCCGGGGGGGACTTCGAGTTTTACACTGAGTAAAAAGAGAAGTCACTGGATGGATCGGAACAAAGTAGGGATGAGATCCACTCACAGTTTAAGAGAGTTGTCCAGGCTGCTGAATTGAGAAGAGATGTCAAGGAAGCAATGACAGAAGCAAAGATACAAGTTAGGAGGCTATCCATGATGCTAATCCAGGGAGGAGGTGCCGGTGTCTTCAGCCAAAAGGAAAGCAGAAGATGTGTGAGAAGTGGTTTGATTCTCGACCTATTTTGAAGATACAACAGCATTTGGATGTGGGATATGAGAAAAAAAAGAACAGTCAAGAATGACTCAGTGATTTGGAGTGGATGGGTCTTAGGTCCAGAAGACGAAGCAGGTGTACTTGAGGCACGGACTACTAGGAGAGGAGCAGGTTTTGGGGGGAGCTGGGAGGTTCAGTCTGAGAAGTCCACTCAACATCTCAGTGGTAATACTGAACAGGCAGTTGGATATATGAATCTGGAATTCAGAGGACAGACCAGTGAAGGCATGCTGTTTACAAGTCAAACATCAAACGAAATCACTTATAGAATGAATGTAACTAGAAGAGAGAAGACCAAAGGACTTAGCCTTGGGCACTCCAAGATGTCTAGTCGATGAAGAAGAACCAGCCAAAGAGAAAAAGGAGACAAAGGGAGATAAAAGAAAAACCAGGAAAGTGTGCTTGCTCTGAGCAAGCACAGAAAGTATTTAAAAGAGGATGGAGCACTCCAATGTGTCAATTAAGAGGAGGACTGAGGATTCACCCCTGGATTTAGCAATGTGAAGGTCACTGATGATCGGACATGACTAGTTTTGGTTGAGTGAGGGATGCGTAACCGGAGTACTTTCAGGATAAGTGGAGAACAAGTATGTACTACATGTTGAAGCAGTTTTGCAGTAAAGAAAAGAAGAAAAGTGGGATAGTTAGAGGGGAATATGGTTCAAACTTCCATCGAAGGGAGAAATAACTACATTTTTAGATGCTGATGGAGTTTCCATTAGAATGAGAAGTAGTGATGAGAAAGGAAAGGATTCCGCAGCTGTGTGGGGATGGGGGATGGGATCTAGTGCCCAAGTGAGTGGGTTGGCCATTGCTAGGAACACAGTGAAAGGAAAAAAAGCGGAGCATTCAGGCAAACACGCAAGTTGCGCTCGGTGTGGTGGTAGGAACTCTCAGTAGTTCTCTGTTTCTTTGCCTCTATCGTCTCAGTGAAGGAGGAAGCAAGTTCATTGGGGAGAGAGATGAGAAGGGGTTTGGGGAATTGGTGAGAGAGGAGATGGTACAGAAGTCTTGAAGTTAGAAAAGTGAATAGAAGAGAGGGATATTGAGTATTATTTCTGGGGAGCCTTAAAAGCCAGTTGATCATGAATTTAGGGTGATACAGATCAACAGGGATGTGGCCAAGTTCAGCTTACAGATGCAGGTGCAGGAACAGAGAGCTGGCTTATCCAGGGCTGAGGATGTGCTGAGCAAATATGACAAATATTTACTGAATCCGATACTGAACTGGATGAAACTCATTGCCCATCACCATATAGACATCAGAGGGTAGTTTTCTCTTATGATCACATGCTTTGTCCCACCCTGGTTTTGTCATCTTCAAGGAGAAATCCACAAAATCCAGGATTCTGAAATACTCACCGCCCTTCAAATCTGTGTTTTAAAAAATCAAACAACGCTTTTTGCATCATGTCTGTGACCTGCAATTGAGCAAGCAATAAATTAGGATACAATAAAAATATTACTAATTACAACAAAACAATTTTATTCCCAAGACTGCTTAAAGATGGAGGCTTCCCATTTGGAAAGAGTAGCATGTGTGAGATTGCCACATTTTCCGGTTGCTGAATTATGATACAATGACTGTTAAAAAGGCAAAGCTCCCCAAATTTATCCTGATGTTTTAGTGACAACACATGACATCTCAAGTGGTTTCAGGCGCTCTGCATTTGATACTGTTTCCCCAGACTGAGTAAACTGAAGCTAGCAAAGCCTCCAGAGCAACAGCCATAAAAATGAAACAGAACAAATCAGGAAGCAATACATAACATAATAAAAAAAAAATAAAGCTACCTAGAAAATTGCAGGGAAAAAAAAAAGGAAGCAATATATACCACAGCTTGGAAAACAACATGCTTCGCTGCTGCAAGCTCTTTAAGCTCTAAAATCAAGAGGGAGGTGGAGTCCCAAAGCAGTTCAGCCTGTGAAGGTCAAGTGTAGTGTGCTTGAGGGCAGCCACCTACCTCGTACCCCTTCAGAGAAGGGCCCACCAAGACCACTGGTCGCATAGAAGGTACCACGTCATAAGGAGGAGTGTGCTCTGTCTGCAGAGAGAGAGGAGAGGACTTCAGATGCTTAATAGGTGGGGGAACCTGAAATAGTCTAAGTATAAATTATTCTTTCTGAACTGTGTAATAGGAGGCACCGGCTTTCCAGAACTTTCCTTTTTTTTTTTTTTTTTTACTTGCCCCTTTCCTCAAGAAACCGATTCAAAGCTTGGTGGGCTTATTTTCCTAAAGTTCTCAAGTTACTGAATTGTCTACGGTTTTCTTGCTCTCCTCAAGAAAGACCACTGACATATTAGTCCCTAAAGCAGGAAGTGCTGCCTTTTGAACAAAAACTAGTTGAAAGGACAGAAAACATGCCTCATGCAGAATAGGTGCTTTAGGCTTGCCCGGAAGTTAACACCGCTTTTCAAATGCATTTGAGAGTTTTCTGAAGGCTTGACCGATCAGGGTTAATGTGGTTAATTACAGAGAAAAGAAAGGTCTTCCTAGCTTTGCATCTGAGATGTTTGTCTTACCTGGACAAAACCTAACTCCCAAACATTCTAAGGTTCATTACCAAATACTCAAAAATCCCTGCTTCACTGTGAGAGTTGAAGTTTACAAGGCATGCTTGTCCCAGCAAGCAGTAATCAGGATCACAATCACAGGTTAGTGATGAATGGTTTGGATTTCTGATTTCTACATGTTGGAACTTGAAAACTTTAAATGTAAGGTGTGTGTGTCTTGGAAGGAAGGCGGTTAACGTGGGATAACATACTCAAGCATGCTGCAGGGGCCTCAAAAGCTTAGTTATCAACTTGCACATCTAACACGCTTTTCAAGAGTGGTTTAGGTATTGTCTCTGTTATAGAACTAATTCATGCCTTTCCAGGATAGCTTCTTTCTTTTTTGGAAGAGCAGGGGGAGGAGCTAAATTCTGGAGCAATTTCTAAGACTTTGCAAAATTTTCAGCTTTGCTGCTTCACATAAAATGACCAAAAAAAATTTTTTCCAAAAAAAAAAAAAAAAACCTCAGGTAACAGCTAATCGGTTTGAGTACATTAAAACTGGCTATTTCTGGCTGGCAGAAAATGCTACATGGACCCAAAACGATTTTTTTTTAATGCAGAAGAGAGAGATAAGGCCTTAAAACAAGGGGGTAAGCAAATCACTGTCATCTGAATCTTTCTGCATTAAGGAGTGTCTAAAAAAATATATTTTCAGAATCACAGAGACAAAAAAAGGTTTTTTAAAACCATTTTAAGAATTTGAAAGACTAACGTGTGAATGTAATTTCTGCATCAGCCTGTTGCCTGAGAACATTTTATTGTTGCTTCCAATTGCCCATTGCAGGGGCACCTGGGTGGCTCCATGGGTTGAGCATCTGACTCTTGGTTTCAGCTCAGGTCATGATCTCAAGGGTTGTGAGTTCAAGCCTTGCGTGGGGCTCCGTGCTCAGTATAAATCCGGCTGAGATTCTCTCTCCTTCTGCCCCCTCTCCCCCCTTATGCTCTCTCTCTCTCAAATAAATGAATCTTTAAAAAAAAAATTGTCCATTACACACTTTCTGACTTTGATAGAATTTAACTTGCTTCGGGGGGAGGGGGTGTGGAGTTAAAAAGCCTTTCAGTTTCAACAACTTCCATCTGAGATTTCGTCCAGAGCAGCAGACAAATAATATTTCCAGGGGGCAAAAATAATGCTGTGACTGCGCTATCAAATTTTAGTCCTTCAGTTTTACCTAGTGTTCAAACTTAATTTTAATAGACACAAGAAAGGTAGAATACATTTTCAAACAGGGAGGAAAAAAAAACAAGACAAACATAATACAGTAACAGCACAAAGGCCACAAGCACCACTCTAAAAGCAACCTAAAACATGGAAAACAGTCTCATCCGTGAATCTCAGGTTGTCTGTTTTTGAGCTCTACATTGAAGTTCACCGCATAATCAATAACAGAAGAATGAGTACCAGTGCCGAAGGCATCATAAGCACATTTGTCATGACATCGATACCACGTGGGATCTCACTGACAATGTTTAGAAGCCAAGTCCTTAGAGCTATTCAGTAGAGGAATACCTTTTCCATTGGTGGAATTAGGAATATAAATTGCACAGCTACCAAGAATTTTTATTTCGAGTCTGTAAGTATTACGAGGCCCCGTATTTTAGAGGTCTTTGGTTCCTTCGATCTCTGGCTGCCAGCTAGTGAAGCATTACCCATGCTGGTCATCAGTCAGCTTCTCATTCAATAGGGTAGCTACAGAAATTACCTTATTTGATGGAATATTGGTACTTTATGCCCTATGGATACCGACACCATCATTTTTATCTACTCTTTCCCGCTAGCCTTATTGTGTTCCAATTCTTTAGCTGAAAAATTGTAATAAACATTTCTAAAGGTTGGGAATTTAAGAGTAAGCAAACTTCCAAAAAACATGGTTTTAGTTCATGTCATCGCTCTGGGAAACCCAGAGCGTCTGAGTGGTGTTGATTTTCTAGGCATCGGCGCTATGAACTCAGTGGCTTGGCTGCAAGGTTTCGCTGCGCCGAGAAGATAGGACCAGAGAGAGGGGCCCACGGGTGCGGGTGTGCCTCAAGCTGGGGCTGTCTGTGTTAACACAAAAAAATCCAGGTCTTAATTTTTGGAGTGCCGAGGTCTTGCATTATAAAAGTAACCATCATTCGTTTAAAAAACAAAAACAAAAACAAAAGCAACAACTAACTTCCCAGTTCAGTCTCTGACACCTCGTGGATGATTTTAGAGTTCCTCCATGTGGCAAAATG
This sequence comes from Ailuropoda melanoleuca, assembly GCF_002007445.2. Lineage (NCBI taxonomy): Eukaryota > Metazoa > Chordata > Mammalia > Carnivora > Ursidae > Ailuropoda > Ailuropoda melanoleuca. The sequence continues at coordinate 16,694,869 of NC_048232.1, read as the reverse complement.
CTTGTGTGCAGGGGAAGAGAGCCAAGGACACGGAGTTTGGGGTAGAGCAGGCTTTCCTCCACACCTGTGTCACGATGTCCCCATGGTTGTGTGGGGACATGGCGACAGGAGGAAGTCGGATTTCAAGACAGCACAGCTGGTGCAAAAAAGAAAGGAAGGAATGGAGATGGTGTGTGGGGGGAGGGCGAGGGGGGATGTCCTTCAAAAATAATGCTTTCAAGCTACAAAATGTGGGAAAGGAAACAGACTTGGTCTGGAGTCAAGCGAGCTCATGAATACCCTTGGTGTCCAGTCAGGGGACGGGGAGCATCACTGTGTGGCACCTTGGCTGGCCAGTGGCAAAGGCTCTACGCACGGCCACTGCCCCGTTATCCGACAGGTGAGATCCTGCAACCTGACTGTGATGGAGGAGGCAAGAACAGCGGGAGAGTATTTAGAGATGACAATAGGAAAAACTCACAGTAAACCGCCAAAACAAGCCTGCAGTTTTCCACTGGTCTTGTTCATCTGCAGATTTTGCACCTAGTGGATTAGAAGTTTAAATACTGACTAAATTAAAAATTGAATACTTTTTTTTTTTTTTTAGTACAAGCTATGTATCTGGATATCATAAATCAGAATCGAATAAGGGTTTTAATATGCTTGATAGAAGTTAAATTTCCGGAAAAAAGAAAGAGACAAAGACAGACAGAATAAGCATGCACAATAGAGGTGCATCAGACGAGGCTGTCAGTGTTTGACATCTGGGGATGTTTAAACGAAGTCCCTCGGTGGTAGATATTATTCCATCAAAAAGGATAAGTACTGTAATAGTGCTTTAACAGGTCACTCACTGAATTTAGTCGGTTTGAAATGCACGGACTCAATTAGCTGTTTGATAGGTTCTTTTCTTAGGACAGAACTGACTGCGTTTACTAGAACTGCGGGATTGAATGCTAATGATGCCAGTGGCAGGATAAACACCGCTTATGTCAATGTAAACTTACCGATTTCTGCTTCTGCTTAGCTACAGCAGCATGGAAAAGAAACAAAGAATAACACAGCATGCACGTTATTGGCTTATCAAAGGACGCAGACAGTCAACAGGACTAGAAATGTGGCGCAGTGCACTTGAGCAGGTGACAGATGGGAGCTTGGAAGTTAATGTTACCTTCTTAAAGAAGGGCATTCTTTTCTCTTTGGAGTGGGGTGACGTTACACTGTTTGCACTGGGTTTAGGGGAGCGGTGGTTGGCTGGAATATCATTTTCTTCTGCATCTAAGCCAGTAGCATCTATGTCTATAGCTATATACAGACAAACAATTCAAAAATCATCAGGTAGACAGGAGAGGAAAAACAGGTTATATAAAAAAAATAAAATGAAAGCAAATAAAACGAACCATAGTAAAAGATCTATCATGAGGGCTCAGCATAGTCAACAAAGTAAAATTTAAAGGTAAGGCACGTTACGAATGCAATGCAATCAAACCTAACAAAACCGAAAAGATCCCCTCCTGATACCTGTTCGCCTGAACACGTGAGTTTTATGCTAGATCTCTTGAATTACATTTTTAGAGCAACATTTTTAATTTGAAGTTTCAAATACAGTACTGATAGTTTTCCATGTCAACTGTATTAAGTATGGTTCAGAACATACGGCTTCACGTCTTATAGTATCTTCAGTCAGCTTTTTGATAATAAGCAACTACACTGGAAACCCTTATCACGATGTGCCTCACAGTCCTTCTTTTGCTTGGTTTTGTGTGGAAAAAAAAAGGGGGGGACCATGTGGAAAGTGTCACTAAAAATGCAGTAGGTATTTGAGGGAAAGCGAGAATAGAAAAATCCCCAATTCAGGCAACACAAAGGAGTCCTACATGAGGCAAATGATACAGGGACGCTTCCTGGATGGGCAGGATCAAAACGATTTCAAGATGCTATGGACCCCCTCGGCCAGGCTGACTGAAAGCTAGTTATAAAACGCTGGACCCCACGATCTCCAAATGAAATGAATCTAATAAAATGACATAATAAGGGGACTGTCACTGATGGATAGGAAGCCCTTATATAAATGCATTAAACACAGAGACAGAGTGGAAAGGCATGAAGACCCCCAGAAAACATGGCACGGGTCTCCCAGTCTGGAGAACGAGAGGGTTAGGTCTGTGGTTCGACATGATTTCACTTTTAAAATCTTTTGCCCTGAAAACTGAAGCGATTAACGATTAAGTGTTAAGTGTGTGGGGGGGGAAGACCCGTAATCTCATTTTGAGGTTTATAATAAAAATGCTTCCACCTGCAGTTCCTACAGAGTTTTGTCTGCTATGGAATCAGAGTTGGAAAGTATTTTGAAGATCACTTTCAACCCTCTTGTTTTTAAGATCGAAATGATAATTCAAGGGTTTAAGGGACTCGTTCTTGGCAGAAAAAACTCCGCAGAGCCAGGCAGGACTCAGAAGCTAGGCTCCGCGTCTGCGAGCCCCCACCCCGTCCCTGCACCTGCAGGTGAGCACTCCCCCTCCAGGCGCCCTTCCTCCTCCAGCCCCTTGTGCTTGCCAAGGCGGGGTGGCGTCCTCACTGCCAGGATTCAGGAAGGGACCGTAGACTGGAGCTCAGGAGAAAATGATGCTACGGTTTAGTGGAGGTCGCGGAAAAGAAAATCTACTCAATCTAACAAAAACCACAGTACATTCAGATCAGGAGCAAATTACCATCCAGAAATAACCGCTTGGTGTCGCAAAGCAGCTCCCATGCCTGCAACCCACTAGGAACACACCGGGTTCACACTCGGGCGTCCGCTGCTAACCTCTTCGATACGGTGGCAGATCACCTGACAGCCATCACATTATTTTTCAATTTTGAGGTTATTATGCGTATGAGGTGACTCAACCTTTTGAAAACTAAGATGTCTCGCCTAATTGTTCCTTTGATTCATCTGAGGTCGAAGATGTGTGATGGAGTGATTCCCCGGCGCTGTTTGCACAACGTTGCACGTACCAACGACTGCTTGCAGAAAGAGCATGCAGGATTCTCTCTCCAGTGAAAGTACTAACAGACTGAGTTAATTCCAGCTATTTAGTTAGACTTACCTAGTAAATAAGTCTTTCTCTTTGCATCACCCACACATATCAATGCACTGAAAGGTTCACCATACAGTGTGGAACAGAAACACAAGAAATCGATGCTGACTTTTATCCAACCCTATGATGCTCTTCCTGTTGAATCCTAACCTAGGAAGCATGTTGTTAGTGTCTTCCTGGTTACGACGGAGAGGATCTGGGCCAGTTTTTCACTATCTCTGAGACAGACTTTAACCAACATCAGGTAAGTTTCCCTTCTGGTAAATTCCCATCTCCTTTTCCCTTTCTCATCTTTTCCTAGGCTTATAGAGGCACCTTCAAGGGACAGTTCTTTCCGAGAGCGTTTCTGAAACTGAGGACACCAACACCCATGTCCCGAGGTGACAGGACATTGGCAAAGTTCCTGCATTAGATTTTACAGTTTGGCCCTTCGATCTGGTCTGCTGTGATCAGTGGGTGGATTTAAAAAAAAAAAAATTATAGTAAGAGTGGAAATGCATAAAAAGTTTAGCTGTAATAGTGCCCAGATGTTTGGCGACCCACACATCGCCTCAGAGCCTCAGGTTTGAAATTTACCTATATTTGGACACAGGGGCTCAAAATCCCAAATTGAGAACTCTCCAATTTGTTAGTTCTCACTTTTGGTTAACTTAAATTTAAAAGCATCTGGGTTCGTTCCAAAACACAGAGAATTCTAAAACATTTGGCCACTTTCAAAGCACATTAAAGAAATTTACTAAGACAGTTAAGAAGCATGTTCCACTCTTTTCATAGCTCCATATACTTTATTAGACTCAGATGGTTACCCCTTTTTTGTTTCATACTTGTATCTGCAGACCTTGGCAAACATTAGTATTTACTTGGGAAAAACTACTTCCATAAATATGAAAATAGTTTCTTTTATTGGTCCTCAATAGAATCTTTTTTTTTGTTTTTTTTGGTTTTTTTTTTTTTTTGTGGAGAGCCTTGACAACATTTTTTGAAATCTGAATTGTAACTTCATCTTAGACATTTGGGTCCAGCTGAGTGGCACGCCGGGGTGATCCGTGTGGGCACGCACATGTAGGTATGGGGTATGTGCTATGTAACTGGCTATCACCCCATTACCCAGATGAGAAGTGGAAATTTTTCCTTTTCCACATTCTTGAGAAACTCCAAGTATATTTACTTCAGGCAAATGCTTGTATCCTTTGGTTTAGCAAAGGTTGAGGTAAATCATAGATAGGACCCCTGGGAGATGCAGGTCAAGGTTCCAACTGTAGGCCAATCCCCAGGGACTTAATTGGTTAGGCAGTTTACCCTGGAGGTGGGGTGGGGGGGGTCTTTTCTGTAGAAATTCCCCGAAATTTTCTTTTAGAGAAGCTGTGGGATCGATATGAAAATTATAGCAGTTTCCTCATGCACCGACTATAAATTCATAGTTGGCAAATGTCTCCAGTCCATAAAGCCACGAGAGTTTTCTGTTCTCGGTATTCAGAAACATTATGCCAATGTCCTGTGTCTGTATAAAACTTGCCTCAAGTTTTAAATCATCTTTGCTTTATTGTAGTAAATTAAACTTTAGTTTTAGTAATGACAAACATCTGTCTACAAAAGAGGAATGTTATTTTACAAACACACTCACTTATTCTTTGAAAAGCGCGTGGCCTGTTCTTATATTTCCAAAACCATGAGAAGGCTAGAGTATGGTTTAAGGAAACTGAAGAATTTTCCTGGTCTCCAGGGGTGGCGCTGACCTCTGACCTCTGCGGATGGGGCTGCAGTTGTATTCACTATATGATGTAACATTTCCCCATTTCAGGAGCTTGGTGACAGTCCTCTGGAGTCTCGGAGGTAGTTTTTAAGATCTATACAAAGGTTACAGCTTTCTGTCATCATCTCTGTAATTTTACATGTTTGAGAAGGAGCGGAGCTAAGCCTCCTTTTTGCCCTGTGCCTTCAGTAAGCAGCCCCCTCCAACTCGGAATTACTGCAGGTTGTACGGACCTGGTATTTGAAATCAATATGCATCCTAAAACGATTTATTTCTTATATAAGTGCTCAGATTTTGCACTTAAAAAGTTCTATCATTTTTATGAAGAGGCCTTTGGTTGGTCTCTAAAAGCCACCAACATTCGGGAACGAGGCGTGATCAGGAGTAAGGGGGAATCCTGATTGTAAGACATGCCAGTTACAGTGCAATCACTTCCCTAACTTGTCCATTGATGTACACGCTTCCCACTTCCAGTTTCCTCGAAATCACACAAGGAATCATTTCGCTCAAAATACTCTGCCTGGTGAGTCCTTGCAATCTTACTCTGACTCAACTGCATCTCTTAGCAAGCGAAGATTCTGATTATGGGCTTTTTGCAATGCTACCAATTAGTCTCCAATGTATATACAACTCCAAGTTCTACCCAGCACGGTAGAGTTGCCAGATTTAACAAAGAAAACTACGGTCAAATTTCAATTTCAGACAATTTTTTTTGTTACTGTAAGTATTTCTCTTACAATACTTACATGAAAGAAATTATTCATTCATCTGAAATTCAAATTTAATGTGGTATCCTTCTCTACTGCCTTGGAAAGAAAACAAGTTACTCTTCCTACAAGTATTTCTGACTTTTTGCAATACTTCTACTCATCTCCTACATCTTCCACAGAGCCTTTGGGGTAAAACTCACGTGAGGTCCATCACTCCATCACCACTTTATTCTCCTTTCCTTGCCTTTTGACACCTTTTACCCTTCTTCTGCCTTTATTGAACATCGAGGCCAAGAACCCACATGCACTGTGGCTGGTGGTGTGCATTCACCCATTCGCTGCCCATGACGATGTGCTGGGCACCACGGTGGGGGGCGTGTAGGGAGAAAAAAATTAAATACATTCATCACTTTGGTCCTCTAAACAACTTACAGTGAGCACATGGACGTATTTCCTTTTTTCAAAGCCCTGAAGAAAATTTCACCATATTATTTCTTACGCCATGTATGCATTCTGATTTCTGATCGCTTTCAGCCCTTCTAGGGTTCACACAGGCATTCTGCACATAGAGTCACACAGCTAGGGGAGATCGAGGAAAGCGTGAAATGCAGAATGTACCGAGCTGCACTCGTTGCCTACTTACCGGATGACGGTGGTGTAGATTTTCTGGAACTAGGTACTATGTCACCCAAACTGGATGATGAATTTCCTCCTGATTTACTGGAGTAAAGCAAAAATGTATATTACACCTGACACTTATTTCAGATATTACAACATTTGTATTGCTCAATAAACATGATTAGTCATTGTGTTTCTACTGAACTTTAAATCTGTCTTTCCTACAAGGAGGCAAATAGTAATTTCCCAGGGGAGATGCCCGGAGTACTTGAAACAGCCATGTAATCATCTTGGTTTCAAATTCCAAGTTTAATTTTAAAAGGCCCTGAGAGACTGGAAGAGAACTAGGGTAATTTCTGCAGCCCTCAAATTCTCCGCCAGCAATCACAGAGAGAGAGCAGAGCTTTCCTTTGCTTCTTAGGTTGGAGACCCTCTGAAGCAGTGAACAGAACTTCAAGGTTAACACCAAGACTTTTGGTTTTCTTCTCGTTTGGTTTGCTTCGTTGGCTTGGCTTGGTTAGTCTTAGTGTATTAAGACAGAGTACTCAAGCCGTCCTGAACACCCTATAAAAGAAAAACACTGCAATACTGAACTTGCTAACCTTTGCAAGACACACAAAGGAACAGGACAAACAGGGGTGACACGATTTAACCCTCCGATAGCAGTCAGCATTTGGAACGTGTCTCACGCGTGACTAACACAGAGGATCCGACCTGGGTTCATTGAGGCACGAATTAAAGAGCACGTACTGTGGAAACACCACATTCTAAAATTTGATACGTGATATGCCAGTGTCTTAGAAACTTTAGGCTTAACATCAGAACAAGAGCATTTATGTTTTTTACCGGCATTCCAGCACGCCAAATACCCTGTTACTAAAAGACCCCCTTCACAGATGAAGACAGGAAGGAGTAGCGAGGGATAGGCAATTTTGGCAAGACAGTCTTACTGCCTAACATTTATTATCAGAGCCAACCCTGGGTCTAGTTGAAAGAATCTGCTACAATGTCTGTGCACCACAGGGCAATGTTTAAGTTACATAAATATTAATACGAAAATATACATTCCACTAAAATGCCAGGAAGCAGGCTGAATTGTATCGCTTTTATGCATTTTAATGCGTAAAACAGACCAACATCAAAAACTTAAAGCAGCTAGCAGGAGCCTCTGTATCTTTCTGAGGTCCTTAAGAGACACGCCAGTACATTTAACAAGGATACCAGACAGGATGTACAATTAATAAAAAGTGGTATTTACAGAAGCAATTTCTGGTCATTTTACAAGAATATACCCTTACACGAGGACCAAAACATTTTCTTCCAGAAGTTTTTTGTGTGTTTGGTTTTTGTTTTTACTTTCTTTAAGTCCCAAGTCTAATTTCAGTTCAAGCATGGGTCGTTTTACATTCTCTTTGAATTTTAATAAAAGTCAAAGCATTATTTGGATTGTGTAAAATTTCGACAAACACCGCAAATAGTCAAAATGTTCAAAATGCAAATTTGCCCTTAACTTTTCATTCTAGACAAATGCCACATTCTCGAGCTCTGCCCCAATTTACTGCCTTTCATTTCTGTCGATTTTTATAATTTAAAAATCAGAGTTCTTACATACTTCTGAATTCTGGTTATGTCCTCAAAATAGAACTGTATTTCGGATGTTAGAAGACAAATGTAAAAATCTCTAAAAGCAAGTAAAAATACCTTCACAGACCAAGGCAAAAGCTTAGGTAAATAGACAGGACAAAAGATATTCAGTTATAGGAAAGGTAACTTAGCTCCCTAGAATAAGTTGTGGGATGTTACTCCCCAAACGTCAATTACAGTCTTTTAAGAGAAAAAAATGGAACAGCAAAACAATATAACAGAGTACTTCATAACGGATGGCAATATTAATAATGATCTGTCTGCCCTTGCTATGTGATGTGTGGTTAGCCAGGGTAATCTGTCTGAGGTCAAGCTACAGTCAGATCGATCCAGTTTTCATCCTGATTCTACCGCTTACTAGTTGTGCAAACTCGGTCAAGTCCCTACCTTCTCTTTGCCTCCTGCCCCGCTGGGAAGTGGAGGCTTTAAGACCTATTGTTTCCCAAGTTCTTCTAAGGCGGAGCTGATGATTCACATCAGACCAGGGATGACCACGTGGGAGACGAGGAAACTCTGCTTCCTTAACAACTTTGGCCAAAATTTCTCCCTTCCCACGCTTTAGGAAGTCGTTTCCCTTTCTCGGTTTGTACATGAATAAGCAGAGAAAAATCCATCCCAAATTTTTCATAATGCATTCTACAAAACACGATTCCAAAGACATGAACCAAGAAAAATTTAAGATAATTTTAGTAAATACATGAAAAATATCCCCATCCCACTACCCAGATTCGCAGTACATGTTGATGTAATAAAGACTCAGAAAGCGGGTGCCTGGGGGGCTCAGTCGGTTAAGTCTCTGTCTGCAGCTCAGGTCCTGATCCCAGGGTCCTGGGATTGAGCCCCGCATTGGGCTCCCTGCTCAGCGGGGAGCCTGCTTCTCCCTCTCCCTCTGCCTCTGTCTCTACTCCCTCCTTGTGCTCTCTCTCTCTCACTCTATATCGCAAATAAATAAACAAAATCTAAAAAAAAAAAAAAAAATCGGGCACTTGGGTGGCTCAGTCGGTTAAGCGTCTGCCTTCAGCTCAGGCCATGATCCCAGGGTCCTGGGATTGAGTCTCCCTCTGCTCTTCTAGTTTGTGCTCCCGCACTCTCTCTCTCTCTGTCAAATAAATAAAATCTTGAAAAATAAATAAAGGCTCAGGAAAGTCCTTAAAGTAATTTCCTATTACCTAGTGCCACCCTAAACTTGACCAGGAACACTCTAAAAATCCTGAATGGTCCTTAACAAATCAAGCCCAAACAAGCATCCCTATCTGAGATAACATCAAACCTCAACAACCTATTTACCACCAAATTGAAAACAGCAATATCTATACCCTATGAAAGAAAAAAATGTCCACATTACAAGATTTTATTAGCTAGTATCAAGATACCAGTATCAATACACAGAACGGAAGAATACCCAATAAAGCCAGGAGAACACTGGAAATTGTATGAATAGAATGCCATCTTCAACATCCTACCAGTCCGAAGCACAGGCTTGGCTGATCTGCACGTGTCTACTTCTGTATGACGCATGCATCTCACAGTCTGAGAGCCCCCAGTAACCCCGGGATTAATGGAAGCCAGATATGGGGTAGAGGTCTCCAAAAAGGGAGGAAGTGCATTTGAACTAAAAGGACCTGACAACTACAAAATACTAAAGAAGATGGACGTTCCAAACCAAAAAGGATCTTCCATTGTACTTGTTTGCAGATGCTTGACAAAAAAAAAAAAAAAAAAAAAAAAAATTTTTGCTAACGCTAAAGTATTACCATTGAATACAAAGGATTTTGCGGCATTACAGAAACAAATAAAATCTAAGCTAGAGAAAATAGAAGCCTAGCTATTCACATCAGCGAAAAGATCTGCTCAAATCACATCCCTTCCCCCAGGGAGAAACAGGCAAGGTTTTCAGACGTGTCTGCATAGGGTTCAATTTCAAATTCACTTCATGTCCCAGTAGCTCTTTCCAGTGATTCTTTTACGGAAGGGCACACAACTTGAAGAATCCTAGGAAGGATTACTCAGCCCCAGCGTATTATATAACTCATTTAATTGCTATCTGCAAAGGCAGTTTTAACTGGGTTCATACTGGGTTTCCCTTCAAGTCCTTAGCAGTGGGTAGAACTGAAAACTGAGTTTCCCAAGTGGGGATGAAATGAACAGATCACAAGACCTGCTCTTCGCCAGTGATGTCTAAGACCGTCATGCCTAAAACGCCTCCCCACCCGGCCAGGCAGCTAGTGACCCCGGGATTAGTCACCAAGGCTGCTCAGGGCCACAGTGTTTTCAGGAAGAGATTAGGACGTGAGAACGTCCTCTGCACTGAAGCCCCAATTTAATACTCGATGGCTTTATTATTAATGAGAACAATTCATTTGATTCTGTCCCAAATAAGATGAGAGTCAGACACTGGGATGCCATCACTACACCATAGCGCCAGTCTGCTTTTCAACATGTAATAAAGACCGCGGGACCCAGAAAACGAGAACACGCGAATGACCGTGTAATGTGGACTTGTACACAGATGCTGTTTTTCTCATACCTGGAGTAGAATTTCCCTTGCTTGGCTCTCTGTTCATGCTGCAGCCTTGTATTTTCTAGTTTCACCGGGCTTGGAATGAATCCGATTTCACAGCCTTCTTTCACCAATCGCCCTATCCACCAGTCATTGTTAAATTTCTAAACACAAAAGCAAATTCGTTTGCCGTCAGTGCACAGAAGTTCACGCCTTCAGATTGTTTTTCTTCTACATGAACGATTTTCGGTGGAGAGGCATATTATGGCAATTACAGTAAACTATGCCTCAACATCACAACTGGAGAAACTCGGAGGGTTTCATGGTTGAGCATGTATGAATCAAGTATTGTCAATGAGCCCAGCAACCCACCGGTGCTTGCCTCTTCCTTCTGGTTCCTGCTATTGCTTTGAGACTAACCTGAATTCCAACGCAGCTCCTGCAGGATCACCTCCCCTGGTTCAAAGATGAACAGCCCATCCTATCGAGAGACCATTAGAACTAGGGAGCATGACAGAGGCCTCTTCTATAATCAGATTACTTAAAAATATTAAGAGTGGGAGAGAAACACTGAAATCTACCTGAAATATCTTGTGTCAGAGCAAAATGTCCCTCTGTGCAAACAGGTTTCTAATTACTGTGGTACGGTGTTCTCAGAGGGTTTTTCTCCACTTGTGTGGATGTTGACGATTTCTCTCTTGCAGACAGAATATTTACTCTAAATCTATGATTTGGTTTTACTTCTCTCAATTGGATGGTATCTTTCCAGTCTGTTTTTGAACATTTCAAAGACTAGCCACTCTGTGTTTGTTTTTTTCCCTTCCATGGTAGAAAAGAGATCTCTCTTTAAGCAGCAGCCATCGGAAGGGGATCCTGGATTAACCGAACTCCCTGTTGTAAAGTCAGATTCCAGGCATGACATTGTTTGTGACAACTTTTTCCATCTTTCCTTCCCAGCCAGTATTTATATCTCTTTCTAAAAGTTAATGAAACGGTAGGCTCTAAATTCTCTAGGGTTGGGCACCTGGGTGGCTCAGTCAATTAAGGGTCTGCCTTCAGCCCAGGGTGTGATCCCAGGGTCCTGGGATTGAGCCCCACATCGGGTTCCCTGTTCAGTGGGGAGTCTGCTTCTCCCTCTGCCTCTGTCCTTCCTCCCTCCCCACTGCTGGTGTGCTCTCTCTCTCAAATAAATAAATAAAATCTTAAAAAAAAAATTCTCTAGGCGGTTTTATTTCTTACATATACAAAAACATTTGAGTCAGGGCTAAAACCGTGCCTCTCTACCTCTTTACTAAACAGATTTTTAGAGTACGGATTTATTTTTATTTTTATTTATTTTTATTTTTTTTAATTTTTTTTTTTAAGATTTTATTTATTTATTTGACAGAGATAGAGACAGCCAGCGAGAGAGGGAACACAAGAAGGGGGAGTGGGAGAGGAAGAAGCAGGCTCATACCGGAGGAGCCTGATGTGGGGCTCGATCTCGTAACGCCGGGATCACGCCCTGAGCCGAAGGCAGACGCTTAACCGCTGTGCCACCCAGGCACCCCACGGATTTATTTTTTTAATACATTTTTGTTATCTGAGTCTAGTCTAAGCTCTTCTAATTGGCTGTCATCACCTCCTTTACTTATAGCTTGTATCACAGTGAGTATGAAATTTACATATGTTCCTCATGACATATCACCCCTCAGACGCAAGTTGCTCTAATTCTCATTCCTGCAGCTCCAAGGAAACCTCATATTCACACCCTGAGAACATCATTCAGGGGGAATTTCTGCTCCTTTCATACCCTGTTCTGCACAGCAGGCATTTGATAAATGTTGACTCAAAATAAACCTTAATTAAGGGTGTGTTTTTCCAACGTACGGATATGAGTCATCGCTAACTGGCAGGTGGAGACTTTGGCGTGGAGAAAAAAGGAGTGTCCTGCTCTCTGCTCCTTGCCTCCGTGGCTCCAATTCCTACCATGCTCCCTTCCACTGCAGACATTAACCACCCGAGAAGGGTCCAGGGCATCAGTGGTCTGCATTTGGGCATCGTCAGCAGAGAGGAGAGATTGTGAATTCTAGGCATTATTATTAACCCTCTCCAGATGGCTAAACTTGCAACGTGAGGGGAAAACGACATACAGCCAAGGTTAAAAATTAAAAGAAAAAGTACAGGTGACGCATAAAAAAGGATCATCTACTCCAGTAATTCCCACTTTCTGGGTCACAGAGCCCAGGGGAGCCCTGAAGTTAGTGCAAGACTCCTGTGACTTCTTTCTTCTTTCAAAAGGTTATATTGATATTAGGAAAGGTTGAGCGGCATTGCACCCGCGCATGGTATACAAGTGCAGCTACACGCGATGCTATGTCACGGCAATGAGAGAGAGGAAGTGATGTCTTGAGGTGAAAAGTCATGCGGGCAGAAATTCAAATCCTTTTCCTTACTTCCTTAACATGCAGAAAATCTTTTGCTTCGAAGGAGATGGCCATGCCTGGCACTGGAACATCATCTTCGTGGGCTGCACTGTAGCTGACATTTGTCCGAACAGCAAACGCAACGGGCTTTGTCTAAAGAGGGAAAAGAAAGGGAGAAGAAAGTTAAAAAGAAGCAACCGCGTTCCTCCCTTTTCTCCCTGTGATATCAACATACCCCGAATATCTATTGTCGTTGTTGTTTTCTTCCACCTGGTTCTTTATCACAAAACAGATTATTGGTACTCACGGCACGGGGAATCTCTGCGCTCTGCGATGCATCCTACCTGAACTAGGAAAAGGCCATTGTTCTCTTTGAAAGCACTACAAGTAATGAAGGTAAAGATGAAGTCTGGAAACATGTTTACAACATAACAGCTTGTAGCAAACAGAAATCAGGAGACACACACAGAGCAATGAAATGCCCTTTCTTCTTCCTTCTCAGTGAAAAAGACTTAGTACCAGCTACTCCCACCCTAAAGAGCTACTTTAATGAATAATTAATGACATCATTCTTGGAAGTACACTGTGAAAAAAAAAACAGAGAAGATATCTAATCCATGGCTGCAGGGAATTATGAAATCAATGACCTTTAATTCTTTCTTTTTTTTTTTTTAAGATTTATTTATTTAGAGAGAGAGAGTGCACAGTGGGGAGGGGCACAGGGAGAGGAGAGTCTCAAGCGGACTCCTCACTGAGCACGGAGCCTGATGGCAAGGCTTGATCTCATCACCCTGAAATCATGACCTGAGCCGAAACCAAGAGTTGGACAACTAATCAGCTGAGCCACCCAGGTGCCCATCAGTGACCTTTAATTCTATTCTTTTTCCTCTTGAGTTCGGTCAGCCGCTGAAGATAGTAACATGAATTAAGCCATCCTTCATTATTTGATGCTTTGCAAATTTACAGGTTAAGCATCTGTCCTCTAGGCCACTCCTATTTATCTACAAGGTGAAATAACAGGTAAGTGCAGAAATGGTGAAAAGAGGTATTGTCTTAACTGGCGCTGTGTTTCTTCACATTGTGGACACGTGGACTTTTTCTGAGAAGTGTCTCCCTACCGAAGGAGCTCTTCTTTGACCTGGCTTGTCAGGGAGGAAAACCAGGGATTGGGAATAAGAGCCCATCTTTATTTCCAAATTTTCCACACTTAATCTGTTCTATGGAATTGTTGTCTGGGTTGAGGACCAAGCTAAGAGCCACAAAGTCACTCAGATCCATCCACAATATGCAGACTAAGAAAGGCTACCACATTCTGGATAAGGGCACGGTAGACATAAAGTGGACATAAGTATAGGAAATCCAATTCTTAGTATCCACTACGATCTTTAATGACATAAAAGATACTCTTCCTCAAATGGAAATAGGGACTTAAAAAAAGAAAGAAAGAAAAAAAAGTTGCCCATAATTCTACCACTGAAACACAATCTTTTTTTAAATTTTAGTTATTTTTTTTAAATTTTAAATTCAATTAATTAACATATAGTGTATTATTAGTTTCAGAGGTGGAGTCCAGCACTTCATCAGTCTTAATATGCTGTGTTAATTACATCACGTGCCCTCCTTAATGTCCATCACCTAGTTACCCCAACTCCCCCCCCCTTCCCCTCCAGGAATCCTTAGTTTGTTTCCTATGATTTAGAGTCTGTCTGAATTTGTCTCTCTCTCTGATCTCGCCTTGTTTTATTTTTCCCTCTATTCCCCTATGATCCTCTGTTTTGTCTCTTAAATTCCACGTGATGAGATCGTAAAATTTTCTTTCTCTGATTGACTTTTTTCACTTAGCTTAACACCCTTTAGTTCCATCCACGTCGTTCCAAATGGCAAGATTCCATTTTTGTTGATGGCTGAGTAGTATCTCTCCATTCATCTGTCAATGGCATCTGGGCTCCTTCCATAGTTTGGCTATTGTGGACATTGCTGCTATGAACATTGGGGTGCAGGTGCCCCTTCGGATCACTACGTTTGTATCTTTGGGGTGAATACCCAGTAGGTCAATTGCTGGGTCATACGGTAGCTCTATTTTCAGATTTTTGAGGAGCCTCCATACTGTTTTCCAGAGTGCCTGCACCCGCTTGCATTCCCACCAACAGTGTAGGAGGGTTCCCCTTTCTCCACATCCTTGCCAACATCTGTTGTTTCTTGACTTGTTCATTTAGCTATTCTGACCAGTGTGAGGTGGTATCTCATTGTGGTTTTGATTTGTGTTTCCCTGATGCTGAGTGCTGTTGAGCATTTTTTTTTCATGTGTCTATTGGCCATTTGTTATGTCTTCTTTGGAGAAATGTCTATTCATGTCTTCTGCCCATTTCTTGATTGGATTATTTGTTCTTTGGGTGTTGAGTTTGATAAGTTCTTTATAGATTTTGGATATTAGTCCTTTATCTGATAAGACATTTGCAAATATCTCCATCCATTCTGTTCACTGTCTTTTGGTTTTGTTGACTATTTCCTTTGCTGTGCAAAAGCTTTTTATTTTGATGAAGTCCCAATAGTTCATTTTTGCCTTTGTTTCCCTTGCCTTTGGAGACGTGTCTAGCAAGAATTGCTGCAGCTAAAGTCAGAGAAGTTGCTGCCTGTGTTCTCCTCTAGGATTTTGATGGATTGCTGTCTCACATTTAGGTCTTTCATCCATTTTGAGTCTATTTTTGTGAAACACAATCCTTGAAAAGTGATGGTGCTTCCATTTTTTCTTGAAATTTCTTTAAATATAATAGATTTTACTCCCACAGCTACAATCATATTTCATTGTTATCCAATTTTTAAAGTAATATACTATGTCTTCATGTGATATGCTTTTTAAATCTACCACTTAAAAAATTATCCCAACCATTCACCTTTTTTGCTATGTAGGTTTATAATTATTTTTCCACTACGATAAATATTCTACTTTGAAAAATCTTCATACAGAAAGTCTCTTTCTATTTAGAATTCTTTCCTTGGGACAGATTCCCAGAGGTAGCATGAGTAAGCCATGAGTTATCGAGACCTTCTTCAATTCTATTCCAAACTACCATCCAAATGGGCTACACCATTTTAAACCGCAACCAGCAGTATAAGATGGTGCCCTTTAAAAGAAGACACAGTCTTCATCAGACTTACTGCTAGAAATAGGATTTTCTTGAATAGATTTTTTCCATCATTCAGGAGAGTTTCTGATCACAAAAACATAGGTCCAAGATTTTTTTTTTTTTAATGTTAGCATGATCTCTCATTTCCCCCAAGGTCTTTTATTCCTTGGAGGATACAGAGTTTAAGCATTGCATATGTGTTTTCATCACTGGAAGACACAAATTTTAAATGTACAACTCCACAGAGGATCCTATGAAAAATCTCATGTCTTTATGCATTAACTTTTCAAAGACTGGAGTCGCAGGAAGAGGAAACACCGAAAGACGGAAAAACTGAAGGTGTGGTGAAGGCTAGCATACAGTAACAGGGGCCACAGATCATAATTTTATGTTCTGACAGTCTAAGACATCAATACAGAATGTTCCTCCTTCCTCAGCTCCTGTAACCGGTAATGCTAATGTTAGAGGTGGAGCTGTATATGGGCATCAGCTGTATACAACCTACAAGGAGGAAAGAACAGCAGAATCTTGTCTCTCGGCGTCTTTACTACAAGAACTGCATTTCTAGGGGAGGAGGGTGAGGGATTGGGCTAGGCCGGTGATGGGTATTAAGGAGGTCGCGTATTGCATGGAGCACTGGGTGTTATACGGAAATAATGAATCATGGAACATTACATCAAAAACTAAGGATATACTGTATGGTGACTAACATAACATAATANCCTCGGCGTCTTTACTACAAGAACTGCATTTCTAGGGGAGGGGGGTGGGGGATTGGGCTAGGCCGGTGATGGGTATTAAAGAGGTCGCGTATTGCATGGAGCACTGGGTGTTATACGCAAATAATGAATCATGGAACATTACATCAAAAACTAAGGATATACTGTATGGTGACTAACATAACATAATAAAAAATTATTATTAAAAAAAAAAAGAACTACATTTCTAAAATTAGAATGGACAACAGTGAAAGTGAAGAGGAGGAAAAAGGCTTTTATCAAAATAAGAGAAAAAAAACCCCAGGATGCAAACCAAAGGGTCTAAATGACGGTGTCACCTTTGGTTCCCTGAACTCACTTCAGCTCTAACTCAAGCAGCACGCCTACTACATGGAAGATATTTTCCACATCAATTCCGTGCATAATGGGTTCAAGAACAGGGCATTTTAAATGCACCTGGATTTGAATTCTGATTTTGCCATTGACCAGGTGAGCAGCTGGGCATATTTCTTACCCTCACTGAGCAATGTTTCCTCATGGCTCAAATGAGAGGAATAACACCAATATGGCAGAGTGATTATGAGATTTCAGAAAATGCGTGTCATGAGTTATGGGAAGTCCTGCCATTTGCAACGACCTGCATAGACCCCAAAGGCATTATGCTAAGTGAAATAAGTTAGACAGACAAAGGCAAATCCTGTATGATCTCACTTACATGTGGAGTCTAACCACCACCACCACCCTACCTCCCTGCAAAAACCCAAACTCATAAAAAACGCATGCATAAGGCAGGCCAGTGTTCGGAATAGACAGTGCTCAATAAAGTGGCATTTGCAGGGTGCATGGGTGGCTCAGTCAGTTAAGCATCTGACTCTTGGATTTGACTCCGGTCATGATCTCAGGGTCATGGGACTGAGCCCCGTGTCAGGCTCTGGGCTCAGAAGGACTGTGCTTGAGATTCTTTCCCCTTCCCTCTCCCTCCCCCTCTGCTCCTCCCCCTATCCACCCACTCTCTCTCTCAAATACATAAAATAAAAGCTTAAAAAAAAAGGGGGCACTGGCTATACACCAAAATAAATGCCATACCTAACTAAATGTCTGCCCATATTCACCCATCTTTTAAGGCATTACATGAATGGCTTCCTCTGTGCTCTTCCACTGCAATGTTCCTTAGACCAAACTAGTTAAGACAGTTGAGGACCGGCCGTATGCCGCGGTGCTAAATGATGATTACATTCCAGATTCTCCAGCGTGCATTCCTTCGTACTGTCTCGGATGTGAGAAAATGGTACAGTTTCCCCGTATCTGTTTGCTTCCACTGTTCTGTCTCTTGAATTCTGATTTTCTTTGACAGTCCTCAGTCACAGGGGCTTTTATTTTTTTAACCAACTTGAAGTCCCAAGGGAACGTGGCTTAAGGAATCTTTGAATGTTTATCCCATGAAACCATTTTTTAAAAATATTTTATTTATTTATTCGACAGAGATAGAGACAGCTAGTGAGAGAGGGAACACAAGCAGGGGGAGTGGGAGAGGAAGAAGCAGGCTCATAGCGGAGGAGCCTGATGTGGGGCTCGATCCCATAACGCTGGGATCACGCCCTGAGCCAAAGGCAGACGCTTAACCGCTGTGCCACCCAGGCGCCCCAAAACCATTTTTTTTTAATCGAACATACCCGGCTTTCAGTGGACACCCGCATTTCTGGCCTGCTGGCTGTAGGGTCCTCACAGGACTTCCTCCTTTCCTCATTTGGGCCTCTCGGCCTTGCTCCCACTCNAATCGAACATACCCGGCTTTCAGTGGACACCCGCATTTCTAGCCTGCTGGCTGTAGGGTCCTCACAGGACTTCCTCCTTTCCTCATTTGGGCCTCTCGGCCTTGCTCCCACTCACTCACACACTCTCAGCCCAGAAGGAAGCCTGCTGTGTTTTTATGGTTTTCCAGTGTCACTTCTCTCATCAGGGCCTAGGGATGTGTTTCAGCGGCTCCCCCTTCACACTCACGAGACCCGTGGTAAGAATCTATGGCTACAACAGAATGTTGGGGTATTTATGTGTGGAGGCCAGCCGCTGTTTACTTTCTCTTTTTTTTATGCTCTCTTCCTAAGGTAAGACAAAGTCCTGAAAAGCAAGAGGGAACAGATGCCAGGAAGCCCTGGCCCTATGGAGGCCTCCTGGGAACACCAGGACAGAGGGAATGGTGGGGACACACGGAGCCAGAGCTGTCACACAGGCTGGGCCCCCTCCCTGTCCTGGGCCTTGAGGGAAGCAAGGCTGGGCCAGGCCTCTCGGCCAAAAGTAATGGTGCGCTCTGAGGAGTGGGCTTTGCCCCCAGATCGCAGGTTCCCCTTCAAGTCGTTCTTCACCCACTCTCTAACTCCAGGGCCTTATAAGATCTGCCTGAAAGACTTGGTCATGGCTGGAGGGGAAGGTAGGGAAGCAAGGCAGAAAACACACATGTAAAGGTGGCCCACCGCCCTAGGTAGGGTCCTAGCAGGACTGGTGTGGAACAGTACTTAAATCCCAACTGAAACTGAGATTGGAATCACCCTCCTCCTCAGAATCATTTGGATAATAAATTGGTTGGGAGACCACGTGATCCTTAATTCCACTTTCTTTCGACCTCAGTAATATCCTGAGAACTTTCTTTCTCCGGCCAGTGCCATAGCTGGAGCCCAGCGTCGCTGTTTCCTTCTACCTGGATTCCTGGCTTACTTGTGTGGCCGTGGACGCCACACGAGGTGGGGAGCATACGGTCCTACCAGTCTCTGCTCCTCACTCCCGTGCCCACGTAACGGGGCCTTCTGCTGGCATATGCTCCACAGTGTAAGGTGGCTGGTAGACCCCTCTCATTTTGTGGTCACCTTTTGGCACACAGAATTAAAAGTTTGCTGCACATCAGCTTGTGAACTAAGCTGTCTTCACTCAGTAAGCACTGATCTGTAGAAGAGGAGGGGATCTCATCATCCAGAGTGTTATGCAAAAGTGCTTTCCAAAGGCTGCGTCACCTCACCACGGAATCTCTCTCTGGGCTGTTTTCAGATATGTTTGAAAAGGGAGATGAATAAATAATAGAGGTAAAGCAATTCTATTCTTCTCTTCCACATCCTTCCTCATCTTGTGCACGGCATGACTTACGATTGAATTATAAGAGCTACGACTCTGGGCTGAGCGGTGTGCTGCGTGTTATGCAGAGTCTGGCGCGTTTCATTACATCTCAGCAACAACTGGCTTTCCCAGATGAGGGAAAATGAGGCTCCAAAGAGTTCTCCTAGGCCACAAATAATGGAGGGGATATTCAAACCCAATGATCTCATTCTAAAGCCTGAGCTCTCTGCAGCCTTTTCTGCTGCCTTTCATTCACAGGGCTACGTTGATGGCCATTTTAGAGCACTTAAATGTCTGTGTGAAATTCTGAACACTTGAAAATTGTATTTTACAAAATGCTCAAAAATTGATTGGGACAGAAAGAGGTAAAAAAAAAAAAAATCAGGCCGAAGTCTGCCTTATAGTGTCGTTTAGTCCATTTTTTTTAAAAAACAGGTAACACGGAGCAATTTCATGTGTTAGAACTACGGGCATTCAGGGCACCTGGGTGGCTCAGTTGGTTGAGCATCTGATTTCAGCTCAGGTCATGATCTCAGGGTCCTGGGATCGAGCCCCGCATCGGGTTCCCTGCTCGGTGGGGAGTCTGCGTCTCCCTGTCCCTCTGCCCCTCCCCCTGCTTGTACTCTCCCCTTCTGTCTCTCAAATAAATAAAATCTTGAAAAAAACAAAACAGCAGTACGGGCATTTATTGTAAAGGTCATGTATTTCTGCCTCTTGGCACTTGAACTGATTTGTGGTCTAATAAATCAGTAACAATGTCAAATCATGATTTTTTGTTCATTTGTATACAACTTTTCTCTCTTCTCTTTTCCACAACATATAAAGCTCTATTTCATGCAAAGAGAACTGAGATATGAAAACATGTGGTTTTGTGGCTTCTAAAAGTGCCCCCAAGGAGGCTGCCTGGGGAGAACTGAACGACCACAGCTACTATATTATAATACAATATACTGTATATATGAGGAATATATTATAAAGAACGTATCCATAAGGAATTTATAATATATATACTGTCTCTGAAAAGGGTAAGAAAAAGTCATGCCAAGTTCCTTATGATAAAATGTTTCCTGGACCAACTTTGAGGATTTTCACTGGCCTTGCAGTCATTCTGGGAGCACTCTAACTTTGTTTTGTAAGTTTATTACTCTTGGAAAGATTCCTTGTCTAGGTCCCTTTCCCGTGGCAGCTGCTGGATCTCCAAGGATTCTTTGGCTTCGATGGTGGAAGCCTGGGGATTTTGTCAGTTGGTCTCAGGGTGGAATCTTCTGAGGGATGACTACACGGAGCTGTGAGTACAGCTATGAATGCTGAAGACCCAAACCCCCTGGTTTCACCACCACCTGCCCCAGGCCCAATCCAGCCCCAGGGCAGTCCGGCCTGTTGTCCCAGAAGGATGGCCCAGCAACATCTCAGCCCTCCCAAATGTTCCGCCTCCTTTTCCTCCTCCTCCTCTGACTCACGCCCTCCCTCGAGCCTCCCTTCAGGTCGTTCATCACGCCGCCATATGCTCTACTGTGCTGAGAGATGGATGCCGGAAGCTGGTTATGCGTGGGCACGGACGGAACCCCAACTAGCAGGTGCAGGGGGGTGTTCTCACACAGCTCTGGGGCCGCAGGACCTGCTTTCTCACACAACCAAAGGAAGGTGCGTTAGTGCTCCAGAGGCTGGGGCCAGTGAGAGCCCACAGGTTCTTGTTAGAGATACATTTGAGGTTTACAGCAGGAGCAAATTTTTACATTTTCACAACCTTCTGGAATCACTAGACCTAAGGCTATCAGGATACAATGACTGTAAGTAGGAGATAATGACCTTTATTTTTTTTTTAATGATTTTTTATTATATTATGTTAGTCACCATACAGTACATCCCTGGTTTCCAATGTAAAGTTCGATGATTCATTAGTTGCGTATAACACCCAGTGCACCATGCAATACGTGCCCTCCTTACTACCCATCAGCAGTCTATTCCATTCCCCCACTCCCTTCCCCTCTGAGGCCCTCAGTTTGTTTCTCAGAGTCCATAGTCTCTCATGTTTCATTCCCCCTTCTGATTACCCCCCTTTCTTTATCCCTTTCTTCCCCTACCGATCTTCCTAGTTCTTATGTTCCACAGATGAGAGAAATCATATAATTGTCTTTCTCTGCTTGACTTATTTCACTTAGCATTATCTCCTCCAGTCCCGTCCATGTTGCAGCAAATGTTGAGAACTCGTTCTTTCTGATAGCTGAGTAATATTCCATTGTATATATGGACCACAACTTCTTAATCCAGTCAACTGTTGAAGGGCAGAAGATAATGACCTTTAAAAATCTGTTTAGGTCCACTTCTGGGAATATATCCAAAGGAAACAAAGATACTATGTTGACGAGAGATCTGCGCTGCCATGCTTACAGCACTATCATTTACAACAGCCAAACAAGGGAGGCAACCTAAGTGTCCATCGATGGATAAATGGAATATTATTCAGCCAGAAAAAGAAGGAAATCCTGCCATTTGTGGCAATATGGAGGGACCTTGAGGGCATTATGCTAAGTGAGATAAATCAGACAGAAAAGACAAATACCGTATGGTCTGACATGCAGAATCTCAAAAAACAAAGCAAAACAAAAACTCTTTGGTCATAAAGTTACTGTGCTAAAACAGATTATAGCAAGTTTATGGCACTATTTCTAGTTTTCTTCCTAAACAACAACTTAATGAGGTACTAATGAAACCGATCATTTTAATGGATACAACAAAATTTTTATTAAAACTGTGCTAGTGGTAGAATACCTACTGTTAAAAAGCAGAATGAAATTCACTCAAGATAAACTTCTAGTCGTGATTAATAGAGTTAGTTGAATTTTTATGCACTGATTTCTTCTTTTTCTTTTTTTTTTTTTAAGATTTTATTTATTGTCAGAGAGAGAGAGAGCACAAGCAGGGGGAGTGGCAGGCAGAGGGAGAAGCAGGCTCCCTGCTGAGCAAGGAACCCAACACGGGACTCGATCCCAGGACCCTGGGATCATGACTTGAGCCGATGGCAGACGCTTAACCGACTGAGCCCCCCAAGTGTCCCTGATTTCTTCTTCTTAATATAAAGATGCATTTTGCCATGCTCAATAGCAAGGTATGTCTTTTTCCATTTTCATTCTGAAACTGTCAATATCTAATAACATAAAAGAAAAATCCACAGTCTGTATTTTAATGTCTATAATGAACTTGTCTAAATATTAACTACCCCTGACTTGCATTATTTTTAAAAGAAATTTAAAGATAAGTATGACCCAGATACCTATTATGAGACTATAGAAAAGAGCTTAAAAATCAAATTGGATTTTTCATCTACTTTCTTGTGGTACATGACCATTTCCTATAAAACCTGCTATACTCTTCCATAATTAAAAAGGACCCATAAAGGAGACTCGCCATTGAGTCTCACACAGGAAATACTCAGGAATAGAAGAGATGGTAATATACTTTCCAGAATGAAATCGCAGCTGTTTTATTTTTTACATATTAATACTTCAGTGTCCAGTTATCCTTTCCTGTACAACTTCTCAGTATTGTTTTGCTACTTTCAGTGATAATAAAAAATCCTTCCCATATAGAATGAAAATCTTCGTTATTTGATTCCCTATACATACAGGCAATAGATTCTATAGCATGTTATAAAAAATCTTGCCTTGAGTCTTACCAATCACCGAATTTTAAAAAAATATTTTCTTAATTTATTATAAACTACCAAGGAGAGTCTGGGAATTCTTTTTTTTTTTTTAAATTTTATTTACTTATTTGAGATAGGGAGAGCGCGTGCGGGTGTGCACTAGTTGGGGGAGGGGCAGAGGGAGAAGCAGACTCCCCACTGAGCAGGGAGCTGGAAGCCGGACTGGATCCCAGGACCCTTGAGATCATGACCTGAGCCGAAGGCAGATGCTTAACCTACTGAGCCACCCAGGCACCCCATGGGAATTCTTCAGTAGCCAAATATATCAAGCCACAGTAATAAAAAGAATGTAACTAATTATGTATTCTGACCATTGAACACTGACTGAATAAGCAAATCATCAGATTTGTCACAAGATAAAATTTACATATGCAGTTAATGGACTCGAGAAATTTCAAAGTTCCTCTCTAGAACTGATTCCCTTAATGAATATTTATAAAAACATGTTTATTACCTTGAGTCCCTGCCCCCACATAGCTTATTTTGTATTCCAGTAGAGGGGATATCCAATAACAAAGTAGAAAAAAAAAAGTTATGTGAATAGAGAGTAACCATGGGGGTGAAGGGTGACTAGGCAACATGAAATGGGATAGTTAGGGGAAACCTCTTTAGAATTCTCATCCATTCATTATTTGTGTGTCAAGCACTGTTTTGGACAGTGAACAATACAAACTAGAGTTCTCATGCCCTCTGGGAGCTTATGTTCCAGGGCAGGAGAAACAAAGCATAAATAACAGACATCACAGGCAAAGTATATGTTCGAAGGAATGTTGTAGAAAAAGAAAAATCAAAACAAGGTAAGCAAAGCTTGGGTGCAAGGGGACAGGGCAGGTGGCATTTGAACAAAAGCATGAAGGAGGTCAGTGAACGCAGATAATGTGAACTCCAGGCAGAGGAAAGTGCCACGGCAGAGGCCTGACCGTGGAAGCAGGTCAGACGTGTCCAAGGAAGACGAGGTCTGGCTGAGTGGAGGGAACCAGGGAAAAGAACAAAAGAGGAGGTCAGAGCTCTCAGGTTTTATGTGGCTTTTCAGGTCACAATCAAGATGTTCAGCTTTTACTCTAAATGAGATAAGTCACTGGAGGATTTTTCAGCAGCAGAGTGATGCGGTCTGATGTGTTAACAATACTATGGTGGCTGTTAATTGAAAAGAGACTTTGGGAGCCAGAACAATTAGACAAGAAAAAGAAATAAAAGGCATCCAAATTGGAAAGGAAGAAGTAAAACTGTCACTGTTTGCAGATGACATATTATATAGAGAGAACCCTAAAGACTCCACCAAAAAAACTGTTAGAACTGATAAATTCAGTAAAGTTGCAGGATACAAAACCAATATACAAAAGTCTGTGGTGGGTCTATATGCTAATAACAAACTATCAGAAAGAGAAATTAACAATCCCATTTACAATTGCAGCAAAAAGAATAACTAGGAATAAATTTAACCAAGGAGGTAAAAGACCTGTATACTGAAAACTACAAGACACTGATGAAAGAAATTGAGGAGGACACAAATAAATGGAAAGATCTTCCGTGCTCATGCAGTGGAAGGATACTGTTAAAATGTCCATACTACCCAAAGCAATCTAAGATTCAATGCAATCCCTATTAAAATTCCAGTGGCATTTTTCACAAGAGAAATGTGATTTAGATTTACATATCTAATCTATGAATTAGATTTGTAAATCTTAAAATTTATATGAAACCAAAGAAGACATCAATTAGCCAAAGCAATCTTGGTAAACAAAGCTGGAGGCATTGTGTTCCCCACTTTTTTTTTTTTTTTTTTTTAAAAATTTTTTTTTTTTTTTTTGCAAAAGAGAAANCAGCCAGCGAGAGAGGGAACACAGCAGGGGAGAGGGAGAGGAAGAAGCAGGCTCCCAGCCGAGGAGCCTGATATGGGACTCGATCCCGGAACGCCGAGATCACGCCCTGGGCCGAAGGCAGACGCTTAACAACTGCGCTACCCAGGCGCCCCGTTCCCCACTTTTAAACTATATTACAAAACCATAGCAATCAAAGAGTACGATATTGGCATAAAAACATACACAGAAATCAATGGAATACAATAGTCCAGAGATAAACCCATGTATATATGGTCAATTAATTTATGACAAAGGAGCCAAGAATATACAATGGGGAAAGGACATTCTCTTCGGTAAATGGTGCTGGGAAAACTGGACACCCACATGCAAAAGAATGAAATTGGACCACTGTCTTACACCCTATACAAAACTTCAGTCAAGATGGATTAAATACTTGAATGTAAGACCTGAAACCATAACACTTCTAGAAGAAAACATAAGTGATCACCTCCTTGACACAGGTGTTGGCATTGATTTTTTGAATCTGACACCAAAAGTAGCAAAAGCAAAAATAAGTAAGTGGTTCTACACCAAACTTGAAAAGATTCTGCACCAGAGAGGAAAACATCAATAAAATAAAAAGGCAACCTACTAAAGGGGAAAAATATTTGAAAAATCATATATCTGAAAAGGGGTTAATATACAAAATTTATAAAGAACTCCTACAACTCAAGACAAATAAAATAAAATAAAAACAGTCCAATTAAAAAAACAGGCAGAACACCTGAACAGGCATTTTTCCAAAGCAGACATCCAGATGGCCAAGAGACACATGAGAAGATGCTCAGCATCACTCATTGTCAGGGAAATGCAAATCAAAACTACTATGAGATATCACTTCACCCCTGTCAGTATCAAAAAGACAAGACTACACATCTCTTTGAAGAGAACTGGGCTGGGGCCCCTGGGTGGCTCCGTCGGTTAAGCGTCGGTTTTCTGCTCAGTCCTGATCCCTGGGTCCTCGGATCGAGCTCCATTTTGGACTCCCTGCTCAGCAGGGAGTCCGATTCTCCCTCTCCCTCTGCCCCTCCTCCCGATTGTGCTCTCTCTCTCAAATAAATAAATAAAAAATTTTTTAAAAGATTTTATTTATTTATTCAATAGAGATAGAGACAGCCAGCGAGAGAGAGAACACAAGCAGGGGGAGTGGGAGAGGAAGAAGCNTTTTTTAAAAAGATTTTATTTATTTATTCAATAGAGACAGAGACAGCCAGCGAGAGAGAGAACACAAGCAGGGGGAGTGGGAGAGGAAGAAGCAGGCTCATAGCGGAGGAGCCTGATGTGGGGCTCGATCCCATAACGCCGGGATCACGCCCTGAGCCGAAGGCAGACGCTCAACCGCTGTGCCACCCACGTGCCCCAAAATCTTAAAAGAAAAAAAAAAAAAGACAAGAAAATAACAAGTATCGGAAAAGACTGTGGAGAAGAGGGAACCCTCATGCACTGTTGGTGGGAATGCAAACTGGTGCAGCCACTGTGGAAAACAGTATGGAAGTTCCTCAAAAACTTAAAAACAGAACTACACTATGACCCAGCAGTTGCACTCCTGGGACTCCCAGCATTTCCCATAGCAGCAGGTATACATAAATAACTGTTAAAGGACTTGATTAAGGGATTGATTTTTTTTTTTTTCAGAAATCAATTATCAGGTGCTTATGCTTTACGTACTCAGTGCAAGGTTCGGCTACCACAGAGCTCAGGGCCTGTCAAACCCACATGGCTAAATCATTATGGGAGCAAGGTTGGTCTGATCAGGATTTTGTTTTATATGATTAATATGCATGTGTGCACACACATACACATACAGAGAAATGCAGCACACGTCTTTCTTTCTGCATGTCAAGAATTTGATGACTTTGGATCCGAGGTATCCAACTAAGGGATGTAAAAGATTAGCAAACACCCATGGAGAGATTTATCGAGTAAGAAATCCCACATGAAGAACAGAGACCGTATCAGCAATTTCAGTGAATTCCACTGTCATCTATGGAATGTATTCTCCTTCAAAAAGAATATACTGGCTTCTTTTCCCTAGTGAGGCTGTCTCTCCCTAGAGCAGTATCTTCAGAAGGCATAACGACTCCTCCAAGTTGGGCAAGAAGCCAACACGAGGAGAATGTGCTTGATTTTATTTATTCTGGGTTGGGAAATGTGGGTCTTGTCACCTTAGAACGGAGATGACTTAGAAGTAATTTTCGGCTAAGCCAGTCTCTTAAGAAGAAAAGAAGTGTTTATATTTAATTTTACTACTGGTTAGTTTTACCAAGCATAACAGTATTTCTCAAGTTATTTGGAAGTTAATGCTATAATTCAGAAACCATTTTTACTTTACGCTCGCCGCTTAAAAACAACAACCTGGAAAACTTGTCTTTTCTTCAGTTGTTAGGGACTGAATGTTTGTGTACCCCCCTCCACCGTCCCCCCCCACCCCGAATTCAGGTATTGAAGCCCTGGCCTCCAGTGTAACTGTATTGGGAGATAGGGTCTTTATAGAAGTTCAGTGAAATGAGGTCATAAAGGTAGGGCTCTAATCCACTGGGATTGGTGTCCCGGTAAGAAAGGGAGGAGACAGCAGGCAACTCTCCTTCAAGGCTCACACAGAGGAAAGAAAGGCTAAGGGAGGACACAGCAGGAAGGGGGCCCTCTGCAAGCCAAGGAGAGCATCCCTCCCAGAAACAGACCTCGCCAGACCATGACTGAACACCTTCAGCCCCGAGAACGGTGGGAACATTCATTTCTGTCGTTCAAGCCACACAGTGTATGGTATTTTGTTATGGGAGCCAAAGCAGACTCGCACGGTTGCTTTAACCAAATCTATATCATAGCTCACACTTCTAGTAAAAAGCACAACTTTAATCTACTTTATTTTGACATAAACATGATTCAGAACCGAAGAGAGTTTCTTTACCCAAAATCCAGAGAAAATCAGGGAAATGTCAAGTCAAAACACAGAGACGGACAGACAGACACAGACACAGACACACGCACACTTCAACACACATTTACTTAACATCTTTGTTTAAAATCTATCACTGAGTGGGTCAAAAGACAGGCTGGTGCAGGATTCAGGGTATCCTTCCTCAAGTCTGTAGAGACCCCAGCTGGGGAGCTGGCGCCTCCACCAGACCCAAGCATGTTAGCAAGGGCAGCTGAAAAGTCTGGATTCCTGGGGGGAGGGGGGGTGTTCAAACACACTTGCTCACTTTCCCCTGCTGCTGGTCGGCGGCGCCTTTCGTGTGTGTAGTTACTGTTCTAACACCTGAATAACTACTTTGTTTCCATTCTTTCTGTTTGCTCACAGGCTACAGCGAACCTACCTAGCTGTCCCATGTCTTAGCCGGTTTTCTCCAAATTACATCATTTCCATTTTTCTTGAAGTGAAAAAATTTAAACACACACATACACAAAATAAAAAGTGTGGTGAGGTAGGGTCATATCGACAGGGACCAAGGCCCATCATCCTCTGAAGGGCCTCAGTCCACAAAGTGCAGACTAGAAACATCGAGAACCTGTCACACAAGTGGTTTGACATGTTGCCATCCAGCTTCTCCTAAGTACTTTTCTTCCACTGCAAGGGCAGGAACGAAAGAATGAAGACAAACCAGCAGTCGTATCCCTTCTAAAGCACCGCTTTGCATTTAAGCCATTATGAAAAGGCCTGTTTCGTACTTAGAAAATTACACGCTACAAAGAATTTCCCAAGGAGCGTTCTAAACAAATGCGAGGGAAGCCTTGACAAAGTGCAGGCTGACAAACAGGGGGAGACAGTGTATTTGGTTTGTTTTCATTCTGTACACTTCCTTCTCCCACAGCCGCAGTCTTCGCTAACGAAGTCCCTGGGATCTAGCGGATCTAGCGAGCGGAAGTTATGCAAGTTTGCGTGTGTTTGTTTTGTTATTGTTTATTTCGCACTGCGTGCTTTGTTTTTGCTAAACAGAAAACATGGAGCAAACGATCTCCGTGACCAAAACCAAATAGTTTGGCAGTGCATACATCAGTGCGGAGAGCTGTGAGCGGCAAGCTCCGAACAGGAGACCCTGTCTGATCCTTCATGGCTGTACCACCAGCCAGAGGAAACTCCTGTGACCTCCTAGCACTGTGCTGGAGAGGGCAGGACAGGGTGCAGAGGAGGAAAGCAGAAATCAGCTCTGACGTGTGAAGAATTTTGTCATAACGACGAATGCTGAACATTGACTGGGTTGTATTTTTAGATTTTTAGGTGCAACGTTACCATTTGCACATCTACAACTAAACTCTGAGCATAACTTGTGTTAAAAGATAAACTCAGGTGTATTACAACGTTCAAGAACGTGTCCGACCAAACACGAGTCAAACCAGGCAGCAGGGAACCACAGAGGTTTGGGAACCCTCCACCGACAGGAGCTGGGAGAAAGGCTTTTCTAGAGAAGACATGGAAGCAAAGGAAAGGGACTGGCTACAGGTTAAGCGGTTGCCTTATCTGCGAAAGCCTAGTTGGCTATTAGTGATGGGTTTGTTTCCTGGGATACAAATGCATTTATAGGAATCGGCTCTGGCTTGGTTTCGGGGTGTTTTCATAGGTTTCCAAGACATTAGAGTCACCCCAGTCAAATGGTCTCTTTGTTTAATTACTTTAACACTTGTAATGACTCTAGAGAGCTTTACTAAAGGCGTCTCAAGTGCCTGCTCAAACATCTTCAGTCAAGTCGGGGGCTCTTTCCCACTTCCTCACGGCCTTCTGTGAGCCAAGGTTTCAGAGGAAGCGGCTGGCTACTGAGTGGGAATGTAAGGAGGAGCACCGCTGACTTACTTGGGCATGTCTGTGGCAACAGAAAGATATCTTTCCACGTCACTTTTAACGGTTGTACGCCTCTACACCCACTGACTGAATAATATGTCTCACTTAACCAATCAGATGACCTCTCAGTTCCCCCAGAAAGCAGAAGCTGAGGCAGAGTGTTTACAGAGGAGTAAATCCAGGGAACAGAAGTGGGACACAGTAAAACAGAGAAGGACAGAAGTAAACTATGAGGGCTCACTATTGACTTGGCGGCCACTCGGTATTGCTTAGTCCTTCCGGATGATCCTCTGAGAAGCCCCATAAGCCATGTCTCCGGACAGTCTGCCAGGAGGAGTGTGTTACTTAACCTCTGCACTGGTCAAGGGTGTTCTGGCTTTGGTGTGACTCTCCTGTGCGTCCACGTACTCTGTGATAAGCACGGTCCTGCACGAGAACGTCTCATGTCAACAGGCAAGACCCGGGGGGAGTGAGGTGACTAGGAAGTGAGGTGCACAAAAGAGCCCAAGCAGATGGACTGCCTGAGATGGGTTGGATGAGACAGGGAAGGCTGGAGCATCCGTGGGGCTGCATCAGAATTACTTTTTCTATTTAAAATATACATTGTCTAGGTCAGTTCAGGCTGCTATACAAAGTACCATGAACTGAGTGGTTTATAAACAACAGAAATTTCTCTCTTCCTGTACTGGAAGCTGGTAGTCTGAGAGGANGAACGTCTCATGTCAACAGGCAAGACCCGGGGGGAGTGAGGTGACTAGGAAGTGAGGTGCACAAAAGAGCCCACGCAGATGGACTGCCTCAGAGATGGGTCAGACGAGAGACAGGGAAGGCTGGGAACATCTTGTGGGGCTGCATCAGAATTACTTTTTCTATTTAAAATATACATTGTCTAGGTCAGTTCAGGCTGCTATACAAAGTACCATGAACTGAGTGGTTTATAAACAACAGAAATTTCTCTCTTCCTGTACTGGAAGCTGGTAGTCTGAGAGGACGGTACCAGCATGGTCAGTCTGGTGAGAGCCCTCTTCCAGTGGCAGATGGCCATCTTAGATGTTCTCATTTTATCCTCGTGTGGTAGAAAAGAGGGTGAGAGAGCTTCTGGGGTCTCTTCTATAAGGACCCTAATACCACTCCTAAGGGCTTCATTCTCATGACCTAATCACCTCCCAAAGGCCCTTCCCTCCTAATAACCTCCCGTTGGGGGGGTTNTTATCCTTAATTATTTCCTTCGATAAATTCTCAGATCAAAAGGCAAGAGAAACAAAAGATAAAATGAACTTATGGGACTTTATCAGGATAAAAAGCTTCTGCACAGCCAAGGAAACAGTCAAAAAAACTAAGAGGCAGCCCACGGAATGGGAGAATATATTTGCAAAGGACACCACAGATAAGGGACTGGTATCCAAGATCTACAAAGAACTTCTCAAACTCAATACACGAGAAACAAATAAACAAATCATAAAATGGGCAGAAGATATGAACAGACACTTTTCCAATGAAGACATACAAATGGCTAACAGACACATGAAAAAATGTTCAAAATCATTAGCCATCAGGGAAATTCAAATCAAAACCACACTGAGATACCACCTTACGCCAGTTCGAACGGCAAAGACAGACAAGGCAAGAAACAACAATTGTTGGAGAGGATGTGGAGAAAGGGGATCCCTCCTACATTGTTGGTGGGAATGCAAGTTGGTACAGCCACTCTGGAAAACAGTGTGGAGGTCCCTTAAAAAGTTAAAAATTGAACTACCCTATGACCCAGCCATTGCACTACTGGGTGTTTACCCCAAAGATACAGACGTAGTAAAGAGAAGGGCCATATGCACCCCAATGTTCATAGCTGCATTGTCCACAATAGCCAAATCATGGAAGGAGCCGAGATGCCCTTCAACAGATGACTGGATTAAGAAGCTGTGGTCCATATATACAATGGAATATTACTCAGCTATCAGAAAGAACGAATTCTCAACATTTGCTGCAACATGGACGGCACTGGAGGAGATAATGCTAAGTGAAATAAGTCAAGCAGAGAAAGACAATTATCATATGATTTCTCTCATCTATGGAACATAAGAACTAGGANTGCCTACTGACACAGGGGAAAAAAATACCTATTTTCTCTTAGCCCGGACTATAAATCGCAAGTCTCAAGATAGGTTGGAGAAAAGCTTTGAATTCTGCTTTCTACGGCTTAACGACTTACACTTGGTAGAATTAGCTCAATAATCAAATAATTTCCTCTTTAATTCATCAAGTATTTATTCAGTTCCTCTGTGTGCAAGGTTCTCTCTTTAAGGGAACACAGATCAACAAGAAAAAATACGGTTTTGCTCTGGGAGATGGATATTCTAGCAGGAGAGAAACACTGACATAGCAACAACATTATTCACTGCAGTTGTGGTAAGTTTTACAAAGGGGGTGCATTGATGTGATGGCACTTACCATAACGCTTAAGTAGAGGGACTTGCCTTATTTTAGAGGTCAAGGAGAACCAGCCTTTTGGTAACCCAGAGAGAAAGAAACCCCACACCTCTAATATTTTAAAGACAAATTAAAAATAAATTATGATTCTCAGATAATCTGAGTATAATTTTTAAAAATCAAGCATATATAAACTTGTCCAAGTTAGCGTTGGCCCCTTCAAGAAGGTATTCTTGGGAAAAAAAATGCACATGTATTCCAGAGTTGTTACCATTGTTTGAAAATTATTTAAAGTTCATTTTCTGAAAGTGTCAAACAAAATTAAAAATAGGATATTTTTGAATGCCCTTTATATCGATAACCCATTTCCTCTGAGGTCAAGTTAGTTTTTCTGAAACAGCCCAGAGTCATTCAAAGCCAAGCTTAATGGATAATGGTCAATCTGGGACATAAATTTTTTACATTACAAACATTGCTTGACTGTAAAAGTAATGAGCTGTCTTCTTTCTGTACTTCACACATCGCCTCAGAGGACAGTCCCAGCAATTTGTCAACACGTTTTGAAAGAAAGGTAGTCCCTCCCATGGTTCCCCAAAGTTTTCTTAATTTTTTATGCTTCCCCTAAGCCATCTTCTTGGAATTTTTATTAAGAACTTCAGGTATGCCTGCAGAAATTTCTTAGCACAGGCCTGTCAGGAGACTGGAGCATAAGCTCTGTGGTTATTTGTGTTTACTTGTGGCAGAAAAAAATCAAAGGGTTTCAGTAATAATTTATATGCGTTTCTATCTACCCCCACAAAATCAAGGATTCCTACTTGCAAAAAGAAGTGCTAAATACCAACCACAATTTTGAACACCCAAATAGTCACAATTTATAGGATTCCCCCTCCCCCACTGTACAATAGGAGAACTGGGAGAAGTAGTAACATAGAAATGATCGACTTTTTTACTTCTTTTTTTTTAAGATTTTATTAATTTGACAGAGATAGAGACAGCCAGCGAGAGAGGGAACACAAGCAGGGGGAGTGGGAGAGGAAGAAGCAGGCTCATAGCGGAGGAGCCTGATGTGGGGCTCGATCCCACAACGCCAGGATCACGCCCTGAGCCGAAGGCAGACGCTTAACCGCTGCGCCACCCAGGCGCCCCGACTTTTTTACTTCTTTCCTTTTGTGCATCTTGTTCATTTTATTTCAATTCCGGTATGCTAAGTTTTCTAGAATTGTTTCTATGCTAAGTTATTTGTAGTGTACCCGGGGAAGGAAAAGCTTTGAAGAGAGTTGTTTTTGTTCCTGTTTTCTAAATGGCTCTTTTTTTCCTCTCCAGCTTTACTGAGGTATAAATGACAAATCAAGTTGTAAGACATTTAAAGTATACTACATGATGATTTGACACACACACACACTGAAAGGATCTCCCCCAAGTTAATTAACAGATCTATAACTGCCCCCCATATTTACTTTTTTGAGAACATTCAAGTTCCACTTTCTTAGCAAATGTCAATTACACCATATTGTGTTATCAACTGTCGTCACCACGTTATACATTAGATCCTCAGACCCTACTCATCTTGTAACTGAAAGTCTGTATCCTTTTACCAACTTCTCCCCATTTCTCTCCACCCCCCAATGGCTGCCCCTAATGGGCAGGCCTTCTCTCAGCTCCAGACAGCTATGGATAGTCTGGAGGGAACTTTTAATCTGGAACTTTCTACAGACAACACAATAATTAAGAAAAACAAAACACACCCCACCCCCCCTTATAGAATGAAAAATGTGCCCCGAGTGGCTTGATTACATATAAGTACATTATTAATGGAATGTGGCAGTGTTATATTAATTGCCCTTTGTTCCTTCTACGGTTGGGCGGCTCAGAAATCCTCTCACCTGATCGAGTAC
The DNA here is from genome assembly GCF_002007445.2 of Ailuropoda melanoleuca. Classification (NCBI taxonomy): domain Eukaryota; kingdom Metazoa; phylum Chordata; class Mammalia; order Carnivora; family Ursidae; genus Ailuropoda; species Ailuropoda melanoleuca. The sequence continues at coordinate 16,660,561 of NC_048232.1, read as the reverse complement.
AGCGCTTCCTATGCTCACATGTCAGGGCTCCACTGCTACCTCGCAGCCCAGGATGGTGGCGTTTGTCTGTTAGGTCCCTCATTACTAATAGCAGCCTGTCTGCAGTCGCCTGAACTGGACCCTGAATGCACACATCAGCAGATTTATACACAAAAAGGTGTTTCTTTCCTGTGTTCTCTCAAAAACAAAAGAAAACAGAACAAAACAAAACAACCTCCCTGCAAATTCTCCTGATGTCAATTACTCAGAAATCGGAGAATGTCTTCCCTCTCTATCGTGTGGCCCTTCAGCTCTTTGCCTCCTGCTCTGTGCTCTTCCTGTGTTCCAGGCTCTGCCTCAAGCTTAAGAACAGCCAGATTTGCATCCACACTCTGGTGGAAAGACAAGCTTCCCCACCAGGTCATATGTGGATAAAAACACGAATCGGCTTCGGCTGGGCTCCCAACTGACATCCTCCCCTGTGTTTTAACAGCCTCGGGAAGTTGACAGCTTATGCGTTTCATGCTCAGAATCCAATGGCTACACCAACGTGCCACATATTTTTCACTGTATACATTTTAAATCTAACAAGTCCTAGAGAACATCACCATCGGCCACGGTTTGGAAAAGAAAATTAAAATTGAAAAAGTCAGAAGGAATCTGAACTCAGTAAATAGAAGTCAGTGGGTTTCCCCAGGGGCTCTGGGAGAAAGCAGAACACGGTGCAATCGCTGAATTATTGAGAAGGCCTGGGGAGACCAGCCTTGGCCATGAACTGGTTGTGCGATCCAGCGTATGTAAGCCTTTCTAAGCCTGGTTCCCATATCTTAAAAAGGTTTTTGTGAATCATAAGTGAGCTGGAGCCCTACATCGCGCTCAGCACAGAGGCACAGGGACCATCAAAACAGGAAGTGACAGAGGCCCCTTCCTAACCAGTCTTGAGTTCTGCCAGTCTGGTACTAGTGGATAAACAGTAAGATCTGCTTATGGGGTGGGCACGGGGGTGGTCAGGGAGAGGATCAGTAAGGCACCTCTTGATCCAGAGAGCAATTATTACAGCCATACTCTTAGGACGTGGTCCATGGACGAGCACGCCCCCCAACGTTTAGCAGGCATCACCAGGCTCGTGAAGCCAACATGCAGTCTGATCTTGCAAAAGGCAAGCTGGGTGCTTCCCTGAGCTTCACGGCTACACGCTCATCTACCCGGGCCGCCTCCCCAGGGACTGCGAGCTGGTGCTGCAGAGCAGCGCATGAACGAGGCACACGGGTGGTGAGTAGACATCCTCACGTTCATGCAGCCTAGTCATCCGCAAGGACTGACTCATGGCACCTCAGTTCGTGAGCTTGACTAAGCACCTGGCTTGCTGCCAGACCCGGACTCCAGAACCAGAGTCCACAGCCTGGAAAGTCACCCTGCCCTGCTGTCCCTCACTTCGTTGTATGTGAGATGACACGTCTGCGGGCCCTTGAGCGTTCACATGCTCTCCTCCTGCAGGCTGACACCAAGCTGAGATGTGCAACGCTCCCCCACCCCACCACGACAGCTCCTTCTTACCAGAAGTCTCATTATATGGTTTTAAAAGGCTCTTTTCTCTATGTGAGAAATTTCAGGGAGATACCTGGAAGCATACCGTTTCATCATCTTGACGTTTAGAGCTCAAAGAGCCCTTCACCAGGGAATCCAGCCTTCTCATTTTAAAACTGAAAAGACGCAGCCTGGCAATTCTGGGTCTCATTCAAGGTCACAGATAGTAGCGTGGCAGGGAGCCGCACCTGGGGCCCTGGGTTCCGCGTCCAATGACACCCTGGCTCTGGTTCAGATATACGGAAAACACAATCAAAACCTCGAGAAATGATTTTTAACTTTACATGGGAGTTTTCAATTGCTATTTTACAGCCAGGAATAGAGAAGTATTTTTAAGCAGCAGGAACAACCGAAAAGTCAAGCTCTCTCTCCACATCAGCTATTTAAAGCACGTTACGTTAATTCTCGGTGTGACCGTGTAATAGATAGGAGAAGGCGCCCATTGCTGGCCCGGCTTCCTCGCACACCAGGGCACCAGATGAGTATTGACTGATGGCTTCAGACACTAATAAGTCCAGAGTCTGTTCCTAGGAAAATGCTTTGCATGAGTCATTAAGGCTATTTTAGGGCTTGCTGTCTTGAATATAAACTAGCACTGGTGATTCTGAATTTCAATGTGGTTTCATTGAGGGAAGGAGAAAGCAGAGCATATCTTGTTTTCAAGGCTTGGGTAGAGGCAATATGTTTTTAAAAAAGGACTGATGGTAAATCTATAGACTTGTATAACGTATTTCTTTTATAAATTCTTTGAATAACAACCCCAATATTGAGTTTATGTTGATTAACATACTAACTTAAATCAAAATACTACTACCCGAAGCATGCATTTACTTCCACTGTGGATGTATCATATCATCGTAAGCCAAACAGAATCACCTGTGATATTTAAAATAAATAAATAAATAAAGATGCTGAGCCCCACCTGCAAAGTCCTGCACTGAACTGCCAGTGGGTAGAGCCAAAACATGACTATTTTTTACTGATGGCCTTTAAAATAAGCACCACCGTGGCTGGCTCTCCAGCATGTCTTCGATGAGGAACCCTTGAGAGCACAGAACAGCAATGCCAATTCTGCCGCGCTGCTTTCGCACCTCCCCATGTTCTTGGAGAATGGAAATCTCCATTTGAAGAGTGAATGTATTCTAGAACAGCGATGCTCAAACTTTGTTTTGCATCATATTCAAACACTGGGGGTGGAGCCTGTTAAAAATATAAATGGCAAGTCTCACCCCCAACCTAGAACACTGCATTTTTAACAAAGCTATAAAGAATATTCAGAAGCACACAGAGTTTGAAGACTAAAACTTTCTGGAAGATTTCCCAAAAGGCTACTTGTTTTCTAAAAATTGAACTGAAAAGAGTAAACGAAGAAGTTTATTAAAGAGACGTCATTGTGTCAGACCCAACTTTAAGCCAGACCTAATTTAAATGAAGGTCCCCGCTCTTCTATGAACTCCCCACACCCTCACTCTTGGTGTTAACATTAGGTTAAGGAGGAGGCTTACATCATGGAACCACAGTAGGCAGGGAGAGTGGAAGGATGAGCGGAATTTGAATAAATTGCAACTCCTTATCCAAAAATGGTTCAGCCGGTCAATCGTGGGGTTCAAGACGATTGAAAAGGAAGCAAAGCCAGGAAGGCATGTTCCACCGATAGAAAATGGAATAAACCTAAATCTCAAAGGTGCATCTGAGATCCAAGAGCAGATGTAGGAGGCATGATGGTCGTGAAGGAGACAGAGAGGAACAACTAGCTTGGCAGAGAGATTCCGGAGTTGAACAGGTCTGGGGTGGGACATATTTGTTACCTTATATGTAGGCACTCTAAAAGCAGTTCAGCAGAAAAACAAATATGTGGTGATGTCATGGTGTTAGATGATTGGTACATGATGTCTGTACAGGGACTTATAATTCATAAGACATACTGACCGACATTTCATCATTAACTACATACGTCCTTATACCTAGGCATCGTCTCTTCATCTCAACTGTAAACTGAAAATGTCAAGATTTCTTCTGAGTCAAATGTCAAATGCTTTCAGTAGACAAATTAAGGATTATTACTCCCATTTGCATATGAGGAAAATCAGATGGCAGGCTCCAAACCACATGGTTATACGTGGTGGAGACTGGTCTCTAACCCGTAATTCCAACTCCACTACACCATAATTTCTGCTCCAATTTTAGGCTTTCACTAACAAGTGCTCCAGAGGAAGTGGAAAATCCAAAGGCTTACGATAAGGGCAGTTTAACAAGACAAGTGGCAGCGGGATCATGAGTTCCTGTCTTGGAGAACACAGCAGTCACCGGAATGAATCATTAAAAATGTTAAAATAAATACTTTAGTAACACGTTGTAAGGAAAAGGTAGCTCATCTTTTAATCATAAATTATAATTCCTTCATTTTAAGGACTTGCAGGAATATTCATTTGACAAATTTTCCAATGCTGACATTCCATACCTTACGTTTGGTCATGCTCCATATGTGGGACTTGAAGCGCTGTCCAGCATGCCACCGAAACTGTGTGGAGCCAGAAGAAGGGACTCTCTCATGCTTGCCTCACACATTCCTCCCCTTTCTGTCCTGCATGCCTGTCTGCTCGACCAGATTTAAGGGCAGAGGGCATTCCCTTCATCTCATTGTTTTGCCAGCACCAGCCTCCGCACGCCGGTACGCCTGTGACCCAGACTCTGATGACACCAAGCTAGACACTTGTAAAAGTCGGTCTAAAGGAGTGAAGAGCCGCAGTGCCACAGAATCAGCTGAACTATAAAACTGGGGTAAATAACTGAAGCAGACCCAGAGAAGGAGAAAAGCCAAAGAATTTTTGTCTTATATTTTATTTTTATATATTTTATATATATATTTATATATTTTATGCTTTTATATATTATATATATTTTTATATCTTATATTTTATCTTACAAAATATATATATAATAACCATATTATTGTAGCACAGCCTTGGCCATATTTGTTAAGTTTGTATTAGTGGATGAAACACATACATGTAAACACACGTACATACATAATATACACAAAGAGGCAGGGATGGAGACATTTTTAAGCACATGAAACAAAAGTACTGAGCACTTATTTTTAAAAACCCAGTAAGAACTATATTCACAGCATTACTTGGCTCCTTCAGTATATCGTTGGCATTTTACCCCCAAAAGATGCTATCTTTCCCTGAAAATCTTAAGCTGCATTTTGCATTTATGTTAAGGCCATTCATAAAATTCTGAAGTTTTTCTCCTGCATGCTCTTTAAAAAAAAACAAAACCCAAACCTGGATTCTTTTGCCTAGTACAAGCATCCGGCTTCCTTGAATAGAATGCATTTCATACACATATTTCCAGGTAGCAATTCCTAAGTTAAAAACTTTATGTAAAATGGTCATTTATTCACATACATTCTTGATTAAAAAATGGATTTACAGCATGAGAAGGCAAAAAGAAAAAGAAAGAAAGAAAGAAAGAAAGAAAGAAAGAAAGAACGAACGAACGAACAGTGAGACTATTCCATGTTTACATTGTGGGTTACATACAGAAATGAATAGAACCAGGTTCCTTAACCTCTAGCTACCTGTGACTTGTCAGGATGGAAAAGACTGAATATAATTGAGTACACATATGATTAAATAAGTTTTAAAATAAAGCACGGGGGAATTTAGAAAAACTGTACCAACCATTAAATTTATTATTATCAGGAGCCAGATATTTTTGCCACGGATGTAGTTCAGATTTTTTAGTGATTTCTAGCTCAAATCATGCAAATTCTATTGAACCTGGCTTGTTTGTTTATATTTTAGAGAGTGAGCTTGTGGGGGGGGGTGAGTTGGGGGGTAGGGTGAGGGGTAGAGGAAGGGAGGGAGACAGAATCTTGAGCAGACCCCATGTTCAGCATGGAGCCTCTTGTGGGGCTTGATCTCATGACCCGAGCCAAAATCAAGAGTTGGACACTTAACCAACTGAGCCACTCAGGTGCCCCTGAGCCTGGTTTATTAACAATAAGTCCCCAACTGGGAAAGTCATTAAATCTCTAGGCCTCAGTCTGCCTGAATGTAAAATAAGGGGGTTAGAACCAAACTATCTGCAATTCTTCTAAAGTAATTCTACGAATACCCCACTTAGAGGCCAGACTTCTGGGGTCACGTATGTTTTGGAAATTTGCCCGAAGTAAGCAAAAGGGTACCCTGGGGCACCTTAAATGGCTTTTTATAAAGTTCCTCAAGTCCATGAGCTTCATTTTCATTCAAAATACAGTTGCTAACAAGTAGGGCTGTTGTCCTAGCCAATGGCAATACTAAAAGCAACAGGTCAATGGCAAGAGAGGTAGAAATACCAGCAACAGATCAGTGGTGCCAGCAGATGGAGTAACTCATGGACTTGAAGGAAGGACAAGGATCCAATGGTGATGTCTCGGGTGCTCAGCACAAGCTCCCAGAAGCAATACCAAACTCTGCATGGTGCTTTTTGTCTAAGGAGGCAGGAGGGAGGGAGGCACCTGGGTGGCTCAGTTGGTTAAGCATCCGCCTTCAGCTCAGTTCATGGTCCCACGGTCCTGGGATTGAGCCCTGCTTCGGGCTCGGGCTCCCTGCTCAGTGGGGAGTCAGCCTCTCCCTCTCACTCTGTGTGCTCTCTCTCCCTCTCAAATAAGTAAATAAAATCTTTAAAAAAAAAAAAAAAGAAGGAGAAGAAGAAGGCAGGAGAAAATTTTACATACATTTCCATCAAATTTATAATATTTGCTTGTTCACAGCAGTCAGGGCCCCATCATCTAGAAAATCAATATGGAACACCTCATTCCCCAAAATGTCAACGATATGAGATTTTAAATGATTTTCCACCTTGGCGGTATAGATCACGTATGGAGCTTTTAAAAAATTCAGATGTTACTAAGTCTGAGGTGGGGGTTCATATTATCTGCATATTTAACAGTCTTAAGTAACTCCAACACACTGACATTTTAAAACCCCTATTTATTTAATTTTACTTCTGATTATCATGTGCCTGGGTAAAGGACTTTGTTTTACTGATTTAGAAAATGTGAAGTTGCAAACTTCTCCTTCGGGGCCAACTCGCATCTTGTGAATTCATTCCATTCTTTATTCACGCAGGTAAGAACATTGTTTTGAGCGGCCCTAACAACGGTCTCGGTACAAGGTTAGGCAGGTACTCAGTAGAGATGGAAAGAGGGACAAGACAAATCTACAGTCTGGAGGTCTGTATCTCTCAAAGATAAACAGACCTGCCAACAACTGCCAAGGCAACTCAGACATTTCAGTGGAGTGGAGAACAAAGGGCGGAAGTGTCAGGGTCCCAGAGAAGGGACGGATCCACTGTGCCTGGGATGGGTTTCAGAAAAGCTGCACAGGGCAAAGCCCTTTGAGTTGCGTTGGAAAGTCAAAGACATTGGGCTCCCGGGTTCCTGGCCACTGCTGCTACAGAGACAGCAGTGAATTATTCTCCCGTCCCTCTAGGGCGGCCCACGAGACTCTCCCTGCCGAGACATCCGGTCGTACTTACTGTGTATCTACTCCATTGGCACCTGACATCCACCACTCTGTACTGCTCTGTATCTTTCATGCAGGTCTTGTCTAGCTAGACCGTAAATTCACCAAACTGTAAGCTTGCCGAGGTAGGAACTACCTCTTATTCATCACCGTTTTCCCAGGGCCTGGCAAATACTGGGCACTCAATAAATATTTCTTGATCTCAACATTCCCCGAGAATACAGATGGGTCTTCAAGTGAAGTTTGAACTCGAGGGCTAACCACGCCATCAGTGAATGTTTGATGTTTGCAACAAAAGGAGATCGTGATGTCAATTTATCATTTCGATGGAATGACTTTGGAAGAGATTGTTTCATGCTCTTCAGAAAAATCAGAATGCCTTTCTGTCTCATCCCATTCCGCTTAAAACATTATTTCATTATCTGGATGTTATTTAAATTCCACACTTTGTTTAGAATTGTTTCAATCTAAGGTCCAGTTTGTTAAGCCATGTTTCTAATAGTTGTTGGTCTAGAACTTGTCCTATGACCAGGAAAAGCCAGGATTTTTAGATGAAGACTGAGAAATCCCATGTATGTGAGAGTCTCTGACCCTTGTTAGGATCCATAAGAGATGATCAAATGAAGTGACCACAAAGGAATCTCATTTTCTTCCTTCTGCCAAAATACAAGGATAGAAACTTGCATGGAGGGTTCTCATACAATTCAAAATGAACAGCCACGGTCAGAAGACCAAGCTCATTAGAAGTATAGGTAAAAGAGACGAAAACAGACTCCAGTTTCAGGGCCTAGATGTTCTAGTTACTTTAAGGACTAAAAGGTTTTGTTTGCTGCTTTGAGATTCTTGGCTTCCTGCACCGTCACTGGAATGTCAGATAATCCATCCCTGGTAGGGAGGGGGGTGGTGAGGGTGTGACTGTACTTGTTTGTCAAGTGTTGTCACTCTCCTGCTTGGTCTAGATAATTAAGATTATTTAGTGCCAAAAACTTTATAAAGAAAGTGGGCTTACGTGCTTATCTTTGTGAATAACAAGACTGAAAGGTTCATGGGACACTGTGCTTCATTCTGCATGTGTCCCAGGAAGGGAATAAGCAGGGGTAAATGTAGGTGATGTGTGTCCATGAAGATAGGAGAAGAAACAGAAGGGAGATGTAAGTACGAAGTCAACAAGAGGCTGAGAAGCAGGACTGGGACTCTCATTTACTCACCTATACAGTTTTCCCAAGTGATTACATACAGTGCCATAGCTTCAGGTATAACCTAAAATGGTTGGTTCCTAGGTCTGTATATTTAGCCCCTAAGGCTTGGTTCTGTATCCAACTGCCTCCAAGAATATCCAACAGACAATCCACAGCTCGACATGTCCAAGGATTAAGTCATCTAGTCAAAACTTTCATATTTTCCCCATTTTCTTTAATAGCACCTAAGCCTAGACTCCTGCCTCTTAGCTCTTTCCCATTTCCCACTGGCTCACGATAGTCTGTTCTACTTGCTAAATATATGTAGTTTTTCAATGTGTCCTCTCCTTTCCCATTTTTACTTGCCCCAGGCTTAAATTTGCATGGTGTCAATTTTCTCTAATTTTACTTAACAAGTTGGAAAGGAGGAAGAGAAGAAGCAGAGCCCAGATGAGAGATGATGGTGGCTTGGACTACTGTTGTCCTGGTAAAGCTGGATACATTTTGGAGCTGAAAACATTCTGGAGATGGTCTGAATGAACACGTAAGTGGAGATGCTATATAGGCTATAAATATAAACTGAAATTCAGAGTGGAGAGTCGAGAGAAAAGAAAAGATGAGAGCTGACAGCCATGTTCTGAGTGCTGAAGAATCCTAACTTTGAGAGGTTAAGTATGGAGGAAGGAGCCTGCTCCTCCCCACTGAGGGAGGGAGGGAGGCAGGGAGAAAGGAAAGGAAAGGAAAAGGAAAAGGAAAAGGAAAAGGAAAAGGAAAAGGAAAAGGAAAGGGGAGGGAGGGAAAGAAGGAAGGAAAGGAGAGAGAGAACCAGAGCAATTTCCAACATAAACTTTTTACAAAAATACAGACTTGGGCCAGTTTGAAAATAGAAGCCATCACTAAGGTGGACACGATGGCTCTGTTTTTGTCGAATAAGGTAAGNTTAGCAAGGGATGGCCAAAGAACATGGAATCACAGAAGCCAAGAGCAGACAACGTTTCAAGCTGGAAAGAGTGGTCAACCATTCTGAATGCTGACAGCTTGAGCAAGACAAAAAACCAAGCTTTTGACTTATTTGACAGCACAGATTGCTGCCCTTGCTCAGGACAATTTGTTGGGAGTTGTTGGAACTGAGGGGATAGAGTTTGAACTGGAGAGAGGAGAGGGGAGAAGTGCAGCAACCATTCAACTGAGAAAGTCTGGCTTGGAAGGCGAGTAGAGAGATGCAGCTACAGCTGAAGGAGCTAGGAGAGAAGGCTCTTAGGATGGGCAGCTCCACAGTATGTCATGCTGATGGAATGATCCAGTAAGGAGAGAAAGACTGGATGCTGTAGGAAAGAGAAGATGGATGAAGGCAGGAAATACTGGGGGAGGTGAGAAACAGAACAAGAGGAATCTGACAGCAGGGGAAATGCTTCCTCTGTTCGAGGAGGAGGGAAGGAGGAATCACAGAGCACAGGTGAAGACAGGTTTACAGACTGGGGGCTACATGAGAGCGTTATCATACGCGAACTTTTGTTTTTTCAGTATGAAGTGAAGTGAAAAAAAAAAAACCTTAAAAAAAAAAAAACAAACCTAAGAGTAAAAGAATAATTAGGTTGAGAGAAGAGAAGTTAGGAAAACCATCTTGGATTAAATGAAAATGAACACTACCTACGGTTACTTAATAAATAGCTTTTATTTGCTGTCTTATGGGCAGTGTGAGAAACTATGTCTATTTTTACACATTTTCATAAATTTTTATTGTGACTCTTCTGTCCCAGGATATCTGGACATTTTGCAGGGTTCTAGAGAAAGACCACACGGTCAAGGCTGCTGGGGATCTCGTGTTACTAGTTTCTGCTGGGCAAGTGGCCACGATCGGAGCAACCATTCCCCAGAACTGAATCCACTGTTGACTGTGAGGGTGGAATAATTGAATATCCAAAAGGGGAAAAAATGACACCTCAGCTCCCTCTCTAGAAAGATCTCAACATTCTGAGGAAGCTGTGTCTTACCAGCTAGTAGATGAACTCCCTCCTGGGATGACAGAGTCCAAATTGGGGGCCACTGCCATTTCCCAACCATACGGAGGAGGTCCAGACTTGGCTAGAAGTACAATGGCCAAAAAATAGATTTTATCAAAACGCTAAAGACAACGGACATATCATCTGAAAACATTAATTTATGTAAATAGAATCAAGGGGAAAATCATGGACACTGGATTCAAAGGGAACTAGAGGGGGGAGAGTGCTACCAAACAAGAAACTGAAACCCAGAGTGGGGTCACTCCAGACAGGAATAGGTCTATAAGGGCACAATTACTCTGGACAAAAGTCAGAAGACATGGCTGGACAAGCTGAACCCCCTGACAGTGCTGTCTAGAAGTGAGAGTACCTGAAGAAGGAACATTGGTATAGAGAAGCAGACAAGAAGGAAAATCCCCCCTTTTTAGGAGACGGTTCCAAACATATTGTAATCTGCTAAAAAGAAAATTCTCCCTGGAACAACTAATGAACTCAACCTCCACCTCTGTATATATCAGAACTCCTACAGGAAAAAAAAGGGTGAATAATTTGAAATATTCCTACAGACATAAAAAAAATCAGATGTAAAAAAAAATCCTACTTAAACAGCAGAGCCATGACTGCATAAATCCTGCAAAGGAATGAATTTGGGAAGCCTTCCATCAGAACTTATCCCTACTCAACCTTCGAGAGCTCACCACTGACAGAAAGATTATAAATGTGGAAGCAAATGTCCAACATATGGGGCTAGAAGACTAGCTCTAACCTGCTTCTATGTTAATCTAACAAAAACCACAAATGGGGAGGTAAAATATGAATTAAAACAACACCCTAATTTCCTCCATGTCCTTCTTTCATGTCTTATTACGGATTTCCATTATTTCATTTGTCATTTGAAAAGACGCATGTGTGTGTGTCTGTGTGTGTGTGTGTGTATACACACACATAAAAACAAACAATAAAATATGATTTAAAAAAAATATTTAAGTAATCTCCACACCCAGTGTGGGGCTCGAACTCACAACCCCGAGATCAAGAGACACCTGCTCCTCTGACTGAGCCAGTCAGGTGCCCCTAAAATATGATTTTCTTAAACGAAACCCCAAATATGTCAGCACTCTACCTTCACAAAATGGTGGCAGGAACTGTCCAATTGATTACACAGTCTCTCGAATATTATGAATATTTTAAATTAGCAACCATAATACGGATAACAATATAAACGGGAGAAAAGATTATTTGCTATGCTTGGTGAATTTCTTTTCAGCATTGGTCACACCATAGACCACCGCTCAGGTGAATAATGTTTAGTTCCTGACTGGGAGCGCCATCGCATGGCTCTCTGCAGCCTGAAGGATTTCATTCGCCCCGCACAGACGTGATCTATGCCCCAGACATGCCACCACGGAGCTCTACTGGGATGGTCATAGCCCAGAAAAGTGCATGTCCAGTTGGATGGTCTTGGCCACCGCCTTCCTCCAGAGTTGTCCCAAAGGACAGTGACATTTCTGCAGAACAAACACAGCAAAGGTGGCTGGGAGGTTCAAAGGACAACGGGCCTAAGGCTCCTGGTGCCATCGGCATATGACATGGTAGTATTCACAACGACAAGTGTGAATTTAAGGCAGCAACTAGATTTCTTTTGATATATATTTTTTTCTTTTATTACTTTTTTAGATTTTTTAGAAAAACTCAAACTATGTGTTTTTGTTTTTGTTTTTTTTAAAGTCACATAAAAATATCTCAGAAAGTGAATCAATGTTGAGTTACTGTCAAGGGCAAAAATTCTGAAAACGCTTTGTAAAAGTTCACCTTCTTTACTTCCTTCATACTAGGATGCACAGGCCTTGGATTAGCTGGTCATTAAAATTAGACTAATAAATTGTGAAAAAAACCTCGACTTTATTGATACTTTTAGGTGCTTTGCGGTTTTTTGGGAGGGGAGGGTCTATTTTCAGTCTATTAATGTCACTTTAAACCAGGAAGGAATCTACAGAGGACTTTCCAAATGACACTGTTGTAATCATTCATTTATATGCTTTCAATATCTCATGACTTCCTACTGTTTGCAATAAACAAAACAGATAAAATCCCCATCTTCATGGCGTGTACAAAAACACTTAGAATCAATACAAGTAGAAATTCACCACAATCAATAGCGAAACATGGAAGTAAATTAGGATAATATTTTCACATTTTCTAGACTTACATATAATATTTGATTTGCCAAATTTGTTTTCCAACTAGGACCTCTATATTTTTATGTTGAGTTGCTGCTGCATAGGAGGATAAAAATTCACCTGCAATCAAACCCTGAATAGATATCGTGTATTTTTCAAACTTCAATGTTTGCATAGCTTACAATACTTGTAGTCCAAGATTGGTAATTATCTGTAACAATTAGCCACGTTGAGAACAAATATATGCTACTACAGATAAGTTGATTCTTATATTTAGTTCTCCAAACATTTTCCCCCAATTTTCTATAAAAAGAGGTTGCTGAAAAAGATCACTATTCGACCAGGGGGAGATGGTACATATTTAAATCTAAAAGTACTATCGCCCAGCAGCATTTTTAAAACGAGGGGCTATATGGTGTGGGAGGAACTCAAGTTATGCCATACAGTCTAAGGGAACAGTGTAAATTGTCTGAACATCACAGTTTCCTTTGAAAGTTCCTGGGAGGTCTATTTGTACATCCAGGGTCACGGCAGCGTTACTCACAACAGCCCAAAGCTGGAAACAACCCACGAGGCACTGATGCACGAATGTCTAAACAAGATGTGGTGTATACATGCAATAGAATACTAGACAGCTTTTTATTTTTTTAAGATTTATTTATTTGGGAGAGAACGCCAGGGCATGAGCTGGGGGGAGGGGCAGAGAGAGAGAGAGAAGCAGACTCCCCGCTGAGCGAGGAGCCCGAAGTGGGGCTCAATCCCAGGACCCTGAGATCAGGACCTGAGCCAGTGCTTAACTGACTGAGCCCCCCAGGCACCCCGAGGATTACGCAGCTTTAAAAAGGAAAGGAATCCGGATACGTACTACAGGGAGGATGAACCTTGAAGACATCAAGCTAAGTGAAATAAATCCGTCACAAAAGGATGATGGGTGTATGATCCCACTTCCGTGAGGTCGTACTACTCCTACAGCAGTAAAATTCATAGAGTGAGAAAGTAGAATGGTAACTGCCAGGAGCTGGGGAGGGGGGAGTGGGCAGTGAGTTAATGGGTCAGAGTTTCAGTTGGAGAACATGAAGTTTTGGAGATGGACAGTTGTGATGGTTGCTCAGCAGTGTGAATGAATATCCTTAATGGCACTGAACCGGAGACTTCAAAATGATCAATTTTATGTATATTTTATCATAACAATTGGACCAAAATCCCTATATTGTGTAAAAATGAAAAAAAAAATTCTTAGAGGTCAATATCATAGTAATAATCTGTGAACTTGTACACAAGGGGAAAACTTGCCTATAGGGCAAAATCTGGCTATCCACTTGTCCAAACGACAGTAACCCAATATCCTTTCTCATTTGTGAAGGGCTCAAATAACAAAATTCATGGAATGTTCATTTATTTAGTGCAACCACCAGTCATATAGCATGTCAAATTACACGGTAGTAAGCCACCTGCAGGGCTGGAAGACACTGGTTGGATAAAAAGACACAGGAGGTCTTAAATGAATTCACAAGATGAGCTTACATAATATCAAAGGAAGAGTGAACTGGGGTGATGACCACAGATCCAAACAGCGCTAGAACTCAGGAGGCGAGCACTTCGTTTCGAAGTTAGTAGGAAAGGAGACATCATGGATATAAGCTGTGATCTGTGCCTATCTTGTGCCCAGTAACAGAAGGCAGAAGTTAGGGGAGCTACAAGAAAGAACAGAAGGCAGGCTGTAAGCCTGAGAAGGCGGAGGATTTGAGAGGCAGCTGAAGGAAAAGAAACAGATTGAACCTTGGAGCCTTAGAAAGAATGGTGGAAAAAGAAGAGCAGTGTGGGTTCACCAGCTAATAAAGCTCAGCAACCCACGGGCGGTCCGGACTAGCAGGAAGTTTCTTAAAGGAGATGCATTATGAAAGTGATGATTTACATTCATCTGTCAAGAAAGTAAAAGATTACATTAAATAGATGAGAAAGAATAATAATTGGCAACAAGGAGGCTGGTTAAGTGGGAAATGAAATCAAAGGATGTATCTGTCCATAAAACTAGGAAATATCTTGTCTCTTGTGTTACTGCAAAAACTATCCTTGGTATAAATAGAAACATCAGCTTCAAAGGAACTAAATGTCACCCTTCCCGAGCATCCTTCATGGACCATCAAGCTAAGTCACGCCTCATTTCACTGCACAGCAGCAAAGCTCAATTCTACTTGGCTAATGAAAACAAATTCTGCTAAGAGTACAGAATTAGAAGCCCACCATTTTCTGGGTGATGCCCTTCTTAGTTTAACGATGATGCAAGTCCACGTGTGGGGGCCAAATAACCGCCAGAAGATAAATGGAGCCTACAGAGTTAAGCCATTTAACCAACTTAGTGCTTTAACCTTCTTAAAATTCCTGAAAGATAAGCAAGTGGAACGTGTTGAGTGAGACATGATTTGCCCTCAGGCTACCTTTCGCTCGGATTAAAACTCGTCTACCAGCATTCCCCGCACCAACTCTGCCCACTCCAGGTCCAAGGAAGAGCCACTTGGTATCCACCTGTGTTAAAGAATCTATTCCAAACAGCACTCACCTCCAGCAACGGTGACAGCTGCATGGACGGCAGCCAGATAACAGACTCTCTCTGAAAATGTTTTCTTCCCTCCATGAACCTTCGACCCAGGCCTCCTAGCCCTCATTTTCTTCCAGGTAACTATCAGCACTCACTTACCTAATCACTTAATTGCCCTTTCTGAACCACCTCTTAGGCAACAGGCCTTCCTAGGTCATCTGCCTTTACCATCAAGTACTCAGAATCAACCAGCCCCCACATGTTCCTTCCCGAACTGTGCAACGATTTCTGTGCATTTGTCTGTCACCTTTTTTCCCCTGAAAACATAAGTTCCTCTAATGTGTCTTTTCATGTTCTTCACGAAGGCAGGTTCCCCATCACATATGGGCAGACATCACTGTGTGGAAATGTCACTGCGATTCTGATGGGGACTTTTCACTTCACTGAGCAAGTATATCACATTTAAAAAAAAAGAACAATTTCATCTCTTTTTCTCCCCACGGAAACAAAGAAAAACCATTAAAAAAAATAATACACAGTCTACTGGACATTCAAAGAGCAAGTACTACAAAGGCATATCAACTGCATTTTCTTCAAAACTTGGTCCCATGATCTATATTAAATGCTTTCATACAGGACTCTTCAACGAGAGCAACTGTACCCCCAAGGAGGCAAAAATTAGCTCTTAGAAGGTGAAAAAAAAACCTTTTTCTTTTAATAAAGGATATGTCCACACAGAGTACATAACCAGATGGGCAGTATAACTGTGGTGTACAATGAATGTCAATGGAAGGAGGGGATGTGATTAGGAAAAAACTGTCTAGAAAAGGATCCTCCTTAAGGAGGTGATAACAAAAAAAAGATAAAAAAATACTGCTTTGGTGTCAAAATTGTACGACATTAAATGTTTAAATGTTAATACTGTAATCTCCAATATAGTTATTTATTAGAGATCCTTGAACTCTCTAGACCTCATTTTCTCTGGGATGCTTTCTCTTATTCCCAAGTATTTGGTAATCCTGGATGCCCCTAAGGGATGACTCCTTCCCCTACCTTTGCCATCAGGCTACATTATAAATGGCCATCGGATTTAATCCCTTCACTATACTGCTTACTTCAAGAGAAGACTTTTCTTCATTCAACATTTGTTTCTCTTGACAAAGGCATTGGGGCCAGCCCTGGAAGTCCGCTGAAAAGACAAATGAGAACGTGGCGCTCCGGGCACTTGCATCCTACTTGTGACAAAGAAAGCTAAGAAATAGGTAAACACATGCATGACACAATCTATAAAGTAAAGGTAAGAAGAGATTCCAATGGGTAGAGGAGATTCCAAGCCTAACAGATGAACAGAAAGACACTGAAGGGCAGAACTATGGAGGCCTGAGGGGCTGCAAGGGGTGAGAAGGGTAGTGTGGGGGATTGAAAGGAAACGACAACGGAATGTCGGGTCAATGGAAGCCAGTTCGTGCCCTGCTTTTTAAAACGACGGTAAGAAGTCTGGATTTATCTTACAGCTGTGGAAAGCCACGATGGGTTTTTCAGCAGGTTAGAGACAGGATCCAATTTAAATATCAAGAAAATCACCCTCGCTGTCATGGGGAGAGAAGATGGGGAGAGGCTACAGTGGAAGAAAGAGACAGTTGGGAGGGCTCTTCTGATCTTCATGGTCCAGGTGAGACAAGCTAACATGGCAGCAGCAGAGATGGAGAAACATGGACACATACAAATAATCTTGAGCCCAGGAGAGGGACTGAGAGAAATGGAGGAAGGGTTGAGCTTAAGCAACTAAGTGGATGATGGGGACATCTGTCAAATGGGATTTTATCTTGGTTTTATCTGTCCCTAGCCATTGCCTGACACCATAGCTAGCATTTAGTACAAATTTCTTGAGTAAATGAAGCATTATGTCGTATCAGCTTCATAGTATCTAGAGACAGATTATTTTTCCTGTATTAAAAATAAGGAAACGGAGGATCTAAAAATAATGTGTCTAATATCCTACAACTAGCTGGTCAGGGTCATAGCCAATTTAAACCCAGGACTGTATCACCTCACCCTGGGCTCCTGGCATGTAAATTTTAACTTCCCCGATGGAGAACGGGATCCTGTTAGGTAATACTCTCACAGTGACCTACCACGTAAATAGTCATTCTTATTCTGGGAAATTTTTATTATCTTTACACTAGGAACTTTCTGACAGGGAAATTCTGTCAAACTTGGTGTCTTTAAACGGTATCACTAGAAATTTGTTTATTCAATGGTTGGGATCATTGGAAATACAGCATAGCAAGTAAGCTAATTATTGGTAGAACGATCTCAACTTCCCCCACACTCCATTAATTTCAATTCCTTACCAATTTACTAGGGAAATAAGGCATCGACTAAATTTGTACGAATCTACCTCAGAGTCAAGACATGAGAAAATAAAATACTTTGAAATTTGAAAATCTGATTGGCTGAGGTGGTGAAGTTAGGGTGGAGTTGCATGAGAAGCCAAAAGTCGTGCAGTGAAGATGACGAGGCCCAGAAGAAACAGAGGCCAGGTATTTCAATGGAGCCGTGGCTCTCAACCATGAGCGTAGATTAAAATCCCCTGCAGGGTATGTTGCAACACAGAGCGTGGGCTCCTCTGCCATGCTGCATTCCCAATTAAGTAGATGTGGGGTAGCGCCCCAAGAATTTACCTTTTTAACAACTGACGCTACTAATCTGGGTGCACTGCACTTTGCAGAACACCATAATGGAGCAAATCTCGGGGATAAACATCTGCTAAACCACTGTTTCGATGTGATGTAAGAGAGAACGCTGGCAGGAAAGTAAACGTCAGTATTATAGATTGTCTGAACAAAAAGCCCATATGCACATGCAAGACCCATACGGTTTCTATTTTTTCAAAAACAATTTTTAAATGTGGTCTACAATAACGGAAGGGAGGGGGAAAAAGGATATTTTTTCTTTTTCTTAAGGTTATTTTCGTTTCACAAAAGCATATGATGGGTTTTTCCACAAAGTATGAATTTTGGTAACATCAAGGCCTGATTCTAATGTAAGTTGTGGAGAAAATAAATGTCGAACAGTCTCTGATTTAGTTTGTCTTGGCCCCCTCACTCAAGCCTGATCTCAGGAAGAAATAGGACAACCTTGATCTGCACTAAGTCATTTATACATTGGTAGGGCTCTAGCAGGTATATTCATTAAGAAATGACTAGACTTCACAAAAACAGCCAGGGTGCTGTTTGCCAAAAGAGTTCCCTTTTGAAATACAAAAATACATAAATATAAATACAAAATATAAAAGTCATACTAGGTAGGGGTGCCTGGGTGGCTCAGTCGGTTAAGTGTCCAACTCTTGGTTTTGGCTCAGGTCATGCTCTCAGAGTCCTGAGATCGAGCTCCACATGGGGCTCCATGCACAGCGTGGAGTCTGCTTGTCCCTCTCCCTCTGCTCCTCCCCCTGTTCTCGCTCTCTCTCTCTCTCTGTAATAAGTACATAAAATCTTTTAAAAAACTCATACTAGGTAGAGAGTACCTCTCTATTCATAAGGCCGACCTTAGTAACCTCCCCCATTGCACAGATCAACGGAAGGAAAGCAGTTTTTCAATTTGATCATTGGCTAGATGATTCTTCTTCTGTTTTAATGTGCTGCTAGGGCTCTGCTTATTTTTATTTGTACATACTCTGCCCTGTTCTGAAAGAATGTAAGTTCATTTACTAAGATAGGGACAATCCAGTAAGGTAAAAATTTGTATAGGGTGTTACGGACTTAGTTTTTGTCCCCCTCAATTCCTGTGTTAAAATTCTAACCCCCAATGTTGATAGTAATTAGGAGGTTGGGCCTCTGGGAGGTGATTAGGTCCTGAGGATGAGCCCTCATGAATGAGCGTCTCTATGAAAGAACCCCCGCTCAGCCGTTTCACCCCCTGTCCGCCACGTGAGAATACAAGAAAAGGGCCATTTATAACCCAGAAGACGGTCCTCATTGGAACCAGACCATGCTGGCACCGTGATCTAAGACTTCCAGCCTCCAGAACTGTAAAAAATACATTTCTGTTGTTTATAATCCTGAACTATGGGATTCTGTTAAGGCAGCTGAATGGAATAAGACACAGGTTGGAATTGGAGCACTGGGAAAAGAAAGATGGCAGGGGTGGGGGTGGAATAAAGGCAGATGTGAAGTTGGATGACCTCTTTCAACCCCCTTGGTGACCTTAATTTAAATAGTTCTTAAAATGCTGAAATTAAAACCACAATAGATTACAAAGAATACATAAAGGTGTAATAAATTGAGCCCTATGTATATGTAGACTGACATAACCAGCATTCCGGTTGATATATACATGCCTTCAAAGTTAAATGCAGTGAAAACACAGGTTTCATTGGTGTGTCTTTGTAGTGCTGATAACAAACTAGGTGACCACCAGTGCTTGGAGGAAAAAAAGTGTTTCCCCGACAGACAGAGCTATGACATGGGAGAATACACGGGGGTAGGGGACACTGGGGTGGAGAGTCCCTACTTGTGAAAAGCCTCCTCCCTCTTTCATAGGAGAAGAGTAACAAAGAAAACAGCCAAACATTTTCTGTAGGGGGAAAATGTGTTTTAGTGGCAGAACACGGTTCTGAAGCCATTTTGTTTCTTAATCCACACCCTATCAAGAAAACTTCACATTGAACAAATTCTGCCACAATCCGGTTTAAAACAGTGCTAATCGACAATCCGGTTTAAAACAGTGCTAATCAACACAACAGATGAGATGTACTTGATGACAGAAACACTGTACTTCTGCCTGCAGGGTCTCTGCCCCAAATTTGAAACAAAGCCAGGGACAGGTGGGAGCCTATGGGACTATTGTGGTCCAGTGATGCTTGACCTGCTCAAATGACTCTAGACCTTGACAGGAATTGCAACTGATAATGTATTAGATGAAACCAGCCAGACGGCTCCTCCTTGATTTCTGATGCCTCCATTAAGCATGTTGCTTTTCTCACACCGAGTGGGCTGAGAAGCAAGGTGAAATTCAAGAACCATGGAGGAAATGCTCAGATGTTTCCAAGTCCAATNCTCAGTGCTGCAAGAATTTCTCTCCAGATCTAATCCAGTCTAAACATGATCTCTTCACCTGAACAGGTTTTTACCATATGGATGGATAAGATCACNTTTCCAAGTCCAATGCACCCTGCAAATCGCAGTGCTGCAAGAATTTCTCCCCAGATCTAATCCAGTCTAAACATGATCTCTTCACCTGAACAGGTTTTTACCATATGGATGGATAAGATCACAAAATCTGCCATCGATTCCCTGATTATAGGAAATGTGTTCCAAGGAATATGTTGAAATACCAGGAGTGATTCTTTTTTCATTTATAAAAATGTACACTAGAGCAAAAATCCCTGCACTGTTTTCCCTTGTACTGAGATGCTCTCTTAAGAGGAAGCAAGAAGGAACACCCAGATCTTGTGGTTCCATTACTACCTACATTCTATCTTCAGCTGCTAGCCCTGGTGAGTTACCTCATCATGTTATTTACCCCATCCTTTACTTATTCTTTCCCAATAATAACTAAAAGCACTGGTGGGGTTTTGTGTTCATTTGTTTGTTTCAGTAGTCTCCACACCCAGCGCAGAGCCCAACACAGGGCTTGAACTCATGACCCTGAGACCTAGACCTGAGCTGAGATCAAGAGTCAGACGCTCAACTGACTGAGCCACCCAGGCACATCTAAAAGCACTGGTTTTTAGGTAATGGGATAAATTACATCATAAGTACCTAGCAAGAAAATGAGAAAATCACTGTGGTTAAGGATGCTTTTCTTCCTGTTGAATGGATTTATGGGCGTGGGGAAGTAGGAAGGGTTTCCTCCAGTCAAATCTTGTGTTTCCAGTAATGATGTACTTTTATTTTTTAAAGGACAGACACAAAGAGAAATGTAGCACATAGGTATTTTACAAACCATTCATTCCTTAAGATTGTTGGAACTGTGCCTTAATAGTACAGTTTTGGGCTCCACAGACATCTTAATTTGAGAATTATACAGACCCAAGGAACAGAGAAAAAAATTTATGATAAACAGAATTGGTGTGACTGAGTGAATGAAATGAAATGCTCTCCTGCCTTATGCCACCTGCCTGACTGCCCCTTCCATTCCGGAAGGATTGGGCTCCTTCACGGGCTCTGGGTCTGCACTCTGAACCATTCCACCTTGTCCAGCTTCTTGTTACAAACCCCAGCACTGAAGCGACACTCTTGAGGTTCCCCATCTCCACTCGAACTGGCCTCTGGCCTCCAATCATGTCTAGGTAACAGCAGCACTAGAACAACCCCAGCTCCACAAGCGGGAGCATAGCCTCTGGGAGGCACACCTCCAGGCAAAGCCCCGGAGCTGGCATTCTCATCAGGCCCTGGCAAAAGGGGGACAGGAAGTCAAAATGTGCCAAATACGCACAGTGAGATTCTATCGAGCTCCCCAGAGACTGGATTCAGTCCCATGTTTCATCATTTATCAACCGTGTGAACTTGGCAAATTACTTAACTTCTCATGACTTCATGTCTTTAACTGTGACACAGGGATCATAGTATCAACCACCAAGGGTCCTTGCAAAGACGAAAGCAGTTAGATGTAAAGCGCTAGGTAAGAGCTTGCTGTGCTCATCAGAGCCCCGCCCCGTTGGCTCTGCCTTTGCTGAAGCAGTAGCTTAGACTGGTCACATCAATGTCCTCATGACCGTCTGCAGTGAAGGCCTTGCGCTCGCCTATTTTTTTTTTTTTTAACTGAAGGAGTTTGGTATAGCCCTTGCTGCCCAAATAGCATTTCCAGACCATAGGACCCCAACCAATCGTGGCCCATTTCATATAAGGCACATTCCTTCCACTTATGTCCACTGTAGGGGACAAGATATGCTACCCCAAAATATGCCACTTTGGCATAAGTATTCTTTTGAATGAGAATCAACAGATTAGAATCAAAAGATGCAGAAAGACACCTTCCCAGAGCTTCCTTTAAGTGACTTCTAAGTAGAAACTTTTGAAAAATGGGCACCGCCATATGTCCCTTCTTCCTGGGGACATTTACGGCTGTGAAGAGGATGGAAGAAATCTTGTGCCCAGAGGGACCTGCACAAATAAACCCCATTGCATTAGTTGCCCCATATATTCACCTTCCCACAATTTGCCCTACCAAAAACTCAAAGTTCTTTTCCTTTGTCTTGTCACATCTCTGAAAATGTATTGTTCTTTTGTTAAGATGCTACATCAGCCCAAGTACTAATGGCCCCTCGGTTGCTCTTCACTGATGTTTCTCCCACGTGATGTGCACTGAACGTGTGTGTTGGTCAACTGTCTCTCATCAATCTGTGGTGGGTCATTCTAATTTTTCGCCACCCTAGCCGAAGAACTTAGGAGAGTAGAAGGAAAAAATCATTTTCTTCCCCTACATCGCCTTTCTCAATGGTTTTAGCATGGGGCTCACAGCATTTTCCTTACCCTGTCCCTTCCTCCTTGTTGTAACTTCAATATCCACAGGGACAGCTTTCAGGATCCTAACTCCTAATTCTTCAATTCCAGATCTGCCCTCTCCATTCTATCCCGACCTCAAGATTTTGAGGTTTCTTTTTTCACTTCTGGTCATTCTCGGACAAAGCCGTGTCTTTTCTCTCTCCCAATGCTCGCCTTCCACCTGCGACCTGAATTTCACATTATCCCTCTTCTAGAACAGAGGTTCTCCGACTGTGGTCCCCACATCAAGAGCATCGGGTCCATCTGTGTTCTTGTTGGAAATGCCATTTCTTGGGGTCCACGCTGGGATCTGCTGATCCAGGAACTCTGGGGCTGAAGCTGAGCAGTCTGTGTTTAAACAAGACCTCCAGAGCTTCTAATGCAAGCCAACATTTAAGAACTATTACTCCAGGAACTCAGTAAAGCAAGGATCCCCATGCTCATTACTCCTCTTCTTTGCTTCTACTTAATCATGTTCGACTTAATCATGTTAATCCCATATTCTTAAGTAAGAAAAGTCTGAATCCTGCTCTTCCTACAAAGTTTCACGAAATATTATTTTCTAAATAAGGAATATGATGTACTTTCTGTTCACGCTTTCTCTTAAAAACACTCCAAGTCTCCTTAAACAGGACTCCTATCTCTATTACATTCTATTAAAGCTATTCTTTCCAAGGCCAGTAATAACTTATTCTCCAAACTTTAAAGTTCTCCTCTTCCTCAATCCCTCTGCCAAACACGTCCTTGGTCTTCAAAGATCTAACCGAATTTTCTAAAAGAGGAAGATCCCAGTTCTCCTGCTCTGTGATCATTCTTTCTCAACCTCCTTAGCCAGTTCTCTTCCTACTAGCTCAAATGCTCCCGACAGTTCTCTCATTAGCTTCATGAAAGTTCTCTTTCCTACTGATCTCACCATATGCATTCAATGATCATGTCTAGATAGTAACTCCAAATTCTTCTTCCCGTCCGAACCTCCCATCTAAGCTCTGGTTCCTCAGAACATGCAGCCTTTTAGATGCTTGCAGGTGCATGGTCCGTGGCACCTCAAACTTAACACATCCCAACATCAAGTATGGCCTCTGGCCCAGCCCAAATGCTAATTTCCCAGTTTTTATTCATTACACCATCTTCTTCCAAAGGTAGTATAGCATGTCCCAAAACAATGTTCAGGAAAATCCCAGATGATTTAGAAATTTTTTGTAAAAAAGGGTGTCTATGGACAAATAAGCTTGGGAAATGGGACCCCGCCATCTTCTTCTGAGATTAGAGGCCCTGAGAAATCCTGCCCCCCAAAAAATGACACATGCCATTGCAAATTGATTTGGGCAAGGTCACAATTTCTTTGGTAATACTAAGCACTGTCACTCAGAACATCTACCAATACAAATTAGGACTCAACCTTTATCAAACTTCTCACCTCTGCCTCTTACCTAGATTATTTGCCCAGCCTGGCTGACTTTTCTTTGCAGACATCTTCTTTCCAGTCCTCTGGTCACTTCCCTACTTCAGGCCCTGCTACTTCTTGCCCAACTTTGCAACTCACCACCTCACTTTCCCTCTCTTGAGCTTTCAATGCTTAGTTTGAAACCAGATTACTTTGCTCAAAGTCCAGCTCAGGACATTTCACTCCCTGATTTAAAATCTCCACTAGAGTAAAGAATAAACAGCATCATACAGAAAGTAACATTCAAGGTCCTTTCTATCCCAGATGAACTCCTGTTTGCCATTCCTTGCCGTGGATCGATCCTTCTGTACCCTCTGTTTTAACTCATATGGACCCTTGACCCTCACTTGTCCTCACATCCATGCTCTGTTTCATGCTGTTCTCTCACTTCATCATGAAACACCCTCCAATGACACCACAGCTTCTCAAAGATTACCTATCCTCCACAGCTCAGCTACGATACCACCACTCCAGGAAGCTTCCTGATGCCCAGGTCATAAATTGTCACTGCTCCTTTTGAAATCTCAGGCACTGTGCTCATTGCACTTGAACTGTCTGGTCTTCCGTCTTCAGAAAGAGGCCTGGTAAGGCCATTAACTACCTCTCATACATATTTACCTTCCCAGCTATACCTAACACACTGCCTTGCTCAGAAAGCTCTAGAAATAACCTGGATAATGAATAAGGATCAAACAACATNATTTAAGAACTATTACTCCAGGAACTCAGTAAAGCAAGGATCCCCATGCTCATTACTCCTCTTCTTTGCTTCTACTTAATCATGTTCGACTTAATCATGTTAATCCCATATTCTTAAGTAAGAAAAGTCTGAATCCTGCTCTTCCTACAAAGTTTCACGAAATATTATTTTCTAAATAAGGAATATGATGTACTTTCTGTTCACGCTTTCTCTTAAAAACACTCCAAGTCTCCTTAAACAGGACTCCCATCTCTATTACAGTCTATTAAAGCTATTCTTTCCAAGGCCAGTAATAACTTATTCTCCAAACTTTAAAGTTCTCCTCTTCCTCAATCCCTCTGCCAAACACGTCCTTGGTCTTCAAAGATCTAACCGAATTTTCTAAAAGAGGAAGATCCCAGTTCTCCTGCTCTGTGATCATTCTTTCTCAACCTCCTTAGCCAGTTCTCTTCCTACTAGCTCAAATGCTCCCGACAGTTCTCTCATTAGCTTCATGAAAGTTCTCTTTCCTACTGATCTCACCATATGCATTCAATGATCATGTCTAGATGGTAACTCCAAATTCTTCTTCCCGTCCGAACCTCCCATCTAAGCTCTGGTTCCTCAGAACATGCAGCCTTTTAGATGCTTGCAGGTGCATGGTCCGTGGCACCTCAAACTTAACACATCCCAACATCAAGTATGGCCTCTGGCCCAGCCCAAATGCTAATTTCCCAGTTTTTATTCATTACACCATCTTCTTCCAAAGGTAGTATAGCATGTCCCAAAACAATGTTCAGGAAAATCCCAGATGATTTAGAAATTTTTTGTAAAAAAGGGTGTCTATGGACAAATAAGCTTGGGAAATGGGACCCCGCCATCTTCTTCTGAGATTAGAGGCCCTGAGAAATCCTGCCCCCCAAAAAATGACACATGCCATTGCAAATTGATTTGGGCAAGGTCACAATTTCTTTGGTAATACTAAGCACTGTCACTCAGAACATCTACCAATACAAATTAGGACTCAACCTTTATCAAACTTCTCACCTCTGCCTCTTACCTAGATTATTTGCCCAGCCTGGCTGACTTTTCTTTGCAGACATCTTCTTTCCAGTCCTCTGGTCACTTCCCTACTTCAGGCCCTGCTACTTCTTGCCCAACTTTGCAACTCACCACCTCACTTTCCCTCTCTTGAGCTTTCAATGCTTAGTTTGAAACCAGATTACTTTGCTCAAAGTCCAGCTCAGGACATTTCACTCCCTGATTTAAAAAATCTCCACTAGAGTAAAGAATAAACAGCATCATACAGAAAGTAACATTCAAGGTCCTTTCTATCCCAGACGAACTCCTGTTTGCCATTCCTTGCCGTGGATCGATCCTTCTGTACCCTCTGTTTTAACTCATATGGACCCTTGACCCTCACTTGTCCTCACATCCATGCTCTGTTTCATGCTGTTCTCTCACTTCATCATGAAACACCCTCCAATGACACCACAGCTTCTCAAAGATTACCTATCCTCCACAGCTCAGCTACGATACCACCACTCCAGGAAGCTTCCTGATGCCCAGGTCATAAATTGTCACTGCTCCTTTTGAAATCTCAGGCACTGTGCTCATTGCACTTGAACTGTCTGGTCTTCCGTCTTCAGAAAGAGGCCTGGTAAGGCCATTAACTACCTCTCATACATATTTACCTTCCCAGCTATACCTAACACACTGCCTTGCTCAGAAAGCTCTAGAAATAACCTGGATAATGAATAAGGATCAAACAACATCGACCTGTACATGGAAAAAGAAACCGATGTTTTTTTAAAATTCAGACCCCATGACATCGGAAACTCCTTTACCAAAATGTGGTCAGTACATGTGTAATGGAAAAGAAAACTCTACGTTCTTCCTTAAAGTGCAAGAGGCTTTTAAATACTAAGTGCTGTAATTGTGTTAAATTGAGGCTCTGTTGGTAGCTATAAACACCCCAGTTGAAGATACACTATGAGACAGAGTAATTTGTACCACTTCCTGAGGGCCAGCTGTTAGGCAAGGTCCTCCCCTGTTTCTGAGACAAATCAGAGTGTTCAACTTCCCGATAACACTTCAATCCTAAACTGAAAAATAACCGAATAGCGTTAATGTGTTAGTTATTACCCAAAACACCATGGGCAGAAGCAAAACACACGAACGATTCCTACTACCGTCCTCACTACATTGAACACTTTGGAGAAGGAAAAACTGGGACAAATTCAATCTGTTACATAACAAGTGAGCCACAAACACTTTGGTAAGAAACAATACCAACGACTTGGAATTACTAGTTAATCTTTTCAAAAAAAACCCAAAGGGTACAACTAGTCAAACACAGTAGAACCGCTGGACAAAAGGTCAACAAAGTCTGCTCTTTTCTGTTTGTTTCTCCTGATTTCATTGTTTACCCTTTGCTCCCTTGGTTTACAATTCCAAATGCCACGGTCTCTCACTAATATTTCAGCCAGGGTACTTAGCATGTCATGCTCTCACCATACATACATATATGTAAAATGATGAAACGTAAAGAGAAAAGGAACCACCTTTGCCAAGTGGCTATTATGGGACAAATCCCAGAAATCCACACTAGCACAGCGGAGTAAGTGTACTAACTCTGGGACTACACATGGGGTTCAAACCCTGCTTATTTATTAGATGTGTGACCTCGCACAAGTTACTCACCAGCGCCCCCCCCCACGTAAAACTGGAATACCAATAGTATCTATTTCCTGGAGGTTTTACTCCATTTATTAAATGAGGTAATACCTCTAAGTACTTAGAGCAATGCTTGGCAATCATAAGCTCTTTATATGAATACTTTTTAAATAAGCAGAAAATATGACTGATGCAGTAAGTTGCTTGAGGACACCCAGCTATACACAGATGGCAGAGTCCCTGTTGTAATCCAGGCCTTTCTGGCTGTTCTCACTCCACTGTCCTCCGTGGAAGGTCCTGTTTATAAATAAACTGAGGGGAAACATGAGACCATAGTCCCCATCCTCTGAGAAGATGCCTCTTACGGGCAGAATGGTGTCCCCCCCATAAACGATATGTTTAAGTCCTAACAGCTGGTACCCCAGAATGTGACCTTATTTGGAGACAGGGTCTTTCCAGAAGGAATCAAGTTAAAATGACTGGTGTCCTTAGAAAAAGGGGAAATTTAGACACAGAGACACACAAGGAAAGAAGACGATGTGTGAAGAGATAGGAAGAACACGGCCATCTACAAGCCCAAGAGAGAGGCCTGGAACAGATCCCTCCCTTGCAGGCTTCAGAAAGAGCCAGCCAGTGTGGTACTTTGTTTGGGAGCCCTAGCAAACATTGCCCCTCACAGGAACCTTTGTGCCAATTCTCAGAGGTGACCATGTTAGGCTGTGCTTTTCAACAACATTTGTGGTCATGGGTTCTATCAGTTTGCTTGGGCTGCCATGACAGAATACCACAGACTTGGTGGCTTAAGTAACAAATTCATTTTCTGACATCTCTGGAGGCTGGAAGTCCAACATCAAGANGATGATTTAGAAATTTTTTGTAAAAAAGGGTGTCTATGGACAAATAAGCTTGGGAAATGGGACCCCGCCATCTTCTTCTGAGATTAGAGGCCCTGAGAAATCCTGCCCCCCAAAAAATGACACATGCCATTGCAAATTGATTTGGGCAAGGTCACAATTTCTTTGGTAATACTAAGCACTGTCACTCAGAACATCTACCAATACAAATTAGGACTCAACCTTTATCAAACTTCTCACCTCTGCCTCTTACCTAGATTATTTGCCCAGCCTGGCTGACTTTTCCTTGCAGACATCTTCTTTCCAGTCCTCTGGTCACTTCCCTACTTCAGGCCCTGCTACTTCTTGCCCAACTTTGCAACTCACCACCTCACTTTCCCTCTCTTGAGCTTTCAATGCTTAGTTTGAAACCAGATTACTTTGCTCAAAGTCCAGCTCAGGACATTTCACTCCCTGATTTAAAAAATCTCCACTAGAGTAAAGAATAAACAGCATCATACAGAAAGTAACATTCAAGGTCCTTTCTATCCCAGACGAACTCCTGTTTGCCATTCCTTGCCGTGGATCGATCCTTCTGTACCCTCTGTTTTAACTCATATGGACCCTTGACCCTCACTTGTCCTCACATCCATGCTCTGTTTCATGCTGTTCTCTCACTTCATCATGAAACACCCTCCAATGACACCACAGCTTCTCAAAGATTACCTATCCTCCACAGCTCAGCTACGATACCACCACTCCAGGAAGCTTCCTGATGCCCAGGTCATAAATTGTCACTGCTCCTTTTGAAATCTCAGGCACTGTGCTCATTGCACTTGAACTGTCTGGTCTTCCGTCTTCAGAAAGAGGCCTGGTAAGGCCATTAACCACCTCTCATACATATTTACCTTCCCAGCTATACCTAACACACTGCCTTGCTCAGAAAGCTCTAGAAATAACCTGGATAATGAATAAGGATCAAACAACATTGACCTGTACATGGAAAAAGAAACTGATGTTTTTTTAAAATTCAGACCCCATGACATCGGAAACTCCTTTACCAAAATGTGGTCAGTACATGTGTAATGGAAAAGAAAACTCTACGTTCTTCCTTAAAGTGCAAGAGGCTTTTAAATACTAAGTGCTGTAATTGTGTTAAATTGAGGCTCTGTTGGTAGCTATAAACACCCCAGTTCAAGATACACTATGAGACAGAGTAATTTGTACCACTTCCTGAGGGCCAGCTGTTAGGCAAGGTCCTCCCCTGTTTCTGAGACAAATCAGAGTGTTCAACTTCCCGATAACACTTCAATCCTAAACTGAAAAATAACCGAATAGCGTTAATGTGTTAGTTATTACCCAAAACACCATGGGCAGAAGCAAAACACACGAACGATTCCTACTACCGTCCTCACTACATTGAACACTTTGGAGAAGGAAAAACTGGGACAAATTCAATCTGTTACATAACAAGTGAGCCACAAACACTTTGGTAAGAAACAATACCAACGACTTGGAATTACTAGTTAATCTTTTCAAAAAAAACCCAAAGGGTACAACTAGTCAAACACAGTAGAACCGCTGGACAAAAGGTCAACAAAGTCTGCTCTTTTCTGTTTGTTTCTCCTGATTTCATTGTTTACCCTTTGCTCCCTTGGTTTACAATTCCAAATGCCACGGTCTCTCACTNTAACTAAATAGCGTTAATGTGTTAGTTATTACCCAAAACACCATGGGCAGAAGCAAAACACACGAACGATTCCTACTACCGTCCTCACTACATTGAACACTTTGGAGAAGGAAAAACTGGGACAAATTCAATCTGTTACATAACAAGTGAGCCACAAACACTTTGGTAAGAAACAATACCAACGACTTGGAATTACTAGTTAATCTTTTCAAAAAAAACCCAAAGGGTACAACTAGTCAAACACAGTAGAACCGCTGGACAAAAGGTCAACAAAGTCTGCTCTTTTCTGTTTGTTTCTCCTGATTTCATTGTTTACCCTTTGCTCCCTTGGTTTACAATTCCAAATGCCACGGTCTCTCACTAATATTTCAGCCAGGGTACTTAGCATGTCATGCTCTCACCATACATACATATATGTAAAATGATGAAACGTAAAGAGAAAAGGAACCACCTTTGCCAAGTGGCTATTATGGGACAAATCCCAGAAATCCACACTAGCACAGCGGAGTAAGTGTACTAACTCTGGGACTACACATGGGGTTCAAACCCTGCTTATTTATTAGATGTGTGACCTCGCACAAGTTACTCACCAGCGCCCCCCCCCACGTAAAACTGGAATACCAATAGTATCTATTTCCTGGAGGTTTTACTCCATTTATTAAATGAGGTAATACCTCTAAGTACTTAGAGCAATGCTTGGCAATCATAAGCTCTTTATATGAATACTTTTTAAATAAGCAGAAAATATGACTGATGCAGTAAGTTGCTTGAGGACACCCAGCTATACACAGATGGCAGAGTCCCTGTTGTAATCCAGGCCTTTCTGGCTGTTCTCACTCCACTGTCCTCCGTGGAAGGTCCTGTTTATAAATAAACTGAGGGGAAACATGAGACTATAGTCCCCATCCTCTGAGAAGATGCCTCTTACGGGCAGAATGGTGTCCCCCCCATAAACGATATGTTTAAGTCCTAACAGCTGGTACCCCAGAATGTGACCTTATTTGGAGACAGGGTCTTTCCAGAAGGAATCAAGTTAAAATGACTGGTGTCCTTAGAAAAAGGGGAAATTTAGACACAGAGACACACAAGGAAAGAAGACGATGTGTGAAGAGATAGGAAGAACACGGCCATCTACAAGCCCAAGAGAGAGGCCTGGAACAGATCCCTCCCTTGCAGGCTTCAGAAAGAGCCAGCCAGTGTGGTACTTTGTTTGGGAGCCCTAGCAAACATTGCCCCTCACAGGAACCTTTGTGCCAATTCTCAGAGGTGACCATGTTAGGCTGTGCTTTTCAACAACATTTGTGGTCATGGGTTCTATCAGTTTGCTTGGGCTGCCATGACAGAATACCACAGACTTGGTGGCTTAAGTAACAAATTCATTTTCTGACATCTCTGGAGGCTGGAAGTCCAACATCAAGGTGTCAGCAAGTTTGCCTTCTTTGGCGGCCTCTCTCCTTGATTTATAGAAGTCCACCTTTCTCGCTGTGTCCTCACATGGTAGCCTCTCAGCCTTGCAGCATCTAGGCCCTAATCTCCTTTTTGTAAGTCATGTTGGATTAGGGCCCACTCTAAGGACCTCATTTTAATTATTTTTTATTTTTAAAAATTTTTTAAAAAGATTTATTATTTTAGGAAGAGAGAGAACGAGCAAGCATGAGAGTGGGGGAAGGGCAGAAGAAGGGAATCTCAAGCAGACTCCCTGCTGAGTGCAAAGGCTGACTCGGGGCTCAATCTCATGACCCTGAGATCACGACCTGAGCCAAAACTAAGACACAGATGCTTAATCGACTGAGCCACCCAGGCACCCCTTAATTATTTCTTTTAATGGTCCTATCTCCAAATACTGTCACATTCTCAGGTATATTTTCAGGTTAGGGCTTCAACATATGAATGGGGGGGGGTACAATTCAGTCCTTAATACAGGCTATAGGTATATGAGGCCTCTAAGAGATAAATATGAGTTATTCTCTCCCAGTTCTGTCCATTCTACCGAAAGATTTGTAAGCGCAATGTTTTAAGCAATTTAGCTGCTGAGCAATCAAAAATATTTTTCTCTTAAATCATATTTTGTAGTAAAGGTAAAATTCACATAGGTTTTTAAATTAAACGTATTTCACACGAGTACCTTTTCACGGGCCCATCCCGTCGGTGGGTCCAGACCCTGCTGCTCTCTGCTTGTGTACGCACATTTCAAGGACAGATCTGAGGAGCCGCAAAGTGGAGGAGTGGGTGGGATCAAGGGCACTCAGGGTAATGAAAAGGAATCACTTTTCAGGGTCTGGGTAATACAGTGTGCACATGAGAGGAACCACCCAGTGAGTTCCCTGCACCCAGAGGGGGGACAGAACACCCTCTTCTAATGCTATGCTGGACTATCCAGAAAGGATTCAGCGGATCTTCATTCCTTTGAGGACAATATTTTGCTCAAATTAGTGGATGCCCTTCAAGGCTACCTTGGAATAGTAATTGGGTCACTACCTCCCCTTTAGATGTCCAGGAAACAGTCTGAAGTAAAAGGACAACAAACAGCAGCAGAAACCCCATCAGAGAAGCACAAAGGGGCTAAGAAGTATCCTTGGTGCTCCTGCTGCCCCGCACCTGACTCCCCCGTTTGTCAGAAGCCTCAGGGGTCACCCAGTCAACCTGACAACGAGCCTCAGGGACACTGGGTAAACTGCTGACCACCACCCGCACTGTGCCTCTCACCTGGAAATAGCTACTTCCTTCTGTTAGGACACTGGGATGCTTGCTAACTTGCCAAGGATCACACAGACTCATTGATTCACTCTAAATTTAGTACCCGTTATGACTCAGGCGCTCCGTAGGGGACGCGAACCTAAACAAAACCTATTTCATACCCTCATAGACCGCACAATCGGGTTAAAGGCAGGCGAAAGTAAAATAAAAGTGGGGAGAAAAAGAACTTAGATTTGCTGAGCCCCTAATTTGCAGGAACCACACATACTTCAGGTCTTTAAAAGAAGCATTACCACCTTTACTTCTACACACGAAACCCGGCCTCAGATTGTTCTACCAGAGCTAAGAAGAGCCAAATTCGAATCAGTAGTGTCCACTACAAAGGGCAACCCCTCTCTGCTACGTCACATTGTATGCCCACCTTATTCAGAGGACTGGTTTCCCAATCATGGAATGTTCTAGAAGGAATCACAAGGGGGACTAGCTTGAAAGTACTCAGAAAACAAATTCAGAGTCACTGGGAGCCAGAAAATGTTGGTGCAAAACCTCATTAGGCAAGCCTTATTCTCTTTTTTTTGGATGGTTATTAAATTAATGAATCAAAGAATGAGGTAAACATAGTATGTCTGGGATACTAGCTGCCTGACTGGTTTTCCCCGCTTCCACACTTGTTCCTAATCCCACAGCCTTTCTCCACAAAGTAGCCGGTGCTTTGCTGTGCTCTTTCTTTCCTTCTTTCTTCCTTTTTTTTCCGTGCTCTTGAAATTTAAGATTTAAACAAACCACATCATTTTCTTACTCAATACCTTTACTGGATCCCCCAAGAAAAGAAAGTTCACAAGAAAGTTCAAGGTCTCCCCATGGCCTGCGAGTCCCCACAGGATCTCTGGCTCCCCTGCCTGCCTTTTTCTGCCCTCAGACACATGGGTCTCTAGGCTGCTTCCAGAATGTGCTCTCGCCTAGAAAGTTTTTTGCAGCTGTTCCCACTGCCTGGGAAATACTCTATCCTCCAAATATCCACACACACAGACACTCTCACTTTATTCAGGTCTCTCTTCAAACATCACCTCTTCAGAGAGGCCATTTCTGCTCTCTAACTCCTCATTCTCTTGCTCTTCTTAATTGCGTTGTTCAGTACTTACCACCACATCAAGCTACATATGTGTAAGTGTGTGTATGGTCTGCTTCCCCCAAACAGACCACAATCCCACTGAGGGCAGGGATTTTGTTTACTTCTATTCCCTGTGGTTGGCACACACGGAATGAATGAACGAGTGATCTAGATTTCATCCAAGTACCAGCTAAGACCTCTTATCCTTGGGATAGAAGCCGAATGACAGAATAATGAAGCTGGTTTATAATCATAAAAACAACAAAACCTCAAGGATCCTAATCCATGGTGTGTGTGATAATCTGAGGAGACATTTAGAACATAATCTTGAAGGTGGTGGTGAGAGGTAGGGGGGACCCAAGCCCCCGAGGAAAACAGTAGTGAATAACTGAAGGGGGGGGGAGCAGGTATTCTGGAAGGGATATACAACATGCTACCGTAAACACACTACTTTCGCATAAGGATTATTTTGAGCTTAGAATCAACAGACGTAGCAAGCCTTCTCTACCCTCTCCTTACTGGCCCCAAAACGGGACATCAATTTCCTTTATAAAGGTGTCTCTGTCGCCAGAACCAGGAACAGGTGAGCAACTCTTATCATCCTAGGTGGAGGAAAGCCATTCCCAAGAAGGCCTGTACGAACAAATCTTACTGAAATAACCCTTCGCTTCCATTAGTCTCCCCTATACATTTGCTAGTCGGTTCCCCTAATTTATCATCTTTTGGAGGCCAGACCCACTTTGCTCTGTTAAAACTGGCACATAATTCCCTGAGTCTAACAACTACTTTGAGTTCTACTTCTTCTTTGTGAACTGTGACCATAAAAATATTAACACTATATGCCTTTTCTCCTGTTAATCCGTCCTTCCTTGGTTTTATTCGCAGGTCTGGGAGAACAAACGGAACAGGGTAGAGGAAAAGTTTTTCCTCCCAACAACCTTCACCTCACCACCAATCCACGTGAGTTCCTCATCCATCCTATCTAGTGCTTGGCCAGATCACAACTAAAGTATTTAATTCAATGTGAGTCCTACTTTGTAAGAGTTGTATTTATAGCACATTCAGACAGGAGGAATTGGTAAAGAGGCATAGAAACATGTCATCTGAGGACGCAAGGATTTTTAGCCTGGGAAAGAAAAAGGCTAGAGGAGGAGGTGATTATATACCCCACAAGGCCCAGAAGGGCTACAGCTCAGATTGAAGAGTTGATGTCTGCAAGGCAGACTTTCACTGTATACAAATCAGCACGCTCTAAACGAGCTATTGGCAGAAGACGCTGGCTGCCAGCCAAGAGGAGACAAGATGGCCTTTTGGAGGGATGCAGTGCAGGAAAGCAGGTGGATAACTGGCCTGGATCACTACTGGTGGGACACAGTGTAAACACAAGCAGTGCACAGGTGGTCTGGGACTGCGTGGTCTCAGCTACCACCTGCTAGCTGGGGGCCCTTGACTGCCAATTGACCAATCTGTTCATCTGGGCCCTCATCATTCAAGTAAGGTAGATCAAATCAGTGCTTGGGAAACTTGGTTCCTCAGAGCCCAAGCTTTAGAGGCAATGGCTCAGGGATGCTTTAGTGGAGGTTGGAGAGGGGAATCCACCTGGGCCAGGCTCTAGGTCCTCTTTCTGGAGTCTACCAATATAGCCGTGCAATCTGGCTCACCGACTGAGGTTTGACAGAAGATCTCACTTGGTAGAACAAAAAATAGTGCTCTACTAATGAGAAGAGTTTAAAAATGACCTGTGTCCCTTTTACTTCTGAAACTGTATTCTTTGAGGTCATTTATTAGCTAGCAGTTTTGAAAGAATATGGAATCTAGACAAACTTTGAAAATGGAATTTAAAATAAATTTCCACTTCATTTTGATGTCAATTTCTCTTGATTACATAAATTTTTAAAAAAATCTAATAATTTTCTAGAACTTTGGAGTTTTGAGGTAACTACTGAATATGCCTGTGATATTGTGATTTATAGTAAGAAATCTACATTTGGTTTTCCTCCAGGTTTCTGGCGCAGAGCACAAATTCCAAAATCCTTGGAATTTCCTAAGTGTTGACAGCAATAAAGGTGTCTTTGTTATGTTAATAAAGTGACTTTTGGCAAACCCCAGGTAATCTGAGGATGGGGGCTGGTTGCCAGGGGAACCAACCCAGTGATTAGAGCTGGAACTTTCAGTCCCACCCCCTGTCCTCTGGGAAGGTGGGGAGGGAATCCTAGAAGTCAACTCAATCACCAATGGTCAATGATTTAATTAATCATGTCTAGGAATGAAGCCCCCATAAAAACCCAAAAGATTCAGAGAGCTTCTAGGTTGGTGAACACACGGATATTTGGGGACAGTGGTGCCCCCAGAGAGCATGGAAGCTCCACGCCCCTTTCCTCATATGTTGATTTATGCATCTCTTCTATCTGGCTGTTCCTGAGTTATATCCTTCTATAATAAATCAGTCATTTAATAAGTAAACTCTTCCTGAGTTCCAGGAACTGGTCTAGCAAATGAATAGAGCAAGAAAAGGGTCATGAGAACCACCTCCAATTTATAGCTGGTTGGTCAGAAGCACAGGTGACAAACTAGACTTGTGACTGGCATCTGATGCGGACAGTGGGTGTGCATTCCTGTGGGACTGAGCCCTTAATCTGTGGGATCTCAGGCTATCCCCAGGAAGATACTGTCAGAATTGACCTCACATTTGTCAAATGACAAATTTCAACCTTTTTTGGGCTAACTCTTAGGATCAGAGAAGAGAGTCAAACGCTGCGGCAGATATTCTAGAGGCTTGCTAACCCCACTTGCTTCCTCAGAATGTGGATAACTACATTTATAGCCTCCCTTGTAGTTGGGTTAGGCCTAGGTGATTGAGGTTACGCCAGCAGAATGTGAGCAGAATTAATGCCTGGCATTTCCCAGCCCAGTAGGAAAAGAACCACGTGGTCTTCCATGTTCTTTATCTTTTCTTATAGCTAAAAATGGCAGTCATGCAAAATAGAGAGCCTTCATCCCCGTGCCACCGTGTGGAGAGCCACTCAACAGGCACTGGATGGCGACATACATAAGTAACTCCTCACTGTGTTACCCCAATGAGATGTCTAGCTTTGTGTGTCAGCAGGTAGCGCTAATTGTCCCAATACAAACATTCACTGAAAATTTAGTTACACATAATACTATTTAAGTGTCACAGTATATAAACATACATGAATTTAGAAACGTCCCTCTTTCCAAACTCTTATTCAGTTTTCATAAAACAACTTTCTTTGAACTGTGCACCTCTCTCAGGGACATCAACAGAGACAGAGAATCATCTAGCTCCTTTCCAGAGGAAACTTTCATCCAAGTCACTGGAAACAATACTTTTCTCATCCTTGAGTTTACCCCACTATCCAGTATTTACAGCTGTGAGGTCACATTCCCAGAAATAAATGTTAAGTCTCTATTTAAATGTTTAAGGCAAATTTATCAAGTGACTTATGTCAATCCCCCCAAAATAAGATTGATTGAGATTATTCAGGCTGATACATCTTCAGCAAACAGAGCATTGTTGTTCAAAATAAAGGAAGTAAGAGAGAACGTGCTTCCTGCACCAGGAGAGATTCTGGCATCAAATAGAAGGTGACTCACTCCCTTCTGAGGACTGATTTTTTGGGAAAAGGCCCATCTTATGTTCAGGCATATGTGGTAATCTTTGGCAAATTTATATTTCTGAGCATTTATTTTTACATATTCTCTTTCTAAGTGCATATGGAAAAAATAAACATGATTTATTTTTGTTCGCTTGTATAAGCTCATTTGCTTTTGGCATTCTAATGGAATGGGAACCTAGTAACATTTTGTATGTATAAGAATTTGATTATTTTTTCAGGTGCTTTTGTGTTGAAAAAATACCAAATATGCTTTGTAAGCAACAGTGCTTCTGATTATAAAGCCATATATGTCAAGGAGAATTAATCCACACATGTATACGGTCTAAGTGGAACTCTGAAGGACCAATTTTTCCATACAAGCCCTTTTCTAATTTTTATTTACTGATAGAGGGCAGGCAAGAGAAATGTCACAATGATTAACAGAAAGGAAATAGCATTGCTTTGA
Organism: Ailuropoda melanoleuca; assembly: GCF_002007445.2. Classification (NCBI taxonomy): domain Eukaryota; kingdom Metazoa; phylum Chordata; class Mammalia; order Carnivora; family Ursidae; genus Ailuropoda; species Ailuropoda melanoleuca. Next base: position 16,622,876 of record NC_048232.1, on the reverse strand, counting down.
TTGGGTGATTAGTTTTATTTATTGTTGGTCTCTGCTTTGTTCAAAATGAATAAATTATTCCAGAAGGTTCAAATGTAGAGTATACTGCCAAAATTCCTAGTTTAGCAAAGTATACTTGAAATGGTTTCTAAAATTTTATTCAAATCTGAAATTAAACAGACGTTTCTAAACTTCTCCACCAAAGAGAGGAAAGCTTTTATTGGTAGACTACCGATGAATAAAAATTTTATTAATTCACTTCTGTTTTATTCTTTTATTGCACCCAGCTTAGAAATTTTCCTACCTAACTGAACTCATCTTTTAAAACATTCTTCATAGAAGGTATAATATTAATTTTTATTCCGATGGTCTTTTTAAAAAATAACTTTATGAATTCTCTAAAAATTAACTAAAAATACCATCGAGATTTTTAGAGTGCTTGAAAAGTCATCCTACTCTCATGGGGCGCCTGGCTGGCTCAGTTGGTAAAGCATGGCACTCTTGATATCAGGGCTGTGAGTTGAAGCCCCATGTTGGTTGTGGAGACAACCCAAAAAGAAAAAGAAAAATCTCAAAAAAAAAAAAAAAAGTCATCGTGCTCTCAAGGTCTGATCTACATGACAACTGCTAAGGTTCTGTGCTCACTGGGTTGTCCAAATAGGACTAGAATCTGTCAGGCTCTAAGAAGATCTCAACAATTTTAATGCGTGGCTGCATGTGTGTACCTGCACCCACACAAACTTTCAGACTAGATTATTGAAAATTTGGGGGGAAAGTAGTCAAAGATCTATTTGGCAGTTACTTCATAGCTTTATTTCTGTGAAAGACTGAGGCAAAAGGATGATAACTGGGAAGAGCTTAGAGAAGTTGAAGGAAAAGCAAGGACCCTACCTTCACAGAAAATGTACCGTTTACGTGTATGCTATATTGTTAAATCGGGTCTTTAAACGAAATGTTGAGTTGGATTATCTGTTGCTAGTTTGGCACTAGCATCCCTCACCCCATCCAGTACTCTCCCATAGACCAGAGGGCATGGCTGCCTGGTGATGATATTTACCGAATTTCTGCCAGGAGGGAAGCAGGTTGGATTCCACCGGTGAGAGGCATTTGTGGGAGACATTCAGAAGGCAGAACAGAGCCACTCTGCTACACCACCAACAGACAAGAGGCTTTCCAGATCCACCGGGGCCAGAAGTTCTCAAAGTATCCTTCAAGAATCTCCAGAAGTCCCTGAGACTCTTTTAAGGAGTTCACCAGGTCAAAATTATTTTCATAATCACGCTAAGACATTATTTGCCTTTTATACTTTCTTTCTTCCATGACTGTATGGTGGAATTTTCCAGAAGCCACATGACCTATGAGGATGTTATGGCTCTGACTGCTATGGGAATATGTGCTTCTATAGTCTTGTGTTCTAAATTTTCTGTTTTACTTTCAAATGTGATAAATATCAATAGATGCAACCTATGTAAACAAAAGCTCTTTGAAGTGTTCAGTAATTTTTAAGAACAGAAAGCATTCCTGAGACCAAAAAGTTTGCGAAGTGCTGTTCTAGGCTATGTCCTGAGAATCCCTTACCCAGTGCTTCAGGTAGCTAAAATGATCAGTGGTGACCTTCTTGGGCTCTGGCAACCACTTGATTCACCCCCAAAGCTACTGGCAAACCTGAAAAGTGTTCTCTGATTTTATTTCTTGAGTCCTTTTTAGGTTCTGCAAGGTTCTCATTCCCTAAATTAAATTCCTTCCTCCATGAAATATTTAAAGTGGTTTTTGTTTTCTTGAGGAAACCACGAGAGGGAGTGACGCTCAACACGAGGTATCATAAATTTGTTTTTAATGAATCTTTAAAATCACACCATGTGGGAAACTCTTCTCTACGCCCACCTCTATAATCGAGTACGACTTAGAAGAACCTACCCTCAAACCACTTTTTTTTTTTAAGATTTATTTATTTCAGAGAGAGAGAGAAAGAGAGAGAGAGCAAGAGCATGAGTGGGAGGAGCAGAGGGAGAGGGAGAGAAGCTCAAGCAGACTCTGCACTGAGCGCAGAGTCTAATGAGGCCCTCGTTCTCGCGACCTGAGCCAAAACCAAGAGCTGGACACTTAACCGACTGAGCCACCCAGAAGCCCCAAACCAACGGCTATTCAAGTTGATGACCAAGCAAACTCTCAGTGTTCTACATTTTGAAACAATTATTCTCTATAAATCATGCCATGTGCCTCTCAGAGGGAGCTCAAAATTAACTGATACAGCATTACATGCATGCAACTTTGCCACAGTTCTGTTGAAATGGATATGAATACTGTAAAATGGTTTGTTCTCACATAATAACTGTATTCCAGGAAGTTCCATGCAACTAAAATAACAAACATATGATTAAAGACTATAGTTTTGATTGTGGGAAAACATATGAGGCTAGGAAGTTTCAAATTTGCTGTAGTAAATGTATTTTGCCCCGGGGGGGGATGGTATTTATATAGTTCTAAAATTTTAACCATAACTATCACTCAGGAACCCATCATCTGATTGCGTCTTTCATTTGTACAAGAAAGGGCTTTTCTTTGCTTATCAATACCAGCCAGCATCAGCACACACAGATTCTTAGACGTTCTTACCACTCTATGACCCACCGTTCTTAACCACTCTGTGACCCACTGTTCTTAACCACTCTATCACCCACCGTTCTTTTTTTTTTTTTTAATGATTTTTTATTATATTATGTTAGTCACCATACAGTACATCCCCGGTTTCCGATGTAAAGTTCGATGATTCATTAGTTGCATGTAACACCCACCATTCTTAACCACTCTATGACCCACTGTTCTTAACCACTCTATGACCCACCATATGAGGAACCAGTGCAAGTCACACAGAGCTGCAGAGTTGCAGAAACAACTATTTTCCTTACATGCTTGGTCTTGGTCACCCCCACCCCCCACAACCAAGAGTGGTCTGCACAGTGCAGACCATGAGGCTTACTCAATCCATAACCTGGTTTCCACTCAATCTGGACAATGAGTAATGCTCAGATACAAAACAGACTAACTTCCCAAAAGAGAAGCTGGTTATTTGGGTCTCTAATCCAGGGATATTAAACTGCTTGCTGTTCCTAAAACAAATCTTGTTCTCTTCTGCTCTTGGGAGCATGCCCGTCCCCTTGCATGAAACATCCTATCTTGATCATCTTTGGATCCATCCGCAGCTCTGGCAAACTGCCTAGTAACTAACAGGCTCTCAAAGAAATAAATATACACACACATAAATATACAAACACACGCACATACATATATATATGTGTATATACTTATATACTTAAATGGATCAACAGTATTATCTAAACAATTACACTCTAATGAGGTCAAAAAATAACAAGCTTGTCAACATGCAGCCCAAAGGGACAAGATCCTCGGGCAGGAACAACGCACTGACACGGGTCATCTATCTTTCATCTCAACGGTGCTGAAACATTTACTGTGGCTGTACTGCTCATTGCTTTCGAAATATGAAGCGAGTGAATTTCTTCTTCCTAAAATTCATGAACTGTTTTTGAAATTTTATTTTTATATTTTTGTTTTTAAACACTTGTATTGAGGTATAAGTGGCATACAATTACACACACACACACACACACACACACAAAGTGCAATTCGGTTAAGTTGTTTTTGTTCTTGTTTTTTTTTAACATTTTACTTATTTTTTTTTTTTAAAGATTTTATTTATTTATTTGGGAGAGATAGAGACAGCTAGCGAGAGAGGGAACACAAGCAGGGGGAGTGGGAGAGGAAGAAGCAGGCTCACAGCAGAGGAGCCTGATGTGGGGCTCGAACCCATAACGCCGGGATCACGCCCTGAGCCGAAGGCAGACGCTTAAACTGCTGTGCCACCCAGGCGCCCCCTAACATTTTACTTATTTATTTGAGAGAGAGGGAGGGAGGGAGGGAGGGAGCACAAGCAGGCTCTGCACTGAGCAAGGAGCCCGATGTGAGGCTTGATCCCAGTACCCTGGAATCATGACCTGAGCCGAAGGTAGACCTTAACCAACTGAGCCACCCAGGCGTCCCCGATTTGGTTAAGTTTTAACTTATATAACTATGTAATTACCTTAATCAAGGTAACGAACATATCAGGGCATCAGGATATCAGGCAAGGCAAGAAAGAAGGATGACAGAAAAGCATTTTGGGGGTGACGTATATGTTCACTGCCATATTTAAAATTTTAAGTCTCACTTCAAATAGAATATATGTGGTATTTTTGCTCAAACTTTGGCTAGTTTCAGACTTAGTGGAAAATCTTAGTGAGTAGCTTGACATTTTAGATTATTAAAAAGATTTCAGTTTTATCCATAAGGCTTGCAATCACACATCTCTATTTCTAAAGTTAATTTATTCTTTCTTAAAAAGATAAATAATAGTCTTGTGACAGATAAATGACCAGCGGAAGGAGGTCATTATGGGGTCAACAAAAATATCCTTGGGGCTTCCCCATTTTGTTTCTTGACTTTAATGAGATGAATGGACAATAGTTTTGTGTCAGTTAATTTCCTTGCTTTACTGGCTTTTCGAGGAATAAAGATTACTATGTATTTGTAAAGCTTTTAAGAAAAGGGAAGAATGTGGTCAGCTCTTCCTTTTTCATATCATAGTTTATTAGGAATAAAGCCTATGTTGAAGTCGACATTTTCACTAACTCCACTAAAGTACATTTTTTATTTAAATAGAATGTTTGTTCTTGTAAGCAATAACCACAGGAAAAGGCAGAATAGGTTTTATAGGCACTGTTGAGAAATTTATAAAAAGAGCTCTGGACTTACTTTAGGTGTTATCAGGAGAAAAACAGATTTATTCTATTCCCACAGCCAAATGTGGAAAATGGAGAAGGTAAACAAAGTGACATTTACTGTGGATTTGTTTGAAGTATTATAAAATCTCAGAAAAGGAGACATCTGTATATAAATAAAAATACAAAACCATCTGATCAAACACAAATAGAAATGATTAAGATATGGTCTCTTTAAATTAAATTATCCATTTGGTTGACACATCAAATGCAAACGTATGAATGCTTCTCATGTGGATGAATAAGAATCAAGTACATATGCGTTTATTTCTATCCTCCAGCTCATTTATACGTCAGAATCAACTCTTAGTCTCTTCTTTTTGGAAACACGTCTCAGCAACACAAATCACAGGTCAGAACATTCATACTACCCAGTCCCTTGCTGAGACACTGAACTCTAATGAGGTACTTTTAGAAGTTGACCAGAATCTCTAAAAAGAAAAAAAAAAATCCCTATATGTAACTTTAGAGAGGGTACAAATGTCTTCTCTTTCTTCCCCTCCCTCCATACATAACAAAAATACACCCAAGAGTGTGACTATTTTAGCTCTAAGACACATTTACGTATTTAGTCAGAATGAGAATTATCATTTGATAGGAGTCTTGATGTCTGTTGACATTGCACCTGTCCTACTTAGAAAAGTTTCTTTTTCCCAATTATTTTGGGTAATATGACCCTTTAACCTTTTATTAATGCATCTCCCAATTCTGGCAATGAGGCACACTTGACATTTTGGACCACCATTCCACCAAAGATGAACTAAAAATGCTAGATTAGTTGTTGTTTTTGTTTTTGCTTTTTTAACTTTTTCAGATAATGGTTCAGAATTTTCCAGGGTTGGTAAAATACTCAAATCCTTGATTCAGGAAGTGCAAACAATTCCAATCAGGATTTTAAAAGAAAAGGAATCTATACCTTGACAGACTGTGGTGAAACCGCAGACCACCGAAGACAAAGGCCGGATCGTAGAGCAGCCAGGAAAATGAGAGTGCATACAAAGAACGGATAGATCCCCTGAGAACACACTCCTCAAAAGCCAAAAGCCAAAAGATGGTAAAATATCATCTTCCAAGCACTAGGGAAAAAAACAGCTACCAACCTAAAATTGTTTTTAAGCAAAACTATCTTTCATAAATGAGTTTCTTTTCCAGACAAATAAACTTCCCCATCAAAAATGTTCTCATGAGGGGCGCCTGGGTGGCACGGCGGTTAAGCGTCTGCCTTCGGCTCAGGGCGTGATCCCAGCGTTATGGGATCGAGCCCCACATCAGGCTCCTCCGCTATGAGCCTGCTTCTTCCTCTCCCACTCCCCCTGCTTGTGTTCCCTCTCTCGCTGGCTGTCTCTATCTCTGTCGCATAAATAAATAAAATCTTAAAAAAAAAAAATGTTCTCATGAAAGAAACTAAGAGATGATACGTATCAATAGCAAAAATGATATCAGAAGGAATCCCTAGGGGCGCCTGGGTGGCACAGAGGTTAAGCGCCTGCCTTCGGCTCAGGGCGTGATCCCAGCGTTATGGGATCGAGCCCCACATCAGGCTCCTCCGCTATGAGCCTGCTTCTTCCTCTCCCACTCCCCCTGCTTGTGTTCCCCTCTCTCGCTGGCTGTCTCTATCTCTGTCAAATAAATAAATAAAATCTTAAAAAAAAAAAAAAGAAGGAATCCCTGGTACCTGAAAGAAGTGGTGAGCAAAGGCAGTAGAAATGAAATGGAAAAAATCTTAAAAAAGATAAATTTACTTTAAAAAATTTAACTACTACTACTACCTGATGTGTGGTATTAAAAGCAGATTAAGTGGGGCGGCTGGGTGGCTCAGTTGGTTAAGCATCTGACTCTTGATTTCAGCTCAGGTCAAGATCTCAGGGTCCTGAGATTGAGCCCCGTGGGTTCTGTGCTGGGTGTGGAACTTGCTTGAGATTCTCTCTTCCTCTGCCTCTAACCCCCCTCCCCAACTCTCACGCATGGGCTCTCTCTCTCAAAAACAAAAACAAAACAAAACAAAAAAATGAAAACACTTAGCACTGAACAATAATGAAATACCATACACTGATATTTGTGTGGAATACAGAAACAGAAAGATAAAAAGTGCATATGATTAACAAAGAAGAGCATGAGAAATAGAGCCGAGTAGCTGACTTAAACGAACAAGAAAAAAAAAGAAATGACAAGAAAATAACAGGGGCGCCTGGGTAAGATTCTGTTCAGGATATGATCTCAGCATCCTGAGCTCCAGCCCCAGGTTGGACTCTGCACTCAGTGTGGGGTCTGCTGGAGATTATCTCCCTCTGCCTCTGCTCTTCCCTCTGCTCATTCTCTCAATCTCTAAAGTAAATACAGAAAATCTTAAAAAAAAAAAAAAAAAGAAAAAAGAAAAAAGGAAAAATTAATCACAGGGAGTAGAGAAAATTGCAAATTTTATTTGGAAATATTAATCAAATAGGTATCTTTGAGATAGAAACGAGATTTTAAAAGATAGGAAGATTATAAATAAATCTAGATTAACGTATCTGAAAATACAGATGAAAACCAGAAGGAATAAAGGAGCTAGAACCCCAAAGTGACAGGGGAGTGAAAACCCTGTAGAGTACTAGAATAATCAAATAATTTTTTGAATTCTTTGTTTGAAAGTCTTTCTACCAAAGTACATATAGGAGTTCTAGAAATTATTCAAGGAATAAGTAGTTAGAATATAACAGAAACTCTTACAGGGGAAAAAAATCAAAATGAACAAATTAGGTAAATTAAAGGCCAGTTTCTCTCATTCCACACACACAACTCATCCAAAAAAAAATTGTTTTAAACCTTAGAAAGTCATATCTAGACACATATTTTTTTTTAAGATTTTGTTTATTTATTTGAGAGAGAGAGCATTAGTGAGAGAGAGAGAGAGAGAGAGAACATGAGGAGGGAGTGCTGGCAGAGGCAGAGGGAGAAGCAAACTCCCCGCCGAGCAGGGAGCCCAATATGGGGCTCGATCCTGGGACTCCAGGACCATGATCTGAGCTGACGGCAGATGCTTAACCAACTGAGCCACCCAGGAGCCCCAAATCCAGCCATATATTAAAAAGGACAGAATACTGTGAAAACATTACTTATCCAAGGATGCAGAGTCAGTTTAACATAGAAAATCTATTAATAGAATTTGCCACAATAAGAAATTTCAAGAAAAAAGATTGTATGATCATCTTAAAAAGATGTAGAAAGGCATTTGACAAGATTCATTATCAATACATGATAGAGAGTATCTATAGAAAACCCACATCAATTATAAATAGTAAAATAAAACAGTAAAAAGGGAAAGCATTCTCTTTAAAAACTCAGAGACCAGGATGCGGTGCCTATCAATACCCAAAACTTCCATGGAGGGTCTAACCAGTGTACTAAGAACACACTGAAAGGGTAATAGGATTGAAAAAGAAGAAATGGGATTTTCACCAGTCACATGATAGGATTATCCAATCTATGTTTGAGAGAAAACCCAAGACTACAGAAAATTAACATTTAATAAGCATTTAAGAAGATGGACAAATACAAAGATTTTTATACAAAATCAAGCATATTTTCGTACATCAGCAAACAAATACTTGAGAGAGAGAAAGTGGGACAGAGGGACTGACTATACAATAATAACTAAAAAAATATGTAAGATGCCCAGGAACATACCTGACAGGTATAAGCATGACCTTTATGGAAAAAATTACAAAACATTCAAGAATGAAATTAATGGAGAGATATTTCATATTTATGGATAAGATGACTCAAGAGTACAACAAAGGCATTTTCTCCCAAGTTGATCTACAGACTTAAATGTAACACCAAATCTCAACTGGGTATGTTTGTGTTTTTTTTGGGGTTTTTTTTTTTTTGGTCTGTTTTCATTGTGTGTGTGTGTGTGTGTGTGTATGTGTGTGTATGAACTTCACATGTGTTATCTAAAATTTATATGAAGGACAAATATCTAAGAATGGCTCATTCTTTCCCAAGGAATACAGTGGGTTGACACATCCAGTATTTATTTTAAAACTGTAATAATTAAGTACTATGACATGGACACAGAAAAAGGGGCCCACAAACAGACCTACTCATGACATATAAAATTGATTTCCAAGTGAGCAGGCATTTCAGACCCCTGGGAAGAGAATCAGCTATAAAATTAGATCTCTATCTCACTCCATATACAAAATCAAAGAGAGATCTTAGAATTAAAGAGAGAGAGAGATTAAGGAATTAAATATGAAAGACAAAATTTTAAAACTATTAGAGATAGAGATGGAATTTGTTATGACTGAGGATGGGGAAGAATTTCTTAACCAAGATTCCAGGTGCACAAACAGTAAGAGAAGAGATGGATAAATCTTACTTGATTAAAATTAAGAATGCTATAAAAATGTGAAAAGAGCAGCTACAGCTTAAGAGCTTTCAGTAATACAAATAACCAATAAAATAGTTGGATACAGAATACATGAAATACTCCTACAAATTAATAGAAAAGATGACTTGATTGAAAATTAATCCAAAGCCTGGCATAGGAGAAGAAAACAAAGGTCAAAACATACATGAAAAGTGTTCAATTTCCTAAGTAGTCATGGAAATACAAATCATACCAAAAGGAGATTTTAAATTCTGCACCTGTTGGACTGCCCCCCCCCCCAATTTCAAGTTGGACAGTATTAAGGATATGGAGAATTTGGAGCAAAGGGAACTCTCCTCCCATGATGGTATGAGTGCAAATTAAGACAACCACTTTAAATTTTATACTATTTTCATTTTTTAGAGAGAGAGAGAAAGAGACATGCAAGTAAGGGGAGGAGCAGAGGGGGAGAGAGAGTCCCGAGCAGATTGCACACCCAGCGCAGAGCCTGACCTGGGGCTCAAACTCAACACCCTGAAATCATGACCTAAGCTGAAACCAAGAGCCCAACCAACTGAGCCACCCTGGAGCCCCAAGACAACCACTTTAAAAACCAGATGCCATTATCTAGTAAAAGTAAAAACACACATATCTTATGACCCAACAATTCCACTGCTGGTTATACATATCCTAGAGAAATGTTTGCACATGTGCAACCGAGAGACAAGTACAAAAATTTCCACAGCAGGACGGCGTGTCTAACTCAACTGGCCACTGTCAGGAGGACAGATCAACTGTGGCGAGTCCTAGGCTACAGTTACCATACGCTGGTAAAAGTAACAAATTACTGTGACAAAAGTAAATGTGCCCGAATTCAACCAATGTACTGTTACACAAAAAAAGCAAGTTACAAAAGAACTTTTTTTTTTTTTTAAAGATTTCATTTATTTATTCATGACAGAGATAGAGACAGCCAGCGAGAGAGGGAGCACAAGCAGGGGGAGTGGGAGAGGAAGAAGCAGGCTCACAGCGGAGGAGCCTGATGTGGGGCTCGATCCCATAACGCCGGGATCACGCCCTGAGCCGAAGGCAGACGCTTAACCACTGTGCCACCCAGGCGCCCCCGCAGAACTGAAATTCTATACCTACTGGACAATAATTCCTTATCTTCCCTACCCCCAGCCCTTGACAACCACCAGTTTACTTTGTGTTCATGATTTTGGCTACTCTAGATCCCTCATATAAATGGAATCATACAGTATTTGTCGTTTTGTGACTGGCTTATTTTACTCAGCATGATGTCCTCAAGGTTTATCCATGCTGTAGCATATGACAGAATTTCCTCCTTTTTTTTTTTTTTTTAAGACTGAATAACATTCCATTGTATAGATATGCCTTTTTTTTTTTAATCCATTCATCTGTCAATGGACATTTGGGCTCCTTCCATCTCTTGGCTATTGTGAATAAAGCTGTGTTTTGTTTGTTTGTTTTAATCTTGGATTTTTTTGTAATGGTCTTGTTAAGCTGTTCCATCATTAAGTAGTGTCCTAAGTTAAGCTGATGTCCTACCGTTTGTCAGCGCTGAGCTTTCCAGTGTGTTTTACTTTGCTTGATCCTTTGCCACTACTGAGTGAGGAAGGGAGGGCAGGTATAGTTACCCCATTTTATGAATGAGGAAATCCATGCGGATATAGAAGGCTCCTGCCCAAGGTCATTGAACTCTTAAGTGGCACAATGAGGACAAGGACCTAGGCTTTTGGTAGGATTCTCTTACATTCTTTCACCTAATCAATGAGCACCTCTTAGAAAGATGGAAACAGAGAACTCATGTTGCCTCTTTGTTTAACATTCTGGAGGGAGTAAAGGACTAACACTTCTTTTTTTTTTTTTTCTTTAATGAAGGAAGAAAAGAAAAAAAAAAGCAACCATTAAAACAATGTTAATAAAAACATCACCTCTGCTATATATTATATATAATTTTTTTTTTTTTGCTATTGAGTTAGTAGCACAATTGGAGTTCACAAACAAAATATTCATCTTTATTCCCACATTTTAAGATTTGCTTATGGTCCTTATGCCACTGATTTGGAATGAGTACAGTTTTAAGGGAGGAACTCTGAGGACGTATGCGTGTACTCTATTCTTGGTTCAGTGGAATGTGCTTCAAAATATTTAAATAGGATCTTCCTATAGAGAAATGGAAAAATAAGGAAATATCTAGGAAATACATTGTAAGAAGGAGGTCGAAGAAACAGTTTAAGTAGGCCAAGGGAGAAAAGATTGAGCTCACAATGAAACTATCTGAAAAGAGATTTCGAAAGTGTCTGTTACTACCAAAAAAAAAAAAAAAAGGAATGGCCTAAAAATCCTAGCCAAAAATGTAGTTAAATGTTCTAATTGACTAGAGAGAGTTGAGACTATGTTTTCAAGGAAACTCCCTTAGTGATGGTTTAAAAGAAATTTTTGCGGCTTAAAAAAGTGTTGTTGTCTTTCTAAACACTAAACCCTGGGGGCGCCTGGCTGGCTCAGTCTGTAGAGTATCCAAATCTTGATCTCAGAGTCCTGAGTTTGAGCCCCATGCTGGATGTAAAAATAACTTGAAAAAGTAATAAAAAGGAAATAAGATTTAAAAAAAGCAACAACACCTAAACCGTGTCTTTAGGAAGGGAGATGAAGGGCACAATTAACTGTCAATTATTTATGTTTTAGTGATTCTCTGCTAATAGTTCTTTCTACTGACACTTGCAGGAATGCCCATTGCTTTAAAAAAAAAAAAAAAGTGTCAGTTCTGAGGGTTTGAGGCTAACACCGTGCTTCTCTACTCTCTCAAGACCGGGCGAGGAAGAGTATTTGGCAGGAGCTGAGCGAAAATGTAGGCAGTCCAGTCTTCCAGATTTTTAATGCTTTCTGGTTCCATCCCCTGGATCTTAAGCAATTTAACTCTCCCTTTTGTCTTCTTAAAGGACCGTTAGTCATCCTTGAGTGAATTCGTTACTGGACCAATTTTAATCTTACACTGGAGTCAGCCTACATTCCTTACGGATGGAAATCATGTTACAAGGTTGTTTACAAGGCAACACAGTGTCACACATTTGCTCAGGATTAAAGCCGATCTTTGGCATACGCCACTTGCTGAATTGTGTGAGTTGAAGTCGTCTGCAGCATGTAATAGGTGCTCTAATGGATGCACACGATGTGTATAGAAATGATTTGAATGGGTGATAATGTTCACATGCTACATCACTGCATTATTCATATAACATGCATGCATTTGGTCACCTCCCTTGTGGAGAGCATGATGCTAGAAGATAGGAAATGAGTAAGTCTTGCTCCCCGATCTCTAGGCACTCAGTCTAAGAGGACATTTAAATTGTAACTATATGGTCATGTACCGTATCACCTTATTCATCTCCTCCCTTTGAAATGAGAGAGGGAAATTGAGCAGACCGGGAGTCCTGTTTCACAGCTCCCATGTGCACTAAGGTTTATGAACTGCCGTTTATTTCGTGCCCATGTGACCACATGCCTCAGAGATGGCATTTCAGAGGTGGCAGGGGTGTCAGCATCCTCTTATCCAAGTGATCGAGAAAGTCCACTAAAAGGAGATACCCCAACCTTAAATATTTCATTTAAACGTAACACATTAATAAATGTATACCCTGGCACTCATCTTTTGCTACAAAACAAGGTTTGTTCTTTGAGTAGGAGTCTAATGGCTGTTTCATCGGTATCCATATGACCATCTCCAGTATACTGTACTTTGACATTTGAGTTTGACTCTATCCAAAGGGATTTGAATTCCAGAAAATATGAGGAAGAAATGAAAAGGATTAATTTAAAAACCTAGTCCTTACTTATACCTTAAAATGATACTGAAAATTTCTCCTTTAATATCTTAGTTTTACAAAACATGAACCATTTGTTTCTAGTCTTATATTTTTTGCCACACATCTTGGTAAAATATAAAGGCAAGATTTGGGGTAAAATGTAACATCTTTATAATGAAAGAGAGGAGTTTGAACGATATTTCTTTTTTCCTAAAAGTATGTATGTATATAAAATGTTTTGATGTTAGTAAAGGTCAGTCAGCTTTTATTAAACTCGAGCCCAAGAAAATCTATGAATTTGAGTTAAGCCAAACAACCAGGGTACCTTATCATCTTGACCCTTGAAATAATTTTTTATACTTCCCTGAAATATGTATGCTATTTCCTTGGCTAAAAAATGTTCATTGTAACATCACCAATATGGAATTCTTTTTTAAAAGATTGTTCATCTTTTTCTTAGTGTTGTTTCTTCATCTCTTCTGGATCACAAATGTCTTTGAATGTATGACAAAATCTGTGAGCCTTCTCCAGAGAAGTAGGCCCTTTCCATCCGACAGCTGGGCTTCTATTTCCAGGTCTTCGCAGACCCCTGAAATCAATGCACGTGTCCTCAAGGACCTTTGTCGAAAGCACAAGAGCCTTTGTCGAAAACCCAGCGTCCCCCCCTTAGAATGGCAGATGCCTCCCTCACTGTGGGGCATTACCCGAAGGAAGAGGCATGTTTTCCTTTGCTCTAGGTACTTGAGATTACCACATCCATTTGTCTTGGAGTTTTCCGTTTAGCTATAGTGTTTAGTCTAGTGTGGATACAGAGGTTGGGCAAACGTACAATACTCCAAACACTTTCATGTGCTATCCAGCTCTGAAGGGCGTCCTAGTTGAAGCAGTTGTCAGTGGCTAGCCATGTCAAGGTTTTGTTTTGCTTTCAGAGTTTTCAATGACCTGTGTGAAAATGAACAAAACCAAAAGATGCTTTCAAGTTGAGCGGATAGTGGGAGCTAATTTTTCTGTGGTTGGTCCTGGCTGCCTGCCTGGGTCGGCTTCCTGGTCTATGAGCTTCAGAGATGCTTTATCTTCTGTGAACTCCCATAAAATATAATCCGCATATTGACTGTGTTTATCCTTGCCTGGATTAGCTATTCGATTTGGACACTGACGAGCTGTTGGGAGGGGAGCCTGCCTGCAGGTTACAGAACATGAAGGCTGCCTGTTGTCTAATTGTCCTTTTCCCCCAGATGAGACCGAAACCTCCCACCATTTTTCTGGCTTCTTGGAAAAATAATTGAAATATTACATGTTCCCAGCAGCAGGACTTTTTCCTGCCCAGAGGTTTAGGGTTCCATTGAGAGGTTCACTACATGCAGCAGCCATGGGCTCTGGTCTGTCGTGGCTCATCGCTGTCCCACCAACCCTCCCTCTTTCCTCGTCACCTCCTGCCCCAAACAACTCGTTCGTGTGTCCATGCTTCTTACAGCCTTTCCTGCCCCATTGGGTTTTGTTTCTCTCCCCAAACATGTAAACTGGAAGCAACTTGAACTAAGATTGTCCTGTTGACGTTTACAATTTACCTCCTTTGTGGAAGTGTAACAAGTATTTGTGGAGTGAATGAATCACATGATGAGGGAGTGATAGGGGATGTGTGAATGGAGCTCTAAACCTTCGGATGTAACCACATTTTGCCATCTGCGTCTCGTGACTTAACTATTTTAGGAGGTTCTCTTGTCCCCACAGCTACGTGTGGCCTTGGAGAGGGGAAGCGGGATATACGGTTTGTTTCTCCTTCTATTCCAGTGAGTGATATGCAGAATGGCTTTTGGTGACTTTGTGCATCTTTTAGTGAAAAATAAAAATTGAATAGTTTTTGATGGAGATAACTGAAGAAGTCTTTTCAGAAACTATGTTCGGTAGATAGGGTCTGCCCCTTCACCTGTGCTGTGCTGTGTAAGGCTCAGGGTGAGGGAAGACGTTGTAGGAACCACGTCTGAACAGAGGTGGTCTCTGCAGGAAAAAGGAGTGCCCCTCCAAGTGGCCAGATTCCTGACTCCGTAGCAAGGCTTTCTGTTCTCAGTCATGGGAAAGAGTCCTTTCCAGCCCGGTTTCTGAGGAGCTGTTCTATTATGTAAAGATGAGATTTTTAAATTGGGATATCTTTCAAAGAAATTGAGGTCTATATGTAAAATCCACCTATGTGTATTCTGCAAACCTATTTCCAGAATTCTTGGTCTTTTTCAGGTTTGATCGCTTTCTTTTTTGGAACAATTAGTGAAGAAGAGAGAGAGTAATGTAAAGGACTCAAACATAAGCCATAAAAATGGCTGACGGGTTCCTCTGTAGACTACCTGATCTTTTGATTTGCTTTTGTTGTTGGTGTTGTTTTTTTAATTTGCTTTTGTAACATGGTAATATAACTGAAGAAAAAACTGATAATAGGACTTCATCATCATGGGAAAGAGTTTGGCTTCTTCTGTACTGATGAATATGCTATAATCGAAGATTGGTAAGTAATAGTGACATTTTTCTGCAGGTGTTGATTCTAAGTATATTATATACTAGAAGTTTATTGAAAAGAGGATGTCACCATCTCAATTATATTTTCAGGAAATTAAATACTACTTAAGGTTATAACAGGTGAAACCCGTGCCCCCCACCCCAGCCCTGATTAAAGATGGAGAGCATTGCTAATAGCTTTAAAGGCTCCCCTGTGGCCCTTGACCTTGCCATCCTCTGTATCAGAGATCATTACCCTGAATTTGATGTTTCTCATTTCTTCCTTTTCATTCTGTTTTGTCTTACCATATATGTTTATATTCCAAATAAAATACTGCTTTGTTTTTGTTGACATCCTATTAAGATGTTCTTTTGTGGGGCGCCTGAGTGGCACAGCGGTTAAGCATCTGCCTTCGGCTCAGGGCGTGATCCCGGCATTCTGGGATCGAGCCCCACATCGCTCCTCTGCTAGGAGCCTGCTTCTTCCTCTCCCACTCCCCCTGCTTGTGTTCCCTCTCTCACTGGCTGTCTCTATCTCTGTCAAATAAATAAATAAAATCTTTAAAAAAAAAAAAAGGCAGAGCCATAATAAACAAAAAAAAATTTAGAATTTCAGTTTTGCAAGACGAAGAAGTTCCAGAAATCTGTTATACAACAACGGCAATACAGTTAACACTACTGAACCGTACTCTTCAAAATGGTGAAGAGGGTAAAAAAAATATTTTAATGTGGTTAGTTCAAGGTAAATTGGAATTAAGTAGGATTTAAACAAAATTAAACCAAAATAACAGCCTTTGTGGGACCCCCGGGTTAGCAATCAATCCTGCTAACCTTAGAAATGCGTGCTAGGGGTTAGCAAAAGGTTCTGCCTCCAAAGAGACATTCACAAAACAATGGGGGCATCTATAATCCCAACTGCCCCCCTTTGTGTCTTCCAGCCCCCCCCCACCAGCACTGAGGGTCACCTGCTCACCACCCTCACAGCACCTGGCTCACATCGCTGCTAGTTTAACACTTAACACATTACTCTCAGTCAGTGACACACGTCTGGCATCATCATTAGACCATGGGTTTCTTGAGGGAGAAACCACATCTAACACATCTTTGATTTCCCTTCTCCTAGCTTCTAGCTCAATAGCATAATCACTCGTCAAATGTTCACTAATTGAATAAATTCTACTGTTTCACAGTTTCCATCATCTTTCATTTAGCTGTTGGGGCCAAACTCAAGAGTAGAGAGAGGACGACTTTAAGCAGCCTGTAAAGGTCTTTGTGTATTCCCTATTCAAATTGGGCAAAGAAAAAGGAGAAAAATCATGTATTTATAGCTGTGTTTATAATGATACAACAAAGATGTTCAGTTACAGCTCTCTAAGGAAAAAAAAAAAAAAAAGCTTGAGCTGAGAAGTTTATAATAATCCTTCCCAATCCATTTATGGCTTTGAAATAGCCAGAAGTCTGTATTATGTTAACAGTCCTTATAAGGGTTCTTGCACAAGAGTGTAGTTTTAAACATGGGCAAACTTCAGCCCTCTTGGTCTCCCATGAATAAAACCATAAACCCACTCCAAGAGTGTTGAATTAGATAAAGTATCAGGCTGTCTTTAAAACATGTAACTCTTATCCATACTCATAGGTCGATTGCCAAGATCAATATAACCATAAAGACATGCAGACCGATATATAATTTTATCCCTAAAATACTCAGGTGTTAGAAGAGAAGATGTGAAAAGAGCAAGAGGGCATGTTAGCTCGTTCTTGATAACAAAGGCAGGAATCTGTAACAGTGAGATGAGGCACAGAGAACACCTTTATCCTCCAGGGGCTCAAAGTCTAGTTCAGGACCCAGGACATGGGTCTCGGTCATGGGGATGGAGGGGATGCCTTCTGACCTTATGCGTGAGCTGCTGTAAATATCACATGATAGAGTGAGTGCCCATCCCTCCCCACGCAGGGCGGCTACTGACCAGCCAGACAGCACTCACCGCCGCATTAGAAATGAGTAACTTGAACACGATCGTCACCAAACAATGTATGGTGTTCATTAAAGAGAAATGGAAAGAGCGGTTTCGTAACTTCTAATACAGACTCCTCAGCGGACACTGAACTTGATGGCAGGAGCCGTGGGCTTGACACGTACCAGCTCATGCAATGATCACCACAGCTACCACTGAGCTTCACGCACGGCTTACCAAAAGGTCAAGCAGCCTGTCCACGGCAGAGACGAATCTGAATCCAGGATTCCCAGAGTTGTGAGGCTGTGACACAGACCACAAGACCGGAGGCACCTAAAATGCTTCCTATCTGACCCTTTACAGAAAAAAATTGCCAACCCTTGGACTAACTAAGGAGGATGAAGTTAATCTTGACAGAAGTCCGAACATGCAGAGAAGAGATTGAAAGAAAAAAATGGGGAGCTCAATTTTAAATGGGGGGGGGGAAGCGAACTGATAAGGATGCCAGAAAGAAGACGATGTGACACTAGGGAGAGAGGCTGGGGTAGAGCAGCAGGCAAAAAGTGGAAAATGTGGCAAGTGCAAGACAGTAAGGGGAAAGAGAGCAGTGGTTTTAAACATCGTTGTGGAGGGGATGCCTGGGAGGCTCAGTCGGTTAAGCAGCCAACTCTTGATTTTGGCTCAGGTCATGATCTCGGTCCTGGGATTGGGCCCCGGGTCGGGTTCTGTGCCTTGCATTGGGCTCTACTCTCAGCAGGGAGTCTGCTTCAGGATTCTCTCTCCCCCTCTGCTCCTCAGCCAGCCCTCACTCTCTCGTGTGCTCTCTAAAATCAATCAATCAATCAAATCAATCAATCAATCAACCAATCAATCTAATCGTGGAGGTGAAGCTCTGGATTCAAAGTAAAACCTACCCAGGAGTCCCAGTATGTCAGATGAATGGAGGGAGCTGCTTTGGCCGAACCCAGAAAGAATGTACAGAACACAGCCTGGCCTCTGCGGCAGCTCCTGGGAAACCCATCAGTTTGAAAGCCAGTGGCATGCCCGAAGCAGTGAAAGCCACAGGGTCAAAGGTCTGAGCACGGAGCACGTGGCCAGATGGACTTCCATGAAAGCCGCAGCAAGAGACAGACAAGGAGCCAGAGAGGTGGTAGAACTAGGCTTGTGCTGTAGCCAGAAAGGGGGCCGTGGTAGGGAAGAAAACCAGGGTGAGGCTTACAGAAAAGTCCAGGAAACACCTGATGAAAGGCCAACTGGCTTGATTAGAAGGTCACTGGAGATGTTCAATCACTTTCAGTAGAGAGACAGAGACAGGAAGGAGTTTCAGAGAGGTGGGGAAGAAATGAAGAACTGGAAACAGGGGGACAGAAGGTGTTGATGAAGGCTGGCACTAACAGAAAGTGAAAGATGGGATGGGAAGGAAGACAAGCGTTTCTTTTACAATAAGGAGGGATCTCTTTTTCCAAAATGGCAAGGGAGACAAAGATGGCAGTCCCTGCGGAAAATGGCTGCAACCATTCGCCCACGAAATCCAGGTCCTGGGGTCATGCCCTTGCACACGGACTCCAGGCTTAGCCACATGGCATGCTGTCACCAACGGGGTCTCAGCAAACAGGACACAGAAGGGACTCGAATATTCCCCACAGGGGCTTGTGCTCGCTCAGTGTGCTTGTAGCCCTGAAACCAGCATGAGAATGAGCCAACCGGCCTGCTGAGGGAGGAGAGACCACCTAGAAGAGGAGAAGGAGCCCCCAGGCTGACAGCTGCCCACCTACACACCTGCAGGAGGCCATCCCAGATCACCTGGTCACCAGGCAACCTGCCAACTGGCCAGCGAAGCACAGAAGAGAATTGGGACCTGAGGAAAAATGGTGGGACATTAAGGTGACAAGAGCAGTTCGCTCTGTGGCAAAAACTAACGGAGAGAACAAAGGAGAATTTGTCTGACGTCAAAGGCAGTCCAGGCACCAATCCAATGCTGGACGAACTTCATGGTCAAAACTGCACCAAAGTACTTCAAAACACTCTGAAGACACACAGCTTTGCATTTTCCTTTTTTTTTCTTTTTTTAAAGATTTTATTTATTTATTTGACAGAGAGAGACAGCGAGAGAGAGAGAGAGAGAACACAAGCAGGGGGAGTGGGAGAGGAAGAAGCAGGCTCCTAGTGGAGGAGCCTGATGCGGGGCTCGACCCCAGAACGCTAGGATCACGCCCTGGGCCGAAGGCAGATGCTTAACGGCTGAGGACCAGCACCCCGCATTTTCCTTTTCTGCCTTTCCATGTGTCTATCATGAACAGTGATTCCTGCAATAAATGTTGTCATTACTGTTATTTCTATTATTGTCACCTACCACGCAAGATCAACAGGATTGCAGTACCGGTGTCCAGGGCCATAACTACCCAGTCACACACACGAGTTAATGTGGAAGCCCAGCACAGGTGCGGGGGGCTGGCACACACCTTCTGATTTCTTACAGGTAGAAATAAAAGGCAATCTAAGTCGATGTGTATTTAAATTAACCCAGGCTACTGGAGATCGGACCCATTTAGCCGGCCTTCTAGTTCTATTTGAAAGGTAATTACTGTGAGTCAAGAAGAGCTGACAATTTTTCCAAGCAAAAATTAAAAGACAGCATTGAGATCAATGATGGGAAAATAATTTTAGCCTAAAATATTGTCCTAGAATGTCTATCATATTTGTGCTTTCTATGATGAGCGCTCTCTGCTGGATTTTCACCAATTACACGTTTTTGTTTTGTTTTTCCTATGAGCAGCTTTCTCATTTAATACTGCCACATGTTCTCTGGATTCTAATAGTCTCTTTGGTAGGTTTAAGAAAGTATGCAATATAGGCATATATATAAACTTCTATCTCCCACAAAATTTACTCAAATACACATACTCATTTTCTAAATACATTTTTATCATTTTTGGAATTAAAAGGTCATTTTCAGGCTGAAGGCTGAGCACACACATTCATGTTTTTTTCTTTCTTCTGAAAAGGCTGGTTCAGGGAATATTTCTAATTGGGTCAGATTCTCTCAATGTCTCAGGTTTTTATGGACTAAGACAATAGGAGAGAAACGTTTCCCTTTTCTATACAGCATGTTTACTGATGAATATGGGGGAATAAAACATGGTCAACTGAACATATGCTTCTTCCTAAAAATATGTATATTTTTTGAGAAAGTATAAACCCACAGACAAAAAGAACAGGAAATGAGAGGAGAGTCGACAAAAATGTAGACTATAGAAAGTGACAGTGGCAATTATCAGAGTAGAAAGAGTGAGAACATCAAGTACCAAGAGGCTGGAGACTGTAGTCTGGGAACAGGAACCAGACAAAAGGGAAGACCATCCCCTCTCCCCCAACCACCTATAAAGGACCAACAGCTAAGATGCGTTGCCAGTGCACTGGGAGCTTCCAGTGGGCTTTACACGTAATTAAGAGCACGACCGTACAGACAGCAAAAAGCACATCATTGAAGAAAGTCTCCAGTATGTAAAAATAATACCAAATTTTAAAAGTCTGAAGTACAGAAAAATTAAAATGAATAGCTCATGGGATGTAAGTGAAAATATTACAGCCACGGAATAAGAACAGTGAAGAAGGGGAGATGAGAAGAAAGCTCTTGGGAGTCAGAAATTGTCAAATATAAAAATTTCAACGGGTGGTCTGAAGATGAGAGGAGAATGACTAGACAGTAAAACAGAGAAAAAAATCAGAAGAAAGCTGTAATCAGATATCCGACAACCTGGCGAACCAGAAGGAGAAAAATATACAGTGGGGAAAATGATCACAATAAAAACTGGTCGCTTTCCAGAACAGAAGAGACTGGCCCTTCACAATGAATGTAGGAGAAGCCGGGCACGAGAAAGGAGAGCCATACGCGCCAAGGCAAATTTCAAAATACCAAAGGCAGAGCAGTCCTTGATGTATGGCAGAAAATTAAAAAACAAAACCATTAAAACCCCAATGACAGGTATTTATCATACCTGAATATTATACCTAGCCAAACTATGAATTACATGTGAGGCTAGAATTAAGACATTTTCAAGTTGGCAAGATCTCAAAAATGTAACTGTCTCCGGAAGGTTCCATGTTTTCTTGCTGCCAACCATTTCCTTATGTTGGCTTTTGCTTACGTTACTTATGAGGCCACTGGCCACTTTCTATTTACCAGCTAAGCTCCGTGTCCCTTCTGGAAGGACTTCCTGTTCCCACCAGCAGGGGGCAGTCTCCCCAACCCGATGCTCTGGACTCTCATACGGCATGGTTTCTGGCCAAAGACTTTCTCCCTAGAAGCTTTCTGCAGTCCGCCTTATTCTTCTTTGTGGCCCTGGCCTTGCAGCCCATGCACTCTGCAACAGTGCCCAATACAATTTCTTTAACAAGGAGACCTTCGCTGATGAGAGAACAGTTGATTTAAAACATCATGGTAATCCCTTCTACTAAGAAACTGCCCCGAACCTATTTCATGTCTGCTCCAATCCCTTCCACATCCGGACTTCCTAACTCAGAGTCTCAGCACATAGAGCAGAAGGGATCAGTTCCGGGGAGTAAGAGCAAAAAGAAAAAAGTTATTCTTTCAATTAAAAAAAAGACGGTCCAATGACCCAGCAATTTCACTCCTAGATATACACTTATGAGAAACAGAAACATACGCTCATGCAAAAACTTGTACGTGAATGTTCATCACAGCATTATTCACAATAGCTCAAAGTGGAAACAATCCAGATGTCTACCGGATGATAATGGATAAATAAAATGTTATTACACACACACACTGGAAAATTATTGGGCAATAAAAAGGACAGACTGACATACACTGTAGCACGATGAACACTGAAAACATCACTAAGGGAAGCAGGCAGTTGTAACAGACCACCTATTGCATGATGCCATTATATGCGAGATCTCCAGAGACACAAAATTGGGGAGTGGTTGCCTAGGACTGGGGGTTGGGAAGAAAAAGGAGCGAGTGCTATCTCAGAACATGGGATTTCTTTAAAGGGCAAGGAAAATGTTCTAAAGTTGATCGTAATGATGGTTGCACATCTCTGTGAATATACAAAATCTACCGACCTGTATACTTTAATTGCATGAATTATACCTCAATAAAGCAGTCTTTTAAAAAAGATCACTATGGGAATAAATTAAACCCATGTATTACTTGTCTTGAAGGCAAAAATCAAAAAAGCACCAGCTTAAATAAGGCAAGGTTTGCAAAGTATGGCAAAACTCAAGCATTTCAGATGAAAACACCAAGTGAGAAAAAAAAAAAACATAACAAAACAGGCCAGATCAGCTGATTTTTCTTTGCCTGAAAATTAAGACATAATTTGTTCGCTGTAGAGTTTACCAGTTGAAGAGATACCATCACAAAGTGCGAGTGAAAAGTACTGGCTTTTACTGGAAGCACAGAGCGCCTGGTTATAGAACCTTTTGTAGGTCACTTAATTTCAAAAGGCAACCTCTCTAGTTTCACTCCTTGCCAATCACCTTATTTCACAGACCTGTTCTTGAGGGCAATTAATGGGTAATGTAGTTCACAATTAAACAGGGCCCGGATCTGAAAGTACCGCTGAGGTTTATTCCAGGCATTCTCCCAGGGATCTTACTGCACGTGATCTGTGGGGGCAGTGAGATACAGCCCCCACTGAGAAAGTCTTCCTGCTGGAGGGATGCTATCTATGATGGTTACAACAGAAATGTGGCAAACTTTGGATTCTTCCAAGATGGTCGTGCAAAGTGTTTTAAACTATCTAAAATTAAACGATGAATTCATGTATTTTTAAACTTTAAAAGCTTCGTTTTAAAATAGGGCCCACAAAGTCGTACTGACACAAAGGCATGGTGGAAGGGGAAAGAGAAAATAAGCTAATGAAGGGCACCTGGCTGGCTCAGTAGGAAAAGGACACGACTCTTGATCTTGGGGTTGCGAGTTCAAGCCCCACGCTGGGTGTGGAGATTACTTAAGAATAAAATTTTTTTTTTTTTTAAGAGATTTATTTATTTATTTGACAGAGACAGAGAGTGAGAGCGAGCGAGCACAAGCAGGCAAAGCTGCAGGGAGAGGGAGAAGCAGACTCCCCCCCACCCCATGCAGGGCTCGATCCCAGGACACTGGGATCGTGACCTGAGCCAAAAGCAGATGCTTAACCAACTGAAGCACTCAGGCACCCCAAGAATAAAACCTTAAAAACAAACAAACAAACAAAAAACCAATGAGCTAATAAATAAGCCATCTCCAACCCCTCTTTTGCATTCCTTCTTCATGGGTCCTGGAATTAATAAACCAGACCTACCAAGCCACGATTTTCACATACACTTAAATCCTAGTCCTTCCAGAATCTTTCAGAACATATTCAAATTCTCAGTTATCCTACTGTAACTCATCTGAATATATCAAAGGCTTAAGGTATGGACCTAATAGGGTGCCTGGGTGGCACAGTCTGTCAAGCGTCCGACTCTTGGTAATCTTACAGCTTAGGGTTGTGAGATCGAGCCCCATGTCCAGCTCCTCACTGAGCCTGGAGTCTGCTTGAAATTCTCTCTCCCTCTGCTCCTCCCCCCTGCTCATGCACTCTCTGTCTCTCTAAATAAATAAATCTTAAAAAAAAGAAAAAGATATCAACCTAATATTAAGGAAGAAAAGTGGATGTAAATAAACCATTTTCATTAAACAGAGGAAACATTTCAATTGTTTTGCCTTTGTTTTAAATTCTCTTCCTTTTTCCTTTCCTCTTCTATGTTATTTGTCATGATAACCTTTTTAGTCTGTATGACAAGTAACGTGAACCTGGTTTGATTTTGGAAACAGGATTTTGGTCCATGCTGGTTAAGAGATATTTAACATTTCTACACAGCTGTGCCACTTAACCTTACAAACACTTGGACTTACAACACACAGTTATGGACAAAAACTCCCCAATCAGATTAACTAAAGACTTTGAAAACCAAACCGATAAGACAGTGGGTTGTACGATCATGTGGTACGAATCTGAGAAACTGGTTAATTTTGGTACGTGAAAATCACATGAATAAAATAGTGCAAATAAAACACTCTTATTTCTGGAACACAGACTGTTACTTCTTTTTTTCCAGACTCTTCTTTGCACCCTGGTGCAAAATACAGAAGAATTCAGATTCTCAATCATGACATAGATTAGCTCCACTGCAAACCTGTGGCCATGAACTTCACTAGTCATACATCCGTTGTTTCATCTTCTCCATTACTTAATTTTATGTACTTTTTTTTATTGTGTAAGAACATTTCACAAGCGATCTACCCTTTTAACATAGGAAGTGCAAAGTACAGTCGTGTTCACTCCAGGCACAATGTCGTACAACCGATCTCTCGAATGGATTCCTCTTGCATAACTGCAACTTTCTGTCTGTTGATTAGCAACTCCCCATTTCCTCCTCCTCCTCTCTTCCCAGCCCCTGGCAACCACCATTCCACTCTGTGCTTCTAGGAGTGGGACTGCTTCAGATGCCTCCTCTAAGTGGAATTCATCCCCTGTGGTTGGTTTATTTCACGGAGCTTCATGTCCTCCAGCTTCACCTACAGTGTCTCATCATCAGGTTTTAAATGGGTGAAGCCTGGTAGAGCAGATGAGTTGATGGCAACCGGGCCACATCTTGCTTTATCAGCTCCCCACTCCTGCTGTTTATGACTTGTCTTGCAGTCAAGACGGTGTCAGATCTGGAAATGACTTCCCTGCCAGCTGAGGTGAGAACAGTGTTTTGATGTATGGAAAGACTGCTTTTTAAAAGTCAAGGCCTCCTGGCAGTTCCTCTGTAAACTACTATGGCAGCTGGGCTAAAGGGCCATGAATATTACATAAGGGCCGTCCATGCATTCACGCCAGAATCTCCAAGCCACAATTCCCATAGCAACACAGAGATTTTACTCATCTCAGAGATGAAGCAGCCAGCAAAAGCGCCTAATGCCACCCTTGATTTTTTTTTTTTAGCAAGATCAACACAGTACTTACTCTTTTTCCAAAGCAATAATTTTTTTCAAAAGAAAACCAACAACCATGTGAAATGTGTTCATTTCAACGTTACCCAGATGGCACAAACCAAGGTACCGGAAGCCTGAACAACAACCTATGCTTTTAGAAATAGCTGCCATTCGAATGACTGCATGGGAAGAATTCACATCGTTACAATTCGTGAAACGAACCACCATCTTTGCTAAATACTGTACTTACAGATTTTATATCTGATTTGCAGTCCCCTACCCATATATACACACTTTATTACAGGATGGAGAACAGGTTCAAGGAAGGAACGTTTGTAACTAATAAAATCCTTTATTGCTTTATTTTTGAGAAGCATAATGCAACCCACTTTTTCAATATAAGAAAATACTACTATAAAACACCCATGGAGTAAAATTTGGGGGAAAGATTGTTCGAGCCTGAGAAAATACACATTACCTTGAAGAAAGTTGTTTTTCTAAGCAGAGAAATGGCTTACTGGAAAAATGAAGTGAAATCATTCTGTTATCAGAAGCAGATTTTTCCCCTTTGTAGATCTGGGGATCCTTTTCTGTGTGTCTAACCAGCCACCTACAGAAATGAGTCGGCTGGATTACAAAACAACATAAAAGCCAAGACCCCTCTTACATATCCCACTTCCTTTCTCTATCAAGGAAATCAAATACACTCCATTTCCTGCACTTCTTTAAAATCAGACAATGAAATACTGTAAGAAACCAAACATAGGCTTTAAAAGAAACTTCCACAGGTGGCCCATCACAGACCCGGCAAGCCTGGCAAAGAAAGAGCTTGGCAGAGGAGAAATGGTTTTACCTTTGCTTTTTCCAACTGGGCCTGGGCCTGTCGCTCTGCTTCTCTGCGCACTGCCTCCCGATCTTCCTCCAAAGAAACATCTGAATCGGATGGACGGCTGGTGTAGGAGTCTGCCGAACCCTTGAGAGAAAAATTTGCATTTTAAAATAGATTCCATCTATGATGTTTGCATTGGAAAAGTCTCATTGACAACAGCACTTAGCTTCCTAGATTCTGCTATAAATTCCTGAAAAGAGGAGAAATTAATCCATTTTGTGGCAAGCCATCTATAGACACCATGCTCTCGTCTGCAGACCATTCCCTAGGTAGGACAGTTGTGCCTACCAAATTACCATTCCTTCCCAAGGCTTATGTTCCAATGACTATCCTATCTGGAAGCCAGGACAAGTTCCTTTATAATTAAACCAGCTCCGTGGTGCAGTGCCCGGCTGAAGGGCATAGAAGGGTTTCAAGGATGGCTTCAAGAACAGACGACATGCTAAAGCAAGTATTTACAACCGGAAAGAAGATACGTGTACTAAAAAAACATAAAAGAAAGTCTAACGAGTTATAAACTTGAATTCTCTGCCATGACTCCCATTTTAACCTTAAGCATCCTTTTGTACCTTTCCATTCACCTGATACCTTCAGTGACAAAACTGTAAGAAAACAGCAGCCAGCTTCCCTCGATCCTTAAGCAACACATTTTCAACAGCTTTAAATAGACGTTTAATAAAAGCTGCCTAAAGAAAACACCTGCCCAGGATAGCTTCTTGGGCAATAAATCACAACATAGGAAAAGGAGCTCAGAAAATTATAGGACTCTCCCTCGCTCCGTCTCTTGCAATCAGGATCATATTACTAAATCACAGGAGCCCCTGCCAGCACTCACTGTAAGGACAGCAGAAGCAGCGACAATATAGTCTCCCCCAGACGAAAGCCCTTGAGCTTACACAGATATCCGAATTCTTCAGCCTTCCTCCCTTGGCTCTTTTCAGAAGCCTGATCCAGGTGGCCTTCATTAGCCAGACAGCGCCTTTCTCATCCGCAGCTGCAGCCCCGGGCACAGATCCTCAGTGCGCGCTGAGCCCTGGAGCGCCCCGGCTCCTTTCCTATCCATGCTCTGGGCAAGCCCCTCTTCTCCGTCCCTTCCTGCCTCCGGGGCTTTCACTCCCTACCCCGGAGGATTCCGATCCAAGGAGATTCTTATTTTCCCATTCCAGGGGTGGTGGGGAGGGGGAGAAACAAACACTCGAATGCCTTATATTGCTTTAAAAATAAAGAACACTTCAAGTGCATTCAAAGACAGGCATCAACTCCTCCTAAACTTGATGCATCTTATCACTCTAAATATTCTCTTCTCTGCGCTCGGATTGTTACAGGAAATTAGTTGTAAGAGAACCTTTTACAAAAAAAAAAAAAGAAACCCAGTGCAAAACGTATGCAGTGACATTTGCAAGTGCAAAGTTCAAGCCTTATCTTCAGAGATCTGCTGGGGGAGGGCGGAGGACGCACTCACCGCACTGGGCATGCTCCATATGTAGCCTTTTTACGCAGATGCCTACATCACACTGTTAGTCTATGTCAAATTGCCATTTTGCATCCGAAGTATAAACAGCTGGAAAGGGCTTTTCTGTTCTATAGTAACAGGCACATGGTATGTCTGTCATGTTGCTGTCTCAGTTGAAACATTCTCTCAGAGACAAAGCATGCAATCTTTTCATTTAATGATCCCTTTCCATTACCCTGCTGCAGAAAGTGTATCCTATGCCATAAGCCAGTTCAAAGATAAACAAGATTATACACAGGTTATCGGGCAGTAGAAATCAATGAAAATGTTCATCGGTCATAACATCAACCCGTTCTTGATTGCTTGTGACTTCCCAAACAAGATGCAGGAGACAGATCTGCCCGTTTAATTAGGACCTGAAAGTAATCACGGCTCTAAGCAGCGAGTTTAACGGAGCTCAAAATGACTTTGAACTGCTTCTCCAACTGAGAAACTACCGTTTGAAAAAAAGTCCTTAGGATAAATAACAGTATGAATTGTCAGAACAATAACTATGAAGAAATTGCAAAGCTTGGTTGATTAATTAGCTCGAGTTAAGATTTACAGAATAATTTAGCCCAAGTTCTTCTTATAAATAGGGTGATTGAAGCTTGAGAAGACGCTTATTTTCTCTACTAATAGGATGACATTTTTAAAGTTTTATGAAGAAATACACACTTCTAGATTTCTTAAAGAGAACATAAAATTCCATCACTGCATTCCAAACTAGTTTTGTTTGCGTGGTGGGGAGGGGATTATTTTGCAGTTTCATGCAAATGAGAGGCATTTTTAAGAAAATCTTTGTTACTTTTTCTCTCTTCCTTCATTCCTCCTTCCTCCCCTCTTCCTTTCATCTGTGGACTAAGAGCAATCTTCATGATGTAAATGCTAGAAAATACAGTAGAATGGAGGCTTTCGAATAAAAGTTACAGACTGAATGCACCTTAATTGTATCATAAATCAATAAACAGTCTATTTATAGTCTTACGAAGTGAATATAAAATGCATGGGAGATACAAAATGAACTGCAATTTTTTATTCCAATAAAATTGACAAGGGAGATAGGAATTTTCCCCACCAACACACACCCTAGGGGATCCCTAATCTTCCCAGAGGGTTTCGCATAGCAAGAGTAGCAGCCTACAAAACTACCAGGAAGCACAAGTCCATCCTGCAAAGGGCCTCAGGCCCCACTGTCACACGTGTTGGCATTTTAAACCCAATCACTCTTCGGAAGGTTCAGTTCACACCTCCGTGAGGATACAAAGTTTCTGTCATTAAGAACCCCCCTAATATGGAAATGAAGGGCCGAACACACACATAATTGTCTGCTATCCCTTTCCCTTTTGAGCAAAATTAGAATGAAAAAGTCCTTTGCTAATAATCAGATGTAGCTTTTCATTGCACAGTCATGTTGAGACCTGCTTCCTGGTTTAAATAATAAAGCACCTAAAAAAAAAATCTACAGTGACTTTTGGCAAAGATCTTTTGAGTATTTGCAACAATATATTAACTTTTGGCTCTTTCACAATATGACATGTAACTCTCCACTGATGTGTAATGTAGCTTATAGAAGGTGCCACGTTACTTTCGTCATTCTTCGTATCTGTAATGAAAATAGCAAAATCTTTTCATTATAGAGGTTACGTGACCGCCTTGCAGAGAGACACAACTAACCGTCACTTTAAATTCTCCCACCCACTACTGAAGACTAGCATGTTTTAGCCTCCAGAGTTCTTGTGCTTTTGAAAGTCACCCTCCCCACATGGGCATTACAATTAATCGGCTTCCTTCCTGGAGTGTGGGTTTATGCGGTCAGAAGTAATATATCTAATGAGGCTTTTGCCTTTGGTACCATATGGACTTTCTGGGTCATTCTGCCTCAAGTAGTCTTCAGTCAGGAACAGCTGGCAGTCCATTCCAAACTCTAGGACAGGTTCATTACAAGATGCTCTCTTGATCTCTTGGGTTCCGACAATGTGATTAGCTCGTCTTTTGTAGTTTTGTCCTTGCCGGTACCTCACATATTCAGCTACAAATATTTCCTTTTCTATACCTGAATGTTCTCATTCCTCTTTGTACAGTTGCAAAATGTAACTTGCAACCTGATGTCTGCCAAAACTCATTCCGATCTCACTTTTTTTTTTTTTTAAGATTTTATTTATTTATGTGACAGAGAGACAGCCAGCGAGAGAGGGAACACAAGCAGGGGAGTGGGGAGAGGAAGAAGCAGGCTCCCAGCGGAGGAGCCTGATGTGGGGCTCGATCCCAGAACGCCGGAATCACACCCTGAGCTGGAGGCAGACGCCTAACGACTGCGCTACCCAGGTGCCACTCCGATCATTCACTTTTATCCTCAGAACTCTTAAATCCAAGTATGTGTGCTTTGTTTATGGGAAAATTAGTTAAATTGGATTAACTCATGCTTTTTAAAAATGTTTATTATTATTATTATTATTATTATTTTAGAGGGGGAGAGAGAGAAAGAGGAGGTGGTGGGGAGGGGCAGAGAGGGAGAGAGAGAGAATCTTAAGCTGACTGCATGCCCAGCGTGGAGCCCATTGGGCTCCATCTCACAACCCTGAGCTCACGACCTGAGCCGAAATCAAGAGGCAGACGCTGAACTGACCGAGCCCCCCAGGTACCCCTAATCATGCTTTTTATCTGCTCTTCAGTTTTTGTCTTTTTCCAATCTATGTCAAATATTTGCATAAAAAGTGTCACCCTTTAACACATTTTTTTATATTTATAAAGTTTGCTTTTTCAATGCTGCACTCTACTGTTTCAATCACATATATTTCCAGCATCATTTCTCTTGAGCATTCTTGTTCTTGTATTTTCTCTTTCAAAGTCAAAAGGGTAAGAGTCATAAGCCTATTCAGGAGTGGAATCTTAGATCCCAAAAAGGTCATCTATTTCTGTAGGAAATCTTCACATGAAGACTAAAGCAATGCTTTTGGGCAAAATCAATTTCTCATGGTATCCCAAGGCTACCCTGATTCTAGATAAATCTATGTTCCATCCCAAACCCTCAAGACTTCAAATGACCATTCACATGTATAGGACTAGGCGAAGCCAATGGCAAGTTTGACTTCAGTTGTTTCCTCCTGACCTGCCATGGGAGAGACACCCCACTGCCACACTCTTCAGGCCCTTCACACTTTTAGGAAAAAGCAAAATGGGACCAAGGGCCAATGGGAAAGAGTTCTATCTTGTCTTCTTGCATTAGGTGGCAGAGATGATTCCTTTATTTCTCATATTGACAACTCTTTTCACAGGTCAGAAGAATTACTTTTTTTTTTCTGTGAAGAGATTTGGATCTCTAAAAAAATGAAATGCTAATCCCTGCATTGTTGAGGTTATAACAAAACCACTGTAACTATTTACTAATGATGACAATTCCTGACTCAAAAAATTGAAAAGTGATACAGACTATCGAGATGAAGCACATTTACATGAATACTGTATAGTTTAGCTTGCAAATGTCATGGAATTATTACTCGTACCCATTCAATTAATGAAATTCTCAAATGTGATTGGCTTGCCATTTGGCTTAATGTGAAAATATTAACCAAGGTGATGGTAATAAATCCATGGGAGTTCATCCCACTGTAGTAACTTTGATGATTATATAAAAACTAAAATATTAGCTTCAATTTTCTCAAGAGCACAGGGAAATTTAGAAACTTGGTGTAATTACCCTCTGTACTGACAAAAAGTCTAAACGTTACCAAAAGCAAAACCAAAATCCAACCACATGCATTTACTGTGTACTTACTACTTTGCAAAAGTGTACGTGCTCTGACTCTGAGTTAAATGCTGGGAATATGACAGGAGAAAAGACGAAAGCGAAGTTTCCATCAGGGAGCCTAATAATCTAATAGTAAAGGAAACCAATTTTTTTAAAGTAATCAGAAAAATAATCCCAACAAGAAAACAGAAAACAGGCTGAGAAAGAGAATAACGGTGAGCAGAAGCTATTTTAGTTAGGGTGATGAGTCAACATTCTGAGATGCTATGTAAGCTGAAATATCCCACAAGAAATAAAAAAAAGGCAAGCTAACTTTAGGATGTATTGAGAAAAGCAATGTCCAGGAAGAGGGAACCGCATCTGCTAAGGCCTGAGGACAAAGAATACTCAGGACTTTGAGGAAGTGAAAAGAGATGAGTGTAGCTAACATGTTCCTTTTTCCTGAGTATTTATTTTCATCGCTCCCCCTTTATTCCCCCCCTTTCTCACTCTGCAGGTAGATACACACTCAAGCACACCTGCAATGGGGATTTGGGGAATCCTTCTCATTTATGTGGTATCACCTCAAGGAAAAGCTCCTTATCCCTCTTTGAGTTTCTTAAGAAATGGCATTTAAATTGTCAGTAAATTCCACATTGAGGAAAATCATGTCTTCTGAGATTTACACAGAGTTCTCCGATTTTCTTCCCTCTAAATCCAGCGCTATCTCCTAAGAGCTAAAGTCAGTCTGTTTTTGAGAGAGTGGTATATTAAGTGAATAATTAGAGCAATCGATTTATTAAGATTAGGCTATGTGTATGAGTGATCACCATAATAACTGCTACTTTTTTCACAAATGCTTTAACACTGTGCTAGGCACTGGGCTGATTCACCAGCATTACATAAGTTAATATTAAATCTTTACCTCCGTTGTCACTGATGAAAAAACCAAGGGACAGAGACGTTCCGTGACCTGGACGAGGTGACAAAGCTAATAATCAACAGAGGTGGGAGGCAGCTTTTAAACTGAATTCAAATCTGAATTCAAGTTCCATGTACGCATCAGATCATAAAAATAAAAGCCAGAACAAATCCCTACCTGCAATTAATGTTTTTACTGATTGAAAACACCCTTTTTCTGCCTACACACACATGTAGGCCATTTCTAATGGTCATAAAATACCAAGATGATTTCCAAGTTCTTAGCTGCCTTTGCTAAACCTAGCATGCACGCATGCGCTCTCTCTCTCTCTCTCGCTTTCTCTCTCTCACACACACACCCTACATACACATCTTCACAGAACCTCAAATTTTATCTTCCCAAAAAGCACAATGAAGGTCCAATGAAACAGGTAATTTCTCATTCATCATTGTAATGCTGTTTTGTGCAAAGAAGGATTCAAAGAGTTGGCTGCTACCCTGAAATTCACCCCCCTTCAGAGTATCTCAAAATTGTAAAGCCTTCTTTTCATTACTTATCTACAATGGAAAGTAGATAAGTAGACGAGGAAAACAATGGAAGTCAAGAAACCAGCTATTTAAATTTCTCTCTTCTCCCTGAAAATGAACATAACTTTGGCAACATGGCCTTCGGTAGCCATTTCTGGCAGCTAATCTTGCCTGAAACTGGCTGGAATTCAAGCATTTTCTGAGTATATGTTCAGTAGGAACAGTTGCTGGTGGTCAGCATTGAAGGGGAAGTTATTAAAAACTACAAATCAGGGGGAAAAAAGCTTATCTATCTTTAAGAGTAATATTTTTTTAAAAAGAGTAATATGTTAAAACAGGTACCACCAAATTATTCCTTAAAGGAAGGGCATGGTGGCTGTTTGTATGTTGGAGAAGAACCCCTGTCCAAAATTTGCAAAATTTGATGCCTTAGAAAGAACCATTTTAAAAAAAGTTAAAATTAGACGGCCATTTTTAACGTTAGTTTGAGTTTGGGATTTTAGGCATAGGATAAATAATTTCCCCTCATAATCACAACATTATGTGGGGAGGGTAGATGTGTGCTGAGGGAGGTTTTTAGGCCTTTCATATATAGTCACTGATGGTGATCGATGACAAAAATGTTTCATGCTATATAATTTCTTACCTAAAACTTTACCTTTCAGCCAAGAAAATGGAAATGAGTAGGCAAGAAGCAGAAAAATTGCAGCCTGGGAGAGTTGACTTTTCCTAAAATATCACTGAAAAAATTTAAACTAAATGAGGGAAAAGCAGTGAATGAATCAGACGTAGGCCATTTTTGGCATAGGAACTCATGGTGAGTACAGATACTGTCACAAACTCTGTGTGGACATCACTACCTTTAGTCTTCCCACTGAGTCATTCCAGCCAGCACACACATGCTCTCACTCCTCTCTGCCCAAGAAAACCTTCCTTTGACTCCATTTTCTCTGCCAGCTCCCATCCCATTTCTTTGCTCTCCTCTGCAGAAAAAAAATGCCCCAAAGATGTTGCCTATACTCCTTCAATTCTCTTGTAGTTTTCTCTTAAACCTACTCTCTCCCTGCCATCCACCATCATGGCTCATCAAGATGGTCAGTGATAAATGGCTAAGTCCAAAGGGCAATTCTCCGTGTGCATCTCTCTTAACCTATTAGGAACATTGAGCATGGCTGTTCAACATCACTCCCCATCCTTTATTCCCTTTCTCAACGTGGCTTCCAGAAACCACTCTCTCTCGGTCTTCCTCTTATCTGCTGTCTGCTCCTTCTAAGATTGTTTGCTGGTTACCTGCTCTTCCACCCATCTGCGGCAGCCTCCTCCCCACACACAGCCTCCTTCTTTCTGCTCCGACCTCACTCATCACTCACAGGCTCTCTCCCTAGATTTCCACACTACCACTATCACCTCCTTCAAGTCTTTGTTCAGACTTCACCTCCTCCATGAGGCCTTCCACGACCATCCTACTGAAAACTGTAATCCCCAGGGTCCTCTAGTATCTCTAATTCCACTTACCCTCCTCTACCTGTGCTTGCAAATGGTGCTTTTATCTTCGAAAATACAACGTAATTTACTTATGTTTACTGTTCAGCGTGTTTCTCCCTCCAATAGAATATAACATTCACAAGGGCAGGGATTTCTTTTTCTGTTCTGTTCACTCATTTCCCCCAAATGCCTAGAACAGTACCTGCACAGCATACACGCTCTACAAATACGTGCTGAATGAACGAATAAGGGTTACCAGGCAGAGAGCCTATTCTCCCTCACATCCCGTATCTCGAAGCTCTTCCGCTATGGGATCCTCCTTAGCTTTCCTAAACATTTCTAAATATTCCTAAACATTCTCATGTCACCTCCTTACTAAAAAAACAAACAAACAAACAAAACCACCAACAGCAATCTGACCCAGATTGTGAATGGCTAATAAGACCTTGCTACAGTGAGCAAAAGACTAAAACTAAGACTTCAGCCTGAAGATATACTTGGTGCTTTATCGTAACCCTCAATAAACACCAACCTCATGAACGTAGTGTAAATGTCAGCTGTGATCCATTGATTAAATAGACATGTTCCGTAACAAGCAAACCACTTTATTTATTTATTTTTTTTTTAAAAGATTTTATTTATTTATTTGACAGAGATAGAGACAGCCAGTGAGAGAGGGAGCACAAGCAGGGGGAGTGGGAGAGGAAGAAGCGCTCATAGCGGAAGAGCCTGATGTGGGGCTCGATCCCAGAACGCCGGGATCACGCCCTGAGCCGAAGGCAGACGCTTAACAACTGCGCCACCCAGGCGCCCCAAGCAAACCACTTTAAAAAAAAGTCATTACACTTAGAATTTATACTGCAACCTTCTTCCAAGAAACATAGGAGAGATTTTCTATTTTGAAAATATGATTAAAGCTTATTTTCTATGACGATCCTTTTCTCATTGATTGTACTTCATTCCAGGGATTTTAACGTTCCAAACCTAAAACGGCCAACGACCCCATTTTGTAGCCATAGGCAAGTCATGTAAATACTCCCTAGGCTAATGTCCCCCTCCGTAAAATGAGTATTAAAAAAAAAAAAATCAGTGCTACTAGAAAGAATATTCTTAAAATGTTTCTTACAGATGGTTAAAAAAACACTGTAAATATGACATATTGTATGATGTTTACTGACAGTAACTTCTCATGCTCTAACCCTGCCTTTCCTATGGGATGGAGTTTAAATTCACAGCAGAAAACGTGACTGTACATACGATGTCTAGTAAGATGGAGTGTGCAAAAAAATCAAGCCAGCACAGAAGGAAGATATTTCTTCAAGCAGTTCTAGGTAATATATTGAAAAGAAATGACTAACTGAACAGATATATACAACTCTGGAACATCTTAATGGGCTCTCTACTACTAAATAAAGGTCACATCAAAAATGACATGTCCAGCAGCGAGCCTTTCCTTGAGCAGCAGAACAATCAAACAATAAATCGTGGCTCCTGCCTTCCAGGGTGAGTGCTCCCGGGTGGCAATGAACAATCTATCCAAAGACATTAAAGGGTAGTCATCATATGTGTTCTCTGGGGAACCACACAGCTGTCAAAAGGGATATGGCTTCAGTCCTTAAAGATTTTACCCCCCAAAATGTTCCTTGCATATACAGAAGCTATATTAATTGATAAGAAAACAGTCAGAGATCAGGCGATACAAACAGACGAAGCTTAGGAATACAAAATTCACAAAAAATCAACTAATCACAAGCATCTGGAAAAACTGTTCAGCCTGCTAAATGAAACACAATACCATTTCCTCATTAAATGAGTTCTCCTTGCAAAGTACCAATTCACAACGGTATGAGGAGACATTAAAACTGATGCTTTAACATCTTGTTGATAGTGTTTTGATTTTCATTAAACCCTATGGGAAAACAATGTTCTTTCTGTTTGTATCTAGATACATATCCAGACTAATACTTATTTAGACTAATGATTTCACTTCTGGGACCTGTCTTAAGAAAATTCTAAAATTATGTTCCATACAACACTTAGATTATTATATAACCTTAATAATAGTTACAAAGCGTACAGAGCATCATAGGCAAATGTTAATGATCCTTATATTTGGTTAAAAAGGTAAAGAAATAAAAAAAACCTGTATCATTTCTTTTTTTTTTTTAAAAGATTTTATTTATTTATTTGACAGAGAGAGAGAGAGCATGAGCAGGAGGGACTGCAGAGAGAGAGAGAGGGCGTGTAAAAATACTGGGAGGACACAGAATGAACAGTAGAGATAAGGTTGGATTCACTGTTTTTAATTCAGGGAGCTAATTTAAATTTTTTTTCTGTAATGTTACCAATTTTGAAAAGAATTAAAAAGCTCTTAATACAATTGAAATATCTAACTAAATACCCTGAAAGTATTTTTTGTGTTGCAAAAAAGAGGATTTGCAGATACATATTTTCTGTAATTTGTTGATTAACCTTAATAGCTTTTTTGCATGTGGGGAAGGGAGGCAAGGTCTGGGTCTTTTGAAGGACTCTATGCACATGGAAGGAAGGAAGGAAGGAAGGAAGGACGGAAGGAAGGAAGGAAGGAAGGAAGGGAGGAAGGAAGGAAAGAAGGAAGGAAGGAAGGGAAAGAAAGGAAATATTGATGCACGAATTACATCCCCTAAGAAATAAGAATTAAAAGAAAAGTACTGGAACCTGCAATGTTAACATTTTAAGTATTACATATTACATTTCTCTGTAGAAAATGTGTTAAAATAATTATGTTAAGTTTCCACTGAAATATTGAGATTTTCTCATATGATTGCTTAAATAATGTTTTGCTACTGGGTTAGACCCTTAAGCAGGCCAAATGACTCAGTAATTTGGTAGTAGATTATTAATATACTGCTCTAAAAGTCTAACCTTCCAGAAAGATATGACTTTGGTTCAGAGAGATTTAATATTAAAAACAGGCTACGCGATCAGGGATTTGGCTGGAGAAATGCCAGTGGTATAGAGCATTTAGTAATAAAACATGCAAAGTACCCTACTGACCTAAAATAGTTAATGCATCCCTTAAGCAGCTAACCTACCTTCGGGAGGTGAGTTAAGAACCAGAGATGATCTGGTTTAAACAAATCTATGTTTAGAAATATGCTGCAAATTTTAGATTGTTCAGCTGGAGATGTGTGGTTGGGTATGTTAATATGTTATTAATGTTAGAAAATCCAGACTATATTAAGAATATTTAATAAAACATTGGACATAGCCAGTTGGTAAAAAGCAATTCATGGGATATTTCCCACCTCACAAATAAGAAAGCATTTTTATGGCAAATATTCAAAATATGGCTCCATAGACTGAGTGCTTATGTCCGCCACCAAATTTATGTGTTGAAACCTAATCTCTAAACTGATGGTGTTAGGAGGTGGGCTTTTGGGAGGTGATTAGGTCATCACAGTGGAACCTTCGTGAATGGAATTAATGCCCTTGGAAAAGAGACCACAGAGAGCCCCCTTGCTCCTTTAACCACGTGAGGTCCCAGCAAAAAAGAAGGTTGTCTATGAACCAGGAAGCAGGCTCTCCCTAGACACTGAATTGGCCAGGGCCTTGATCCTGGCCTTCCCAG
The DNA here is from genome assembly GCF_002007445.2 of Ailuropoda melanoleuca. NCBI lineage: Eukaryota > Metazoa > Chordata > Mammalia > Carnivora > Ursidae > Ailuropoda > Ailuropoda melanoleuca. The sequence goes on along the minus strand of NC_048232.1, from coordinate 16,584,809 downwards.
CTTCCCAAACTGTGAGAAATAAATATCTGTTGTTTTTAAGCTACTCATCTATGGTATTTTATAACAATAATTCAAATGGATGAAGACACATGGAAATTCATGCTCTGATTTAAAAGTATAAGAACTTCAGTGTTGGTAAAACTTGGATCAAGCCGGGCAAAAATGGCTTGACAGTTTGGTAAGAAGACAGTTTGGTAAAGATTAGAAAAGACCTGGTCACTGCTGCTGACCATGCCTGCTAACGCTTGCACAACAGCCTGGGGACTACCATATCAGAGTCTGCTATAGCACATGGATGTTGTATGCCAGATGCTTCGACTGTCAGAACAGACCCCAAACGTGAGGACTCCAAACCAAAGATACACTGACTAGGTCTTCCACTCCATCGAAACATCAATCTTTTAATATCGTGGATGACTAAACTTATTATTATCTCTCCCTCTCCAACATACTCATACATGTGAACGTACCACGAGGACAGCAGAAAATGGGTGGTTTTTTTCACCTCTGTATCCCTAGGGAGAGCATACGTCTGGGAAGAAGACCCGTTGGGGTTTACAGTCTAGTGAAGGAGACAGACGTTCCAGAGGTAATAACCTAAACATGTTTTTATGACAGTTTTGGTAATTATTGTACAGGAGAGGGGCAGATGCTAGGAGGGAACGTAGCAGGGAGACTAAGTAGAAGCTTCTAGAAGTTGGAAAAGCATATTTTAGGCCGGGTTTGAGGTCAAAAGGCAACAAGTTATAGAAAGAGGTAAGGGAAAAATGTTCCAAGGCAGGAGGACCAATTTGAAGAGGAGAATTCTCTTAGCTTGTTTAAGGAGCCAGAGCTTAAGGAGCAAGAGGAAACCTTCTGAGAGAGCTCATTTGGATATGCCTTTTGGCACTGAGTACTGCAGGTGTAAGTCCAATACATCCAATTACCAAGGGAATTAAATTACGGCAATACCATTAATTCCTCAACTTTTCTGGGATGAATACATGCAATCAGCTTGAATGATCCTTCGTTATGGGCATGATTACATCCAACCGTTCTTTCAACAAGTACCTACCATGCACTAGACATCAAGGATATAAGAATAGGTAAGATACATTCCCTGCCCTCAAGTAGTTTGCACTACTTGCATCAAAAATACCAATTGATATTTAAAAATTTCAAAACATAAAAATATATTTTATTACGTAAAACTAAAAAAATTATAAGTAAAAAAAAACCCAGTAATAACATTGGGAAAAAATTTACCACTGACAAAAAGTTCACGTCTTTCATATAGTGATGGATCTTGGAAACCAGTAAGAAAAAGACCAATACTACTATAGAAAAATGCCCCCCCCCCAAAAAAAGGGAAGATAGTCACAGAAAAAGAAATGGTTTTCAGCATATGGAAAATACCCAACTTCAGTGACGACATTAAAAGAGACAAAATCAAAGAAAATACTAGTTTTTATTGGCAAAGATTAAAAGCAAAGCACTTGTAGTGTGGTATTCTCATCTTTCCCGAAGGATAAAATTTGGTTGCACTCATCAAAATTGAAAATTCCTTTACCCTGTGATGAATAATTCAAATTCTGATTCTAGGACTTTAATCTTAAAGGTATGTACAAATATATATAAAGAATGTATATATAAGAGTGTTCATTAAAAAACAATAGTAATTAAAAAATTAAAAAGAACGTTCATTACATTATTTGTGTTAACCAATGACTACAAATAGCATAACTGTCCAGGACCACTGGGTGGCTCAGTCTGTTAAGCAACTGCCTTTGGCTCAGGTCAGGATCCTGGGGTCCTAGAATTGAGTCTCACATCCCCTGCTGAGCAGGGAGCCTGCCTCTCCCTCTGCCTGCGGCTCCCCCTGCTTGTGCTCTCTCTCTCTCTCTTTCTAACAAAAAAATAAATAAGGTCTTAAAAAAAAAAAGCTCTTCATAAAAAAATAAAATAAATACTGTCCATCAGTAGGAGACTGGTTAAATAAATTATGGTGCATCCATATGATGGCATAGTATGGAGACATTAAAAATAATAAGGTATATACAGCTATATATATTAACATGGAACAATTTCCAAGATATATTTTACAGGTAAAAAACAAAAAAGCAAGAGACAAAACAGTGGATACTCTTCTCTGCTATCATCTGCACACATTGTTTTAAAGAATGCATCTACACGTTAGTATTTAAGCTATACTCCAGAACATTTAAGTGGCCGCCCATGAAATAATCTGGAGAGGATGGTAAAAATCCCTATGCTTGGGTTATAGCCCCGAAAAATTCAACCAGAAACTCTGAGAGGCGGGATCAGGCATCAGTGCTTAAAGCTCTGCATGTGGTTTTGTTGCCCACTGATGGTACCGAACTCTACACCAGGCCCCCTAACAGTGATGGCCTCTGGGGAAGAAACCTGAGGGATCCAGGGCCAGGGTGGAAGGGACTTACTTTTCATGGTGGAACCTTCTGTAATGCTTGAAATTGTATTTAAAAATTTTTTTTTTATTTATGTATTTTTTAGAGATGTATTTATTAATTTGGGGGGGGAGGGGCAGTGGGAGAGGGAGAGAATCCTCAAGCAGACTTTCCACTGAGCACAAAGCCCAACATGGGGCTCCATCCCAGGACCCCAAGACCACGACCTGAGCCGAGTCGGATGCTTAACTGACTGAGCCACCCAGGTACCCCTGCATTTTTTTTTTTAAACCATGATCATATACCTTTACAAGAGACACCTAAAAATAAAATTCCTAGGTCACTTTCTATCAGGGACTTATAACAGCTTTCCCTTCTCTCAATTTTTGTGGTAAATTTTTCATATAAACAGCCATGACTTAGAATTTTGTTTTCAGTTAAAGAAGAAGAGTTATGCTTTCTTTTTATGATGAAACATACTGAAGTTACTCTCAAAACATGACCACTGGCAAGGAAGAAGTAAGACTTCCCCTATTTGCAGATGACATGATACTATATATAGAAAACCCTAAAGACTCCGTCAAAAAATCACTAGAATTGATAAATGAATTTAGTAAAGTCATGAATAAAAATCAATATAAAGAAATTTGTTCCATTTCTGTGCCCTAATAATGAAGTAGCCAAAGGAGAAATTAAGAAAACAATTCCACTTACAACTGCACCAAAAATAATACCTAGGAATAAACTTAACCAAGGAGGTGAAAGACCTGTACCCTAAAAACTCTAAAACACTGATGAAAGAAATTGAAGATGACACGAACATCGAAAGATATTCCATAGTCATGGATTGGAAGAATAAATAATGTTAAAATGTCCATACTACCCAAAGCAATCTACAGGTTTCATGCAATCCCTATCAAAATACCAACAGCATTTTTCACAGAATTAGAACAAGTAATATTAGAATTTGTATAGAATCACAAAGGAGCCTGAATAGCCAAAGCAATCTTGAAGAAGAAAAACAAAAGTGGAGGTTTCAAGCTATATTACAAAGCTGTAGTGATCAAAACAGTATGGTACTGGCACACAAGTAGACGCATAGATCAATGGAACACAAGAGAAAGCCAAGAAATAAACCCACAATTATATGGTCAATTACTCTTTGACAAAGGAGGCAAAAATATGCAAATAGGAAAAAGTCTCTTCAACAAATGGTGCTGGGAAAACTGGACAGCAACAGGCAGAATGAAACTGGACCACTTTCTTACACCATACACAAAAATAAACTGATAATGGATTAAAGACCTAAGTGTGAGGCCTGAAGCCATAAAAATCCTAGAAGAGAGCACAGGCAGTAATTTCTCTCACATTGGCTGTAGCCACATTTTTCTAGGTCTGACTCCTAAGGTAAGGGAAAGAAAAGCAAAAATAAATTTTATTGTGACTACATCAAAACAGAAAGCTTTTTCACAGCAAAGGAAACTATCAACAAAAAGACAGCCTACTGAGTGGGAGAAGAGATCTGCAAATGACAAATCTGATAAGGGGTTAATATAAAAAATATATATTTACACAACTCAACACCAAAAAACCACAAATAATCCAATTAAATGTGGGCAGAAGACACGAACATTTTTCCAAAGAAGACATCCAGGTGGCCAACGGATACATGAAAAGATGATCAACATTACTCATCATCAGGGAAATATGAATCAAAACCACAACGAGGTATCACCTCACACCTGTCAATACGGCTAAAATAAAAAACACAAGAAACAAGTGTTGGCACATATGCGGAGCAAAAGGAACCTTCATGTACTCTCAGTGGGGATGCAAACTGGTACACCCACCGACTTTTGAAAATAGTATGGAGGTTTCTCAAAAAATTAAAAATACAATTACCATATGATCCAGTAATTCCACTACTGGGTACTTACCCAAAGAACATGAGAACACTAATTTGAGAAGATATATGTACCCTTATGTTTACTGTAGCCTTATTTATGATAGTGAAGATATGGAAACAAACCAAGCATCCATTGATAGACGAATGGGTAAAGAAGATGTGGTATCGATCTACCATAGAATATTACTCAGCCATAAAAAAGAGTGAAATCTTGCCATTTGCAACAACATGGGTAGATCTACAAGGTAGAATAAAGTGAAGTCAGAGAAAAAGAAATACCATATGATTTCAGTCATATGTGGAATTTAAGAAACAAAACAAACAAAGAAAAAGAGAGACAAACCAAAAACGGACTCTTAACTATAGAGAACAACCTGATGGTTACCAGAGGGCAGGATGGGAGAAATAAGTGATGGGGATTCAGAGCACGCTTACGTTGAGCACTGAGTCATGTACAGAATTGTCGAATCACTATACCGTACATGGGAAAGCAACGTGACGCTGTACGTTAACTATACTGGAATTAAAATTTTAAAAAGAAAAAACAAAAAACAAAAAATGTGACCACTGATATTGGCAATGTGACCCCGAGGCAGGAAGCTGAGCCTACAGATCTTGGGGGATCTCTGTACTGACTCCATGGAGGACTACAGGACCCCTAGCAACCCTCACGCTTCTTTGGCCCTGCTAACTCTGCTTCTGGACACACTTTGTTCTTTTGCCCCAAAATGTCTTTCTAAATCTCCAAAGTCAAAGGTCACAAATTTGACAAAAGTGACGGTGGCATTTAAAATGGCCCTTTCTCTGCTTTGTTTCTCCATCATCTCACCTTGAGGCACACCATGTGGGGGTTGTGGGTGTATTCAGGGTTCCACTCTCTGCACTAAGACCTCAGCTCCACGAAGACAGGGGGTTGTGTCTCTTCTGTTCACTGTCGAGTCCCCAGGACCTAGCACAGGGCCTGGTACACAGCAGGTATTAAATAAATGCTTGTTGGCTGCAAATGAAGCTACTCTATTGTTTCGCTCCATGCAAATATCATCATCCCCCTCCTTCCACCGCACCACCGCCACTGGAATCATGGCTCAAGGTGTGGGGACTCCTGCCACAGCTTTCTGACTGGTCTTTCTGCTTCCGCCCCGCCCCCAGCCCTTCCATGCATTTGGTCGGCTCAATCTTCTTCAAACCCGCACCAGATCACATCACCCCCTCTTTAATAAAAAGAGTTCCACTTCTTCCCATTCCACTTAAAGTAAAATCCACTTCTTGCCTATATACTCCTCCTTCGCCTGCATCTCCAAACACATCTTGCGTTACTTTTCCTTCACTACCTTCCAGTCATAAACACCGCCTTTTGGGGGTTTTTCTTGGCACAAACTCTTCTTGCTTTAGAAGTTCTACTTCTGTTCTCCCCCCGCTTCCAGCTCTTCTTTCTCTCTCGCTACAGTTCCCTATCACATCCCCCAGCTTATCTTCTTTGGAGGTTCTCTCGGATTATGAAAAGACTTACTGAGTCATTGCTTACTTTTTTCTTCCTTTTTTCTTTTCTTTTTTCTTTCTCTTCTTAGAGAGAGAGAAAGAGAGAGGCCGGGGGTATGGGGAGAGGGAGAGAGAGAATCTTAAGCAGGCTCCATGCCCAGCACGGAGCCCGACGTGGGCCTTGATCTCTTGACCCTGAGATCGGGACCTGAGTGGAAATGAAGAGTCTAAGGCTTAACCAACGGAGCCGCCCAGGGGGCCCTAATCATTGTTTACTTTTTAATCATCTGCCCCACTCCCCACATCTCCCAGTTAGAGTACAAGCTCTGAAAATGCGGCTCTTAGATTTGGGGAAAGCAGTGGCTGTATACACAAACCACCCATGCCTTTTCCTCTAACCCAGCACTTTTCAACAGAACTTTCTGCAGTAATATCTATATTTGTTCTGTAGCTATATATGTAATATATATAATTGTTTTATATCCAAGCTCTCCCATATGATAGCCTCTAAACAACATGTGGCTTGAAATATAGCTAGTGTGACTAAGGAATTCATCTTACTTTTTTTTTTTTTTTAAGATTTTATTTATTTATTTGAGAGAGAGACAGAGATAGCAACAGAGAGCATGGGCCGGGGAGGAGAGGGAGAAGCAGGCTCCCTACTCAGCAGGGACTCGATCCCAGCACCCTGAGATCAAGACCTGAACCGAAGGCTGACACTTAAGTGACTGAGCCATCCAGCCGCCCCAATCTTAAAATTTTATTTAATTTTAATTAATTGACATCTCGATAGCCCTCCATGGNGATCCCAGCACCCTGAGATCAAGACCTGAACCGAAGGCTGACACTTAAGTGACTGAGCCATCCAGCCGCCCCTAATCTTAAAATTTTATTTAATTTTAATTAATTGACATCTCGATAGCCCTCCATGCCAAGGGCTATCATGTTATACGGGGTAGCTCTAGATGGTCTGGGTACCAGACACCCTGGAATTTGCTGACCAAATGGCCATGAGCCTGTTAGGCCTGCCTGGGCTTCTTTCCCAACTTCCTACTTCTCAGGATACACTTCCCTACCAGTGTGCACCTTTCTAGACCCAGGTGTGGCTAGAGGCAGCTGTACGATGAGGTAGGTAGGCAGCGTTGACAGGAGCTTGAATGTATGGGGTAGGCTTCTACTCAAAAGCTTCTATGCTAAAGCCCCTCAAGGACTTTGACAGACCCCCCAATGGGACGTGAGGTCTGTATGTCAGCTCTCTCTCCACTGCCAGATTTCCAGGCAGCACTTCTAAGGAGAACTATAAATTCAAACTAGCCTTCGCTGTCATAAAGGCATGAATGATTTGGGCCTCCTTTGGTCCTCTTGGCCTCAGACCCAGAAGAAGTGGGTCTGCCACCATGGCGGGGACTCCATTTTGTTCCCAGCAGGATCTTCTGCTCCTAGCGGATTACCTGGCACCCAGCCTCGTGCCCAGGAGTTGCCCAGTAAGTATTTTTGGGTAAGTGAATAAAGTATATGCCTATCATATCAAACTTCGGGTGATATTTGGTGTTAAGGAGGTAAAAAGACAACTTCAGGAGCCTCACTGAGCGTTCCGTGGATTGTTTAGCAAATAATATAACATCTGTATTTCCTACCAGTGGGGCATCCAAGCGTGAGTGAGATGGGACCTACACCATCCCATCGTCTGAGAAACACAGGGGAAAGACACCAAGCAAACTCAACAAAGAAGCTTCGGGACAGAGAAAGATAGAACTCCAGTAAACAAGAAAACTGTGCCTGGGGTGATATGCATTTTGCAAAGCTTATCAGAAGAGAAACCCTCCTGAAAAGCCTGGCAAAATCTGGACAAGACTAGAAGACAAGAGACGCGGGGCACCGTCTTTTTCTCTTCCTCTTCTCTTCTTTTTGCTATATCCAAGAGTTTTCGTCTATTTCAGTAAGTTGAAAAACACAAATAATATCAGAGTCCCAATGTATATCACTTATATTTTCTTGAAATTAGGATCCTATTGTAAAAACACCTGAAAGCCTCACTGCATAATGGAGTTTCCCTTTCCAAGTTATCCTTCTGTGATGTCCATGAAGAATTACGTAAAAGAATAGTGCCACGTAGAGTCCAGAGCGATGCCTGGAATGGGTGGACCCTATCAGACTATGACAGGATTTCAGAGCTCCAGGGGGACCACATCATGAATGCACATCATTAGGAACCGATACTTTTCAGGACCTATTTCTGTCCAAGGGAACCATGTATTTCATGAATGCAGTGCTGATTAATAGAATTCCAGCCCTCCACATTCCAACCTCTCTAGGCAATTAAATCACAGTAAAATGAACCTTCTATTAGGTAGGAGAGATGGGGGCTCCTACCTGTTATTACTGACAACAGAACCAAAGGATAGCAGCCAGGAGTATAATTTCCCCAGCGGGCACTGCGTCTGAAGACTTGGTGTCAGCAGTAAGATTAACAACTCTGTTGATCTCCTTTCTTTCTACTTTCAGAAAACACTGCTGCTCACACTCTTTGCAGTGGCTCCTGGGGGTGCTTAGCAGCAAGGCAGCTCACCGTGAAAGGGAGGGCACCACAAGTGGTTTTCCTTACCCAGGGGGAATGTGCTAATTAATATAAAATTGGGATTGCATGGAGAAAAGTTCACACATTTTCTAAAAAGTAGGATCCCCCAGTTGGGACAGTGTATTTGTTTTCCTATTCACATTTTCTTTTCTGAAAAGCTAAGAAAATTCTGCTGTATCTTTCTCTAAAAATAACCTACAAAAAAATGAGTTCTCCTAATAATTTCTTATTTGCTTTACAAAGTATTTTAAAGCAGGACCATCCTCAAAATAGTTCCTTACTCCCACACAAAGAGTGCACTTTGGTTCTCATAGTTAGACTGTAATACTCAAAGGTTTTCAATCAATCAGATCTTTTATTTTTGACCAAGGCAAAAACAAAATGAAAATATCATTTGGTGAGTCAGTCAACATTAAAAAAATATTTTGTTAAAGGAACTGTGAACACTGTTCTGCTTGAGGTAAAAAAAACCTTTAACTTGATTGAATTAAAATTAAAAATTTTAATTTTAGAAAATTAAATATTTTTTTAAAAGCAGTTTCCTATGAACCTTTAAGATGTTATGTTAGTGAAATGAGCAAATCATATGAGGACAGATACTGCGTCATTCCACTGAGTGGTCACATCCATAGAGACCGAAAGAATGGCGCTTGCCAGGAACTGGGGTAGGGAGAGGAAATGGGGAATTAATATTTAAAACATGCACTTAGGGGTGCCTGGGTGGCACAGCTGGTTGGGTGTCCGACTCTTGATGTCAGTTCAAGTCATTGTCTCGGGGTCATGAGATCAAGCCCTGCATGGAGCCCTGTGTTGGGCTCCGCCCTGGGGTGTGGAGCCTGCTTAAGATTCTCTCTCTCCATTTGCCCCTCTCCCCACCCCCCACCACTCACTCTTTCTCTCTCTCTCTCAAAAAAACCAAAATACAACAACAAAAAAACACCATGCACTTAATGCCACAGAAATGTACACTGAAAAACAGTTAAAATGGTAAATATTGTTATATATTTTACCACAATAAAAATTTTTTTAGACCTGCATAATTTCTGCTAGAGAAATCAGAGAATGCCTCCAAACTCAAAAAAAAAAAAAAAAGAAAGAAAGAAAGAAAGAAAGAAAAAAGAGAGAGAGCACACAAGACATTCTATTAGGCAAGGAAATACAGAACAAATAGCTCCAGGAAAGCAAGGGCTGCGGGTGCACTGGTCTGTACTGTGCCCAAGCTCCTAGCCCTTGCTGGACCAGGCAGCCACTCAGCCCATTTGTTCTAGGCAGTTGGGAAGTAAAGGGAGGACAGGGAGGTATTGTTTTCCCAGTGTTACTGAGATATAGTTGACATACGGCACTGTGTAAGTTTAAGGTAAGCAGCACAGTGACCTGACTTACATGTATTACTGAAATGATTCCCCCACAGACAGTTTGATTGACATCCATCATCCCATATAGATACCAAAAAAAAAATTTTTTTTTCTTTATCCTTGAGATGAGAACTGTCAAGATTTACTTGCTCAACAACTTCCTAATATACCATCCGGCAGGGCTATCTACATTCACGGTGCATATTACATCGAGGCAAGGGAAGGTACCTTCTGATTTTTTAGTTGAAGTTCACAATTCCAACCAGCCCTGAATTGTGAACGAGCTGATTCAGGAAGACTTACTACCAAGTCACCATGGAGTCTAATAATTACAGTGCTGAATTATTAATTGATCTAAAGCGTGAGCCTTAAATACATTTTGTAAAAGCAATCAAATCTAGAGAAAGAAACTCTGTATGTGCTATATAATTATAAAAATCAGGGAACTTCAGGTTGTGTCAGTGTGTTAGGTAACAAATAATTTCAGCACTAAAATATCCAATTAACACTCATTCAGAATTAAAATGTTGACATATCACCAAGCATGCTGTCGGTCGTTGAGTGTAATGCGCTGGGATCCAAATGTGAAAAGTGACACATTTGAGGATTTGTATTCAGAACCTCACTCTAATTACTGGCTGGGTTTTCTCTGCCGCCAGTCCCAGCACCGCCATGCAAACTCTGGCCTAGACCATTCCTCTAAGGATAATACCTTCCGTAAGCAGCTCGAGCCTGATGTTCCTGGATTTCTAATTAGCAAAAAGAAAATGACCCTTCAAAACAGCCACAGAAAGGGTTCAAGGGATCCGTGTCTTTCATAATTATTTTCAGCCAGTTCCCAGGTCTGGGAAGAAACTGGAATAGAATACCTGAATTAAAGAGCAGAGGTTAATGTTTGAGTCGGCCGAGTAAAATTTTCAAAAACCTCAAATAAAATAGCTTTCCATAAAGGGGCACCTATAGTGCATTCTCAGATTTTCTACCAGGCTTGTGTAGAAAGCATTACACTTTTGCTGGTATCAAAATACCTACAGGGCTCTAAACACACAGATAAAATCGGGGACCAGCCGACCACAGCTCTGGGGCCAAAGTCAGCCTGTTGTCTCTTTCTGTGTCTCATGAGCTAATGGCTGCTTTTGGGTTACAGCAACAGATCTCAGGGATGGTGGCAGAGAATGTATGGCCTCAACGCCAAAAAAAATTTACTGTCTGGCTCTTGCAGAAACAATTTGTCAACTTCTCTATTATATGATATGCCAGGCTTGAAATTACATAGCTTGCATAATATTGATATCTAATCAGTTCGATTATTCCTTACTCCAATTCCTCTTTTTTATAACAGTAATTGAAGGGTTTGTTTTTGGAGGTTATCTATGGGGCATGCGATATTTCTTTTCCTGGTGGCTCAGTCGGTTAAGTGTCTGCCTTCGGCTCAGGTCATGATCTCGGGGTCCTGGGATCGAGCCCCACATTGGGCTCCGTGCTCCGTGGGGAGTTCGCTTCTCCCTCTCCCTCTGCTCATGTGTGTGCTCTCTCTCTCTCATATAAATAAGATCTTTTTTAAAAAAAGATATTTCCTCTCCTTCTGATATGCTCTTTAACTGAAATTACTTATACTTAAGTTGGTATCTTAATACAGTTGGTTTTTCATCTCACGACTACCTCAACTGATAAGAAAAAACTTTTTCTGGGGCGCCTGGGTGGCACAGCGGTTGAGCGCCTGCCTTCAGCTCAGGGCATGATCCCGGTGTTGTGGGATCGAGCCCCACATCAGGCTCCTCCGCTATGAGCCTGCTTCTTCCTCTCCCACTTCCCCTGCTTGTGTTCCCTCTCTCGCTGGCTGTCTGTATCTCTGTCGAATGGATAAGTAAAATCTTTAAAAAAAAAAAAAAAAAAAAAAAAAGAAAAAGCTTTTTCTCCCCCACATCTGTGTCGCCCGGCATTTAGAGGCACCTTCACGGTGGTTTTCAGCATATCGACAAACCAGGAAAATCAAACCATCTTTCAAACCTCGGCTTGTTCAGGCGTTGACTGTCCACCCTTCACATCCACTGATAATGGTGCCCAGGCCTATAAAACATCAAGGTCATTGCTCAGAGCACAGGCCCTGTACATTCCCAATAAGCGTCAAGGAGAACTGAATTTTTACTTGCTTGCTAGCTGTGTTTTGTGGCAAATACCACATTCCATTTCTCAGTTTCAAGGAACTAGTTAGGGAAAAATACGTGAAAGGACTTCATCAATTAAAAGCTGCTTTTCCTAGTTTAATTGCCTGCCATTTCCCTCCACTGAGCAGTTCTGGAAGCTCAATGCAAAGAGTAAACACTACCTCTCCGAGGATTTACAAAACGATTAATTTAACAATGGACTTCACCCTCATTAGCACATCGAGATTATCTTTATCTTAATAAAGGTACATGTACCGCCCTCCGCGTGGCACTGATAACAGGACAGGGAGGGTGAAATCACAGGACAAAAATAAAAGAGAACAGGACCCATCAAAGCACTCAGCTCACACTCACCTCTAACACAGGAGAGAAGAGGAATCGTTTCTCGGGCTGTGTCTTAGCCCAGCCTTTTGCTTTTACTAAAAGGACCCCTTCTTTAGGAGGCCGTGTCACAAATACCAAACCTGACACTTCTTAGTGACCTTGGACAAGTTATAGAACATCACAAAGGCTGAGTTGATCTGGAAAAGGGGAGGAAGATAGCACCTGGTACGTGATGCAGGTAATCCTTGCAAAGCACAGAGCCCGTGCCAAAGTGTTGGCAAAGTGCCATTTACCGTGACTTTGTGGTTCTGCTGTTGCACAGGATATGAAAGGCTAAGTAAACCAGTTAGGACGCCAAGCACTTTATAAAGGAAACCTACCTCGGTGACAAAGGAGCTCAACGAATTATTCAGCAACTCGTGAACTCCGACTAGTTTTGTGTTGCCTCTGTTTCATTCTGAAGGCACCTGTTCGCCTTTACTGTAAACCCGAGGAGACACTTCCTTTCTTACTAATTCACAGATCAGCAACTCAAGGTGACCTTGGGATTCTATTCCCCACCCTGCCAGTTCTACCTGGCACCTCTCCAGCCACTGACCTGCCCCTAAGCCCCCTCTACCCTCCTAGAAGCCTGAGGGAACATCTCATCTCCCTCATCTCCCGTCCTGCTCTGTCTGGTGACCTCAGCAATCCTTCCAACCTTGGAGATATCACTGTATGCCATAACTCTCAAGAGTTGCATTTTCCTCTGGCATCTGTTTACCCTTGGTCACTGTCTCACCCTGATACGCTCTTCATTATTTAGTTTTCTCTAGATCAATGCAGGCACTACAACGCAAATGAGGCTGGGGAAAGAAGCTCATTTATTCTTACCTTCACTTCTATTCTCTACACAAGTCTTCAAGATTTTTTCTCATACTCTGTTCTTTGTCACTACATCTTAACTTTAGTTCGGAAATGTGACCATCTCAAGGCTGCACATCACGCTGCAGGAGAACCCGTACGAGCACGTCCCAATGACACATGGACTTCCGGAGACATCTACCGGATATTTCCCAAAAGCAAATCCCATACCGACTGGGTCGACAATTCTAACACCTTATTCATTAAATAAAGACAAAACAAAAACAAACTGATGAAAAGTCTGAAGGAACATACAGGTTAGGGCAAAGGCTCAAGAAAGCAAACGGAGAAACCATGAGGCTGACCTCATGAGAGCTGCACGGGGCAACGAAGGGCTTGGACCCTGCAGCTGGGTTAGCCAACACTGAGGTTCTCGTCCCACCTCTTACTAGCTATGTGCTCTTGGGCACATTTTTACAGCATTTTACAACTCCCTGAATCCCCCACGCACCTGGGTGGCTCAGCGTCTGCCTTCAGCTCAGGTCAGGATCCCGGGGTCCTAGGACTGAGCCCCAAGTCAGTCTCCCTGCTCCGTGGGGTGCCTGCTTCTCCCTGTCCCTCATTCCCTCCCCCACCACGGTGCTTTTTCTCTCTTTCTCTCAAATAAATAAATAAAATCTTAAAAAAAAAATAATAAAACTCCCTGAACTTCAGTTTCCTTATCTGTAAATTGTGGGTGGTAAAAAACTGTTTGGAATAATTATTCTATAGAAGTCATTTGATCAAAGTGCCCCACATAAATACCCAATAAATAATAGCTCTCATCTTCATCCTCCTCTGCCTTGTCAGCCTTGCACAGCCGGCTGCTGTCCCTTAAGGAAGTCTGTCCAGCTTTGTTTGGGACAAAGAGAAATAGGAATTAAGATACAAAAGTAAAATCAGGTAAAAATCAACCTGGGTTCAGGGCGGGAGGAAGCACGGTAATGGTTCCATAATGTCTGCTGAATGAACAAATGAGGAGAGGGGAAGGTCTCGCTTTTGCCTCCATCACCAATCATGAGAACCTTCACAAAGAATGTTCTTTTTTTAAAAAAAATATTTTATTTATTTATTTTTGTGAGAGAGAGACAGAGTGAGCACGTGAGCAAGCACAGGAGAGGGTGGGGGGGGAGCAGAGGGAGAAGCAGACGCCCCGCTGATTAGGGAGTCTGAGGCCAGACTCGAACCTGGACCCTGCGATCATGACCTGAGCCAAAGGCAGACTCCCAACCGAGCCACCCAGGTGCCCACAAAGAAGGTTCTTTCCGGTCTCTCCACAGTGCAGGCTGAGGTGAGGCTGGCTGGTGAAGTGTGATTTTGCTTCATAGCAAACTTTTGCTCTCTCTCTCTTTTTCCCCCCAAACCACGGGATCTAGGGAGCTTCCTGCATTACCAACAGTGAAAATCCCCAGGGAGAGGTTCACACATGTTTGGACAGGAGTCACACTACTGAGCTGATATTCAGCTGCCTGTGGCCTTGGGAGGGCATTCGGCAGCTCCCCCACAACCCCCCACCCCTGAAAGTAACAGAAGAGGGTGAAGGTGGCCTCGCTGGTGAGCTTCTCCACTCAGGAATTCTAATGAGTGGGAGGCACTGAGGAACTCTGGATTTCTGATCTGCCAGCTGCACGAAACCAAATCAGAATTGGTATAGTTTTCATTGAGGAAAATTCCTGTTTGGTTCATTGTGACATGGGGTGAGCAAAAGCACAGGTTCTCAGTCCACGAAGAGATCTGCCCCCCAACTCCGTCCCGAAAGCGGTGAGCAGTCCATACAAAGGCAACGCCCTTGAACTGTCAGGTAGGCCTTAGCCACACATGCCCCTGAAGATGGGGTTCTTGCGATCGCAGCGGCTGGCATACAACATCTGTCATGCACAAAACTACTGTTCTAGGTGATTTACACTCAGATTAACTACCTGAATCCCCACGACAATCCATAAGGTAAGTCCTGCCACCATCCCTATCTTACAGATGGAGTGAGCGTGCCCGCAACATGGCACAGCTACTAAGTGACAGAGCCAGGGGATGAACTCAGGCCACGTGGCTCCAGAGTCTGCAATCACCATGCTATCTCACCTTCTAGCAAGGTGTGACCTAAAGTACAATTCAGAGGGGCAAGGGACCATAACCCCAGCAGCAAGAAGGCAGCAGAGGACGAGAAGTCGGTCATACTCTGCACAAGCTACTAAAACTTTCAAAACCTTTTGTTTTTTTGTTATCTTTAAAATGGGCATAATAACATCAGACTACGAATACAGGGGGAGGATGCAACTTTAATCCTTTTGTCCCAAGGAGCATTCCATCCCTTTGCTCCTGGCATCCTCGGAAATAACAGGTACCAGATTCATCAGAAAGGTTCACCCTCTCCCACTTGATGCGAAGAAGTGAGAAAAGTCAATAAAGCTCTAAATCCTGGGATCTCAAGAGAAAAAAATGGACTAAAGCCATCAATCAAACATTCACCAAAGACTAATAACCAACACTGATACAACACCTACTATTCCAAGTATGTGAAATATATTAAGTAATTTGGTCTTCACACTGACCTTACAAAGTGACTAAGGATTAAAAAACAAAAAGGAAAAACAAGGTACAGAGTTAAGTAACTCACCCAAGGACACAAAAGTAAGGAAGAAACAACTATGGCTAAAAAATATGAAAAAATATTTAACCTCACCATAATAAAAAATACACAGATGTTTAAAAATAAGATATTTTTACCGATCAAATTATTTTAAAACTTTCTTTTTTTTTTTTTTTAAAGATTTTATTTATTTATTTGACAGAGACAGAGACAGCCAGCGAGAGAGAGAACACAAGCAGGGAGAGTGGGAGAGGAAGAAGCAGGCTCATAGCAGAGGAGCCCGATGTGGGGCTCGATCCCACAATGCCGGGATCATGCCCTGAGCCGAAGGCAGACACTTAACTGCTGTGCCACCCAGTCGCCCCTATTTTAAAACTTTCTATTTTTATTTTTATTTATTTTTTAAATGGAGATATAATTGACATATAACATTATATTAGTTTTAGGTGTATAAAAAATGGTTTGATATATGTATGCACTGCATGTTATCATATGATCACAATAAATCCAGTTCACATCCCTCACTACGCATGGTTACAAATTTGTTTTCTTGTGATAAGAAATTTTAAGATCCAGTCTTTTAGAAATTTCTAAATATACAACATAGTATTATTAACTATAGTCACCATGCTGTACATTATATCCCTGGGACTCATTTATCGTATAACTGGAAGTTGGGACCTTTGAACCAATTGCCTCCATTTTGGCAACTTCCCACGTATATGTGAGATTATAGAGTATTTGTCTTTCTCTGTCGGTCTTATTTCACTCAGCATACTGCCCTCAAGGGCCATCTGTGTTCTTGCAAATGGCCGAACTTCCTTTCTATGGCTGAATAATATTCCATCCCATCAAATTAACCATTTAAAAAATAATGGTCAATACTACAGTGAAATGAACTCAAACACTGCCGGTAGATGTCTAACCTAATGCAACCTTTCTGAAAAGCAATTTGGAAAGGCATATTCTTCTTTTAAAAGTATATATTCAGGAATTCTCTTTTCCGGAATCTACGTGAAGGAAATAAAGATGCAAAGAAATATATACAATGTTCACATGGGCTGATTCACACACACATCATCTATATGAAGGTGTGTATGTGTGTACAACGCATATGTGTACGTATGTGTAAAACAATCTAAATGTCCAACAGTGGGAGAATGACTCAATTATAAAAAGTACTTTGAAAATTATATTCTGTAAGCACGGACTACTTTTTTAGTGTCGAAAGAATGACAGGAATTTTAAGTAATGATGTGCTTTTATTTTTAACCAGGAGACTGCTCCCACCCCCACTTGAATTAGCTTCCTGATGAAGCACCATTAATAAAGAGGAAAACTTGTGACTAATAGTTTGAGCTCACCCTAGGTTCATTCTTTTTAAAACAGAATTTGCTGAAAAGGAAATTCTGTCTGTACTCTGAAAAAGGCCTACCAAACGCACCTTGCAACGGGGAGGAAAGACCCTCACTTTGTGGTGGCCCCAACCATGAGATATAGAGAGACGCAGAATTTTCAAGACATTTTACAGCATCTGGGGGCCTCTGTCAACTCTAGCAGAGGAAGGGAAAGGGGAATTTCAAAGTAAAAGCCCCAAGAAGCTGCAGCTATGCTTTTAGGTCTGCAATTTGAAGACTCTTTCGGGGTTTAAAGAGGCTGGGTCACTGCTTCTCACTTTAATCCTAAAAATGGAGCACGTGACAAAAAATCCAACCACTGGACTCAGACCCTCTTTTCTTTAAGACAAGCAGCCATCATTTGAGACATAAACAGCCCATTTAGATTTAGAAGGAAGACATAGTCTGCTAAGTTTAGTCCGCCTGTCTCATTTGAAATCAGGCATAACTTTCTGTAATATGAGTTAGCAACAACACATGTTAAACTAGTCCTCTTGGGGGTTTACTGTGTGTGTAAACACTTTGCTTACATTATGTCAGTTCATCTTCACAACACTGCGGGGGGGGGTGTCCTGTTTCCTCAGCACCCCTCTCTTACACAGGGGGACCTGAGCCATAGATAGAACAGTGTGCCCAAAGTCGCTCACCGCCAACACACGGCAAAGCCGCATTGCTACCTGCAGTCAAACCTCAACGTGGATGTTCCTTATCTCTCTATGAATCTCAAATAATCAACTTCTCTGAAATAAAATTATAGGCGCACTCATCTCATCGAACCATCTAGTCTACGTAAGAATGCCTATTAGGGGCGTCTGGGTGGCTCAGTGGTTAGGCGCCTGCCTTCGGCTCAGGTGATGATCCCAGGGTCCTGGGATCGAGCCCCACGTCAGGCTCCCCGCTTGGCGGGGAGCCTGCTTCTCCCTCTCCCTCTGCTTGTGTTCCCTCTCTTGCTGTCTGTCAAATAAATAAATAAAATCTTAAAAAAAAAAAAAAAAAAGAATGCCTAATAGACCAGCTCTGCTAAATGACGACAAACACGCCATCTACCTGGAGACCATGCTGAAACGAGGATTCTGCTCCAGTACATGTGAAGTGGGGCCTGAGAGTCTGCATTTTTTTAAAAAGATTTTATTTATTCATTTGAGAGAGAGAGAGATAGTGAGAGAGGGAACACAAGCAGGGGGAGTGGGAGAAGAAGAGGCAGCCTCCCAGCAGAGGAGCCTGATGCGGGGCTCGATCCCAGAATGCCGGGATCACGCCCCAAGCCAAAGGCAGACGCTTCATGACTGAGCCACCCAGGTGCCCTGAGAGTCTGTATTTCTAACAAGCTCCAAGGTGCTGCTGGAACTGCTGGTCCATGGAGCTAGTCTGTGGGTAGAAAGGAGTCCAGTAGAAGCTACCATAGGACTATTTAAATTCAATTACAAATTCAATTCTTCCATTGCCACATTTCAAGTGCGTAAGAGCCACATGTGGCTACCATATTGGATGCCTTAGATACAGGATATCTTAATCATCAGAAACAGTTCTTCTGGCTAGAGCACGCCAAAAGCAGGATAGTTACTTCTAAGAATGGGGAGTTGGTGGCCCATTTCCTAGTGAGCTCACTTATTAGTTTCTAAACTGAAGAGACACACACCGTCTCCCTTCTTACGACTTCTGCTACTGTCCTTATTCCATACTCTTCACAAGACATGACAAGGAAATATACTTCCTTAAATAAGGCAGTCCTCTCAAATGTAGCATGTTTTTATATGTTTCATACTGATATATGTTTCTTATTAAAAATAAGACCCCATCAATGACAATTCCTACCTTCCCACAAAAATTAAAATTTAGATATGGATGTATTAGAAATATCAAATTTAGACCACTGTTACCTATACTATAGCAAGGTAAAGTACATTTCAAATATTCAATAATAATGACAAAACTACAAAAATATTTGTAATACAAATAGAATATTTGACTCACAGGAAGAAAAAGAGAAAAAGGACTTTGGAGCTAAAAGAAATGGAAAATTATTTTTTTAAGTGCATGTAACTGCTCTTTATATCAGTAAAATTAGCCAGTTCTGGCTAGTTATAAAACCCATAAGAATTATTAAAGTCAGTTTTCTTTTTTTTTTTTTCAAGATTTTTATTATTTATTTGTCAGAGAGAGAGAGCACAAGTCAGGGGAGCGGCAGGCAGAGGGAGAAGCAGGCTCCCTGCTGAGCAACGAACCCAATGTGGGACTCGATCCCAGGACCCTGGGATCATGACCTGAGCTGAAGGGAGATGCTTAGCCTTCTGAGCCACCCAGGCACCCCTAAAGTCAGTGTTCTTAAACAGTTATACGGGCCTCTTCTTACAAAACAAATACAAATCTAAGTACTCAATGAATATTTCAATTTAGTTTTCAGACTTTTATCTTTTTGTTAGAGGGAGTGGAGGGGCAGAGGGAGAGGGAGAGAGAGAGTCTTTTTTTTTTTTTTTAAAGATTTTATTTATTTATTTGACAGAGATAGAGACAGCCAGCGAGAGAAGGAACACAAGCAGGGGGAGTGGGAGAGGAAGAAGCAGGCTCATAGTGGAGGAGCCTGATGTGGGGCTCGATCCCAGAACGCCGGGATCATGCCCTGAGCTGAAGGCAGACGCTTAAGGACTGTGCCACCCAGGCGTCCTGAGAGAGAATCTTAAGGAAGCTCCATGCCCAGCACAGAGCACGTCGCGGGTTCAATCTCACGACCCTGAGATCGTGGCCTAAAGCCAAAATCAAGAGTTGGACGCTTAACCAACTGAGCCACCCAGATGTCCCTCAGATTTTTAAAAAAACATTTTAATACTTAAACATAAGAAAGTTTCCAAATTTGGTCTCAATAACCAAAATGGCCTAAATTAATAATTTTACAGTGATGTTAAATTAATAGCATGCTTCAAATCCTTTAAGTTCTTGTTGTCACACTTAGGGCAGCATTTTAAAAAAGTATATATATATATATATATA